>NW_027362641.1:0-600000 GCF_042186555.1 Aquarana catesbeiana | reverse complement strand
GACCAAAGTAGTCTCCTGTATCGCATTATTTAAATATGATTATTTAATTAATTCTTACTATACCCCAAGAGATGGTGATGTTGCACCAATACACAGTTTCTGTGTGAATATACTAACATTGGTCATCTCTATTGCACTAGACATGACTAAATTAAATAAAATTTAAACTTGCATAATGTGAATCAACTTTGTATGTTCGATGTCATTGCTAATATAATTATACTCAAATACTCAGGTTTGATATAGATTCCGGGGGTCTGTGTGTTTTTCCTGCTGGCCCCCTTGGATGGATTCTGGCAACACTTTGGACTTCCCAGCAAGATGAGGAGATGTAGAATTAGTCTTCTCACTTTTATCAATACTTATTCCTCAAGGGTTCATTACACAACAGACCTATTAAACTAGCCAATTTATACGCACCCAAATAAACATCAAGTACCATTCTTCCGCAAAACTCTACACCAGCTTACCTCCTTCCAGACTGGTATCCTGAAAGTAGGAGGTGATTTCAACGTAGTGCTATCACCATTCCAAGACACATCTGCAGGATCCTCTTCCCTAACGTACAGAGCCCCTGAGCGATCAAGACTCAACTAAGTGACCCAACCCTTAGGGATAAGCTTCGAGTTCGAGTCGAACATCGGCTGTTCGACAGTTCGCTGAATAGCGAACAATTTGGGGTGCTCGCGGCAAATTCGAAAGCCGCAGAACACCCTTTAAAAGTCTATGAGAGAAATCAAAAGTGCTAATTTTAGAGGCTTATATGCAAGTTATTGTCATAAAAAGTGTTTGGGGACCTGGGTACTGCCCCAGGGGACATGGATCAATGCAAAAAAAGTTTTAAAAACGGCCGTTTTTTCGGGAGCAGTGATTTTAATAATGCTTAAATTGAAACAATAAAAGTGTAATATCCCTTTAAATTTTGTACCTGGGGGGTGTCTATAGTATGCCTGTAAAGGGGCGCATGTTTCCTGTGTTTAGAACAGTCTAACAGCAAAATGACATGTCAAAGGAAAAAAAGTCATTTAAAAATACTCACGGCTATTAATGAATTGCCAGTCTGACAATACACATAAAAGTTCATTGACAAAAACGGCATGGGAATTCCCCACAGGGGAACCCCAAACCAAAATTTAAAAAAAAATTACGTGGGGGGTCCCCCTAAATTCCATACCAGGCCCTTCAGGTCTGATATGGATATTAAGGGGAACCCCGGCCAAATAAAAAAAAAAAAAATGGGGTCCCCCTCAAAATCTATACAGGTCTGGTATGGATTTTAAGGGGAACCCCATGCCAAAATTTAAAAAAAATGGCGTGGGGTCCATACCAGACCCTTATCTGTGCACGCAACCTGGCAGGCCACAGGAAAAGAGGGGGGGATGAAAGAGCGCCCCCCTCCTGAACCGTACCAGGCCACATGCCCTCAACATTGGGAGGGTGCTTTGGGGTAGCACCCCCAAAACACCTTGTCCCCATGCTGATGGGGACAAGGGCCTCATCCCCACAACCCTTGCCCGGTGGTTGTGGGGGTCTGCAGCTGAGGGGCTTATTGGAATCTTGAAGCCCCTTTTAACAAGGGGACCCCCAGATCCCGGCCCTCCCCCTGTGTGAAATGGTAAGGGGGTACAAAAGTAACCCTACCATTTCATTAAAAAAGTGTCAAATATGTTAAAAAATGACAAGAGACAGTTTTTGACAATTCCTTTATGCTTCTTCTTTCTTCTATCTTCTATCTTCCTTCGGTTTCTTCCTTCATCTTCATCTTCTTCTGGTTCTTCTGGTTCTTCCTCCGGTGTTCTCGTCCGGCATCTTCCTCCGCGGCGCCGGCATCTTCTTCCCCTCCGCATCCAGCATTATGGGAGGCTGCCGCTGTGTGACACTTTTCCTCTTCTGACAGTTCTTAAATAACGGAGGGTGGGGCCACCCGGTGACCCCTCCCCCTCTGACACATGGTGACTTTCCTGTCCGCCCCTCTGACATCACGGGAAATGCCACAGGGAAATCCCCGTGCGTCAGAGCGGGGAGGGGTCACAGGGTGGCCCTGCCCTCCATTATTTAAGAACCATCAGAAGAGGAGAAGCGTCACACAGCAGGAGCCTCCCATCATGCTGGAAGACGAAGGGAAGAAGATGCCGGCGCCGCGGAGGAAGATGTTTGCTGTTTGTCTTTTTCCCACAGAAGCTTTATTCATTTATTTATCACATTTAAGTAACATTTTTTTTCCTTGTTCACTGCACATTGAAATTTTTCTTTTGAGTTTTATGGTATACTCACACGATGCTAGTTTCTCATTTATGAGCAGGCATCAGTCTAACACTCATCCCTGGGGGATGCTCTGGGGATTTTGAATATTACACTAGCGCTGCATTTAATATTTTTTTCATACATCACTGGTTAACACATTCTCCGAAACTGGGCTTTTTGCTGTCCCTCGATGTGGAGAAGGCGTTCGACAGGGTGGCATGGGACTACATGATGGCGACACTAAAGGCTATGGGATTCCCAGACCGCCTACTTCAAATAATTTTTACACTATATTCCAAGTGAGCAGCTAGCATTCCAGTCAATGGCCGCCTGTCGGACGCCTTCTCCGTTTCAAATGGCACACGCCAGGGATGCCCCATATCACCACTCATCTTTATTCTTACTATCCCCTCCTTCGTAAAAGGACATCAAGGGTATCAACATCAATCACAAACATTATAAAATAGCAGCTTACGCTGACGATGTCTTGCTCTTCCTTACAGACCCAATCACCTCTATAATCAACCTACTAAAAGACCTCTCTCTGTTCAAATCACTCTATAACCTCCAAATTAATTTCTCAAAATCTCACAGTGCCAAGCAAACTCTCCCTTCAAATGGGAGCCCCACGCTATCACTTATCTAGGTATTCAGATCCCCAAAAACCTATACTCCAGAAACTTCTCGCCTATTCTACAATCTATTCAACAAGACCTCCAGAGATGGCACGTGGGCATATGTTTCTGGTTTGGAAGAGTGTCCATCATAGAAATGAATATCCTGCCCAGAATCCTGTACCTCTTTCAAACCATTCCTATCCGTCTGCCTTCAATATTCTTCACGACCTGCAAACAACTCTGCAGAAATTTTATCTGGTCCTCCAAAGCACCCAGATTGAGCTGGGATAGATTAGCCCTTCCTAAATCAAAAGGGGGAATTGGACTCCCGGACATTTACAAATATCATTGGGCCTGCCTTTTGACCAGACTAGTCAACTGGAAAATCCATGCAGACACTAAGGACTGGGTTAAACTTGAAGAGATGTTTGCAGGGATTCCGATCTCACATCTACCATGGATCTTGCAGAAAGCAACCCCCAAAGGATGCACAAACCATCCACTTATACACTCTACCCTCCTCCACTTTAGAATTCCATGTAATAAAATGCAGCATGGCATCCTCACCAGGGCCCCTGACACCTATCGATCAAAATCCTGACTTCCTCCCTGGCCTCTTGGAATCCAACACTGACATCCCACGACGGCTACCCTCTCTTAGAGTGGAAAACTTCTTCCATAATGACAAGTTCATAACATATGCGACTCTATCTTCCCGTTTCCCCGAACAAACCATTCCCTTCTTTAAATACTTACAGGTTAGGCATTTCATCCAAAGCTCCAAACCTCTGACCAAATGGCATAGGCAATACACCCCCTTCGAAACTATCTGCACTGCCTCTGAACCCCAAAGACATCTGGTTTTGACCATGTACTCACTCTTGTTCTCAGACTGCAGCCCTAAGTCTAACGCAATTAGCCAGCGCTGGGAACAAGACCTCTCATTAGATCTATCTAATGCTGAATGGGAGCGGATCTTTGAACATATTCATAAAAGATCCATCAACGTATCAGCACAAGAAGATGGATAAAAGCTATAATCTAGATGTACAGAATACATAAATACCACCCCAGCATCTCCCCACTCTGCTGGAGAAGCAATTTAACTCAAGCTTTCCTACTCCACATATGGTGGGAGTGCCTGCTCATTCAACCTTTCTAACAACTGACACGCGGGACTTTACCCCCGCCCAATTTATGCTCCACCACACATTTATACCCAACTCGGCCTACAAAAAGTCCCTCACCCTTCACCTCATCAACCCGGCTAAACAATGCATACCTATGTTATGGAGACAGACCAACCCCCCAACTACTTCACACTGGTTTCGCCGCATAGAAAACATAGCAGAAATGGAGGCCTTCATTCCCTAGGCTAGAGAGAACCCAACAAAGTTTCAGCAAACCTGGTCATGCTGGTCAGACTTTAAAGAATCTACCAAGTACAGCAATTCTCTACAATAACACAGTTTTACTCAATCCGGGGTATTCCACTAACTGCTACATGCCTTTATTATGCACCTGAAGGAAACATGATCCCGCATACCCCTACCCACCTCCACATACTACTCCTATCTGCTGTAGTCCTTTATTGTCCTGATGACATATGGCCCATACGAGATTCTGATCCCTTCACTGTATTGTGATTTAATACCACAGGGCCCTCCCCGGTTACACCCCCTATGGAGCTAACCACCCCACGTTATTTGTGTCCCATTGTCATAACATATAACAAACTAGTGTACAGGTAAACTACCCCTTAACTGAAAACACCGGTCAAGATTAGGGATGAGCTTCATGTTCGAGTCATCTGTTTGCCGTTCGCAGAATTGCGAAAGATATGGGCCGTTCACGCCAAATTCGTGTGGCGCGTCATGGGCCCTTAATTCCCTGCGGCAACGCAGTGCATTGCTGGCTGAAGATTGGCCAAGCATGTACTATGACCCACATGCTTGGCCAATTACAGAGCCGTATGTAGAGAGAGCTGTAATTGGCCAAAGCCAGGATGGCTTTGTCAATTATGGCTCAGGGGGTTTAGTACACGCCCCACACTATATAAGGCTGCCTGCACGTCGGCCCTGTGTAGTGTGTTCTGGTGTTGAGAGACAGAGACAGAGAGCCAGTGTAATTTAATTTAGGTTAGATAGATTAGGCAGGACAGTCAGACAGTTAGCTGCACTTACAGTGTATTGTGTATATATATGCATCCCAGGTGTTGTATATATATATATATACACTGTATTCAGTTTAGCTAGATCCGTTCCTGTTATTATCTTCCTATTGACAGGCAGGCTTGTGTTGTTACAGTATTTACAGCTACCTGTAGAAAATTGCTGGTGTTTTTCTGATCCTATTAGTACCACAGTCAGGCAGCTAGACTATTTACAGTTAGTGTAGTGCGTCCTCCTCACAGTGTTCAGCTAAAGCTACAAGTTAGTTTAGTGTGACCTCTGCACAGTGTTCAGCTAAAGCTACAAGTTAGTGTAGTGCATCCTCCTCACAGTGTTCAGCTAAAGCTACAAGTTAGTGTAGTGTGACCTCTGCACAGTGTTCAGCTAAAGGTACAAGTTAGTGTAGTGCATCCTCCTCACAGTGTTCAGCTAAAACTACAAGTTAGTGTAGTGCGACCTCTGCACAGTGTTCAGCTAAAGCTACAAGTTAGTGTAGTGCGTCCTCTGAACAGTGTTCAGCTAAAGCTACAAGTTAGTGTAGTGCGTCCTCTAAACAGTGTTCAGCTAAAGCTACAAGTTAGTGTAGTGCATCCTCCTCACAGTGTTCAGCTAAAGCTACAAGTTAGTGTAGTGCACAGTTTTCAGCTAAAGCTACAAGTTAGTGTAGTGCGTTCTCCTCACAGTGTTCAGCTAAAGCTACAAGTTAGTGTAGTGTGTCCTCTGAACAGTGTTCAGCTAAAACTACAAGTTAGTGTAGTGCGACCTCTGCACAGTGTTCAGCTAAAGCTACCTGTAGAAGGTTGGTGGTGTCTTCCTGATCCTAACACTGCCACAAGCAGCTACATTATTTACACGTTAGTGTTGTGCGACCTCTGCACAGTGTTCAGCTAAAGCTAAATAAAGAAGGTTGGTGGTGTTTTCCTGATCCTATCACTACCACAGGCAGCTACATTATTTACACATTAGTGTAGTGCGACCTCTGCACAGTGATCAGCTAAAGCTACAAGTTAGTGTAGTGCGTCCTCTAAACATTGTTCAGCTAAAGTTACAAGTTAGTGTAGTGCACAGTGTTCAGCTAAAGCTACAAGTTAGTGTAATGCATCCTCCTCACAGTGTTCAGCTAAAGCTACAAGTTAGTGTAGTGCGTCCTCTGAACAGTGTTCAGCTAAAGCTACAAGTTAGTATAATGCACAGTGTTCAGCTAAAGCTACAGATTAGTGTAGTGCATCCTCCTCACAGTGTTCAGCTAAAGCTACAAGTTAGTGTAGTGCGACCTCTGCACAGTGTTCAGCTAAAGCTACAAGTTAGTGTAGTGCGTCCTCTGAACAGTGTTCAGCTAAAGCTACAAGTTAGTGTAGTGCGACCTCTGCACAGTGTTCAGCTAAAGCTACCTGTAGAAGGTTGGTGGTGTTTTCCTGATCCTGTCACTACCACAGGCAGCTACATTATTTACACGTTAGTGTAGTGCGACCTCTGCACAGTGTTCAGCTAAAGCTACCTGTAGAAGGTTGGTGGTGTCTTCCTGATCCTATCACTACCGCAGGCAGCTACATTATTTACAAGTTAGTCTAGTGCGACCTCTGCACAGTGTTCAGCTAAACCTACCTGTAGAAGGTTGGTGGTGTTTCCTGATCTTATCACTACCACAGGCAGCTACATTATTTACACGTTAGTGTAGTGCGATCTCTGCACAGTGTTCAGCTAAAGCTATCTATTGAAGGTTGGTGGTGTTTTCCTGATCCTATCACTACCGCAGGCAGCTACATTATTTACACGTTAGTCTAGTGTGACCTCTGCACAGTGTTCAGCTAAAGCTACCTGTAGAAGGTTGGTGGTGTTTTCCTGATCCCATCACTACCACAGGCAGCTACATTATTTTAACATTGGTGTAGTGTGTCCTCTGCACAGTGTTCATCTAAAGCTACCTGTAGAAGATTGGTGGTGTTCTCATACTACAGGCAGGCAGTTGATTTTGCTAGCAGCAGCAAGGAGAGGCAGACAGTCACAAGCCAATAAAAGAGGCCAAGCAGGCTCTGTGTCTAGAGGCAACAGTACTGGTCATGGAGACGGTGCATCCTCATTAGCATGTGGCCGTGGGATACGCTTGGCCTTTTTTCGGCAGCTGGCCATGTTGAGCCGCAACATGCGGAAGACTTGCTCGAGTGGAAGTCGTCCTCATCCTCCTCATCCTCTCTCACCCATGCTCAGGGTACTTTGTCTGGCAAAGCAGCTGCCAATGCGGCCTCTTCCCTTGGCTCAATGGCATCAGTGACTCCTTCCCTAGCCCCACCATGTCCTTCTAAGGAGTCCCTCAAACTGTTTGACAGTGTTGGGTACATGCTCCAGGAGGATGCCCAGCGTTTAGAAGGCTCTGATGATGATACTGAGCTAGATGAAGGCAGTAACATGAGCACGGACAGAGGGGGTGCCCAAGAAGAACAGCAATCTGGCAGTCATGCTCCCCCTGCAGCAGCATACTGCCAGGTTTGCTCCAGTGATGAGGAGGGAGGGGATGATGAGGTCACTGACTCAACGTGGGTGCCTGATAGGAGAGAGGAGGAGGAGGCACATCACCAATGAGGCAGGATGCCCTCCAGGGGCCAACCTAAGGGCAGCACACTGACTGCATCACACCGCAAAGCTCCGCATGTGCAGGGTGCTGCTGTCTCTGTCTCTCTCTATGATGTGGGCATTTTTTGAGATGAGTGCATCAGATCGCACCGCTGCTATTTGCAACATATGTCTCAAGCGTATCAAGCGTGGCCAAAACATATCCCGCTTGGGCACCACATGCTTTACCAGACATATGTTGACCTGCCATGCAGTTCATTGGCAAGCGTATCTTAAAGACCCACACCAAAGAACAAAGAACAAAGAACAACCTCTCCTTGCTCCTCATCAGCTGAGGTCCCCAACCCCACTATACCTTCAGTCCTCTCTGAGACCTGCACTGAGAGGAATGAAGGTGTAGAATTAGGTGTGTCACAGCCAAGTACTTGTGTGCAATCTGTTTTCGGTACACCAACATCAGATTGCACCAGGCAAACTTCCCTGCCCCAGCTGCTGCACCGCCGAAAGAAGTTCGCTCCCAGCCATCCACATGCCCAGCGGTTGGCAAAATTTCTAGCACTTCAACTGCTACCTTTTCAGTTGGTAGACTCTGCCCCCTTCCATGAGTTTGTGGAATGTGCGGTTCCTCAGTGGTAGGTACCCAAACGCCACTTTTTCTCATGGAAGGCGATTCCGGCTCTTTACCTGCATGTGGAAGGCAATGTCCATGCCTCGCTGGACAGGGCATTCAGCGGTAAGGTGCATATTACCGCTGACTCATGGTCCAACAGGCATGGACAGGGATGTTACCTATCTTTCACGGTGCACTGGGTGAGTCTACTGGCAGCTGGGAAGAATTCAGGATAAGGTGCAGTAGTGTTGGAGGTTGTTCCACCACCACGCCTCCAAAATGCTACTACCGGTGAATCTAAAACACCTCTCTCCTCCACCCCTTCCTCTTCTTCTTCCTCCATGGCCTCTTCCTGTGCTTTGTCCTCAGAACCAGCAGTGCTCCATAGGCGTTCAAGGGGCTTCGCAAGTATGCAGGCCAAAAGATGCCATGCGGCGCTTGAGCTGGTGTGCCTGGGGGACAGAAGCCACACTGGGGCAGAGGTTCTGTCAGCTCTGCAGGGGCAGGTTCAGATGTGGTTGACGCCATGCCAACTTAAGGCAGGAATGGTGGTTTGCGACAATGGCACCAACCTCCTCTCCACCCTCCGACAGGGACAAATGACCCATGTGCCCTGTTTGGCTCACGTCCTTAACTTGGTGGTGCAGCAGTTCTTGGGCAGGTACCCGGGCTTACAGGATGTCCTGAGGCAGGCCAGGAAAGTCTGTGTGCATTTCCGCCGGTCATATAATGCCAGTGCTTGGCTGGCAGACCTCCAAAAGGAATTTAACCTGCCCAAGAACTGCCTAATCTGTGACCAGATGGAACTCAATGTTGGCCATGCTGCAGCGGCTGCACATGCAGCAGAGGGCCATCAATGAGTACCTGTGCAACTATGGCACCAGGACAGAGTCAGGGGAGCTTGTTTTTTTTCCCCACGCCAGTGGGCCATGATCAGGGATGCATGCACTGTTCTGTCACCATTTGAGGAGCCCACGAGGATGGTGAGCAGTGACAGTGCATGCATCAGTGACACTGTCCCCCTTGTCCTCCTGTTGGAGCACACGCTGCGTGGAATAATGGACAGGGCACTTGAGGCAGAACAGAGGCAGGAAGAGGAGGACTTCCTTAGCTCTCAAGGCCCCCTTTATCCAGACAGTGTTCCTGTGTGCCCGCTGATCACACAGGAAGAGGAGGAGGAGGAGGATTGTGTCAGTATGGAGGTGGAGCCTGGCACTCAGCATCAGCAGCAGTCATTAAGGGATCGTTTACAGTCCCAAGAAACACATGGACTTGTATGTGGCTGGGTGGAGGTGGCTGCTGATCATGTCGTCCTTAGTGACCCAAAGGACACCGGACCGAATGCCTCATCAAACCTACGCTGCATGGCCTCCCTGATCCTGCAAAGCCTGTGCAAGGATCCTCATATTCGTGGTATCAAGGAGAAGGAACAATACTGGCTGGCAACCCTCCTTGATCCACGTTACAAGGGTAAGGTTGCAGACATTATCTTGCCGTTGCAGAGGGAGCAGAGGATGAAACATCTTCGGGAGGTCTTGCAGAAAGGTCTGTGCAACGCGTTCCCAGAGACCGGTAGGTTACAAACTCCTGTTTCTGGACAATGTGTTGCTGAGGCTTCAGTCAGTCAAAGAAGGAGCGGTGGAAAAGGTGGCCGTCTGATCAATGCGTTCAGACAATTTTTTAGTCTGCAGCCCCAAGGTATGATCGGTTCCAGCAACCATCGTTAGTGTCTGCTTTACATGGTGCAGGAATACCTCGGGGCAAGATCTGACTTGGACACCTTTCCAACGGAAAATTCTCTGGATTACTGGGTCTTGAGAATGGATCACTGGCCAGAGCTTGCACAGTATGCAATTTAGCTACTGGCCTGTCCTGCATCCAGCGTTCTTTCGGAACGCACATTCAGTGCTGCTGGAGGCTTTGTAACCGATCACAGGGTGTGTCTGTCCACCGACTCGGTCGATCGACTGACCTTCATAAAAATGAATCAGTCTTGGATCACCACCAGCTACCAAGCACCTGATGCTGATGTAACCGAATACATTTTTTGAAATGTCAGATCCCTTCAAAGATTTCCTATGCTGATGCTGAGTGACTATCCTGTTACACTAAGTAATTATCCTCTTCCTCCTCAATGATGATAGCTTGTAAGAACATTTTTGGTTCTGGGTGCCGCCAGTCCTGCCACCAGTGCCTAAGGCCTAATTTTTCAGCACCTGTTTAACAGAGGCGTGTAATTACAATTTTTCATGCAATTCTTTGCAGCAGGGCTAGTTCCAGCACTCCAAATAGAGTATCTGTGAGGGGTTGCAGTGTTGTGGCACCAGCACCAGTGCCTAAGGCCCAATTTTTCAGCCCCTGTTTAACAGGGGCATGTAATTACAATTTTTGATGCAATTCTTTGCAGCAGGGTTAGTTCCTGCGCTCCAACTAGAGCATCTGTGAGGCGTTGCAGTGTTGTGGCACCAGTGCCTATGGCCCAATTTTTCAGCCCCTGTTTAACAGGGGCGTGTAATTACAATTTTTGATACAATTCTTTGCAGCAGGGCTAGTTCCTGCGCTCCAACTAGAGCATCTGTGAGGGGTTCCAGCGTTGTGGCACCAGCACCAGTGCCTAAGGCCCAATTTTTCAGCCCCTGTTCAACAGGGACATGTAATTAGAATTCTTGATCTAATATTTCACAGCAGGGCCCGTTTCTGCGCCCACCAAGAGTATCTGTGAGGACTTATTCCCCGTACACATGGTCGGATTTTCCGATGGAAAATGTCCGATCGGAGCGTGTTGTCAGAAATTCCGACCGTGTGTGGGCTCCATCGGACATTTTCCATCGGATTTTCCGACACACAAAGTTGGAGAGCAGGAGATAAAATTTTCCGACAACAAAATCCGATCGCGTCAATTCCGACCGTGTGTGGCCTGTTCCGACGCATAAAGTGCCATGCATGCTCAGAAGAAATTTCGACACGGAACAGCTCGGTCTGGTAAAATTAGCGTTCGCAATGGATACAGCACTTTGTCACATCTGACAACATTTTTTTATTTTGTTTTTTAAGTCCGATTATTTATTTTTTGGTTTGTCTTTTTATCAAGGCTTATTTTTTGTTTTTGTGATTTTTATTTGTACTCAGGAAAATTTTTGTGTGTGTTTTTTGTGTCAAGTTACCACAACACCATTGATATGTTGTTCTATTTAATCTGTAGAAGATTGTTTGGTGTTGTTGTCCCTTGTTAATTTCACATTTTATGTTAGAAATGTACCTGAATCGTCATCAACAAACTGTCCTTTTTGGATGAAAACACACATAGGAGAGGATAATTTTCCAAAAAATTACTTTTATTAAGGGCTCACAACTAAACAAAGAGGGAGGCAATGCTGGAGAAACTGCAGAAATGGGTGAAACCTTGGACCCCCAGGGCACACATCAACTATTTTTAAGCAAAATTGGTGGCCTGAGGAGTTCATATCTAAGGGAGGGCAGTCTGGTCCAGAAATCCCAGAGATCCGGAAAGCAGCAGATGACATCCCCAGGCTGTGGTCATACAAAAGACTGCGGCTTCTGTCAGACCAGACTGAACCCAGGGCCATCACTCTCTGGTCTTCCTTCCACGCTTCCTTCCATGCGGTGGCTCTGGTGGTGGAGTTGTGGCAGCAGGAGGAGGAGGAGGAGGATGGTCCAACTCAATCACGTCGGTCTTGGGTGTTAGTTCCCCACTCACCCCCTTAGTTAGGACTTTATAAAGAAGGTCCTCACACAGCTTGCGTTTACCCTCCTGCATGCCCTGCAGTTTTGTGGCAGCCATGCAGGCAAAGGCCTCTTCAGGAGTGGGTAAGGCTCGGAGGGACGCAGAAGCCTCCTGAATGAGCCTGAGCGCAGAATCCTACATGGGAGTCGTCTTCCACTCTTTTGTATGGAAGGCAGAGGGGAGGAACCTGCGATTCAGTCAGGCTGCGACTGGTCCCAGGCTTCTCTTGGCTGACACTTAGCCCCGCCTCCTCCTGGCTGCCTCTAACCCCCGCCTCCTCCTGGCTGCCACATTCCACAACCTCCTCCTGGCTGAGATCTTCCTGTGTATGAAAAAGGGACATAGTTTTAGTTTTTTAGTCATCAGTCACACACAATTGTCACTGACTGTTGCAAATTGAATGTTAACAAATATAACAGACTATCATTCTGAGCCAAGCAGTTTTCTTTCTTGTCCCAATTTTGGGTGCCCACTACTGTCTATTGATATGTCAAACACTTTTTTCAATCAGCAATTAGTGATCAATAATAACATCTAGTAAAGATCATTTCTTTATTGACCAGAAAGCTGTAGAAGAATGCTATACCTGGCTCCAGCTGGGCTCCTCCACTTCTTCCTGGCTGGAAGGCCCAGGTTGGACATTGGAAGCCTCAGCTGGGGTGGACGGAAGAGTGGAAGGAAGAGTGGAGAGGGATTCCCTGACTTCAGTGTGGTCTGACAGAAATCGCAGTCTCTCATAGTACCAGAGCCTGGGGACATAAACATCATCTGCTGCAGCTCCGGACCTCTGGGAATCTGTGACCTTCTTGCGCTCCCTAAGATAAGTGCTCCTCAGGCCACCAATTTTTTTTTTAAATAAGGGATGGTTGCTGTGGGAACCACAGGCTTCACCAACTCCAGCAGTTTTTCCAGCGCTGCCTGCCTCTTTTGGTTATTATTATAATGGGGGTGTCTCACCTGCCACAGACAGGGCAGCTCCCTGTATTTGTCTATGAACAGGGGGAGGAAATTGTGGTCGTTGAAGCCATCCATTTTCTCTGCAAGACACAACACAAGACAAACCCTAAGGTCAGGTCAAACTCTCCTAATCTTGTTACAATATAGGCTTCAATTTCGAAGCAGTATAGGCCCAAGTTTATATCTTACCTTCGTTATCACGATCGGTGCTTTCGATGCTCCTTCCTCCACTCACAGATCGTACGTAATACGCACGCGTGTTACGCTTTATACACACTGCGCATGCGTGTAACTCCACCCGCCCCTGACGTTCTTTCTAGTCTATTCCCCGCCCCTTTTCGTTCGGCGCAGTGGGGGAAGAGCACATGGCGGAGACACAGCAGGTGCGTGCTAATTATAACAACAGGAGGAGGGGGAGGAAAGCCCGGAGCCAGAAATGTCTGGATCCAGAAGGAGATTTAAGGCCTCAAATATGTCCTTTGGGGAGATGTTGGAGATGGTCGACATCCTGAAGAGGGCCGACTATGAGGGGAAGTATGGACCTTACCCCAACCCCAATGTCCGAAAGGCCAAGATCATGGTGAAAGTGGTCAAGAGTCTGCACCGGAAATTCGGGGTACGACGATCGAAAGATCAGCTCAGGAAACTGTGGTCGGACCTCAAATTGCGAGAACATGAGCAGTACAGAAAGATCCGGAGAGTGCTGCAAAAAAGTAAGTAGTTGTCCTGTGTTCCTATTATTCTTTATGTTTATTACGTTCGTGCTGCTCCATGTGCTTTTCTTACAAGTCTACATTTTTACATGGCAAATTTCATGTTCATGGGTACATTATTCGTTTGTATCAAACATTTATCTTTCGGACTATAAAACACCATTGTTTAGGCCATATGCATTTGGCCACAATTTTTACGCCCTACTTGTCATAAACTATTTTGGTTGTGTAGATGGCTTTGTTACTAGAATGAAATGCAAAATAGATTCTGTGTAAGGAGAGGACACTCAGCAGCTGTTTTCACATCTGGACACTGGAGCACTAGTGTGGGACACAAGAACACCATTTTTATTAGAGGGCCACACAGGTGCTCCAGTGTATACTATGGGGGGCTACATCTGTAAAGCTTGTAACAAACAGGTAAAGTATTGAAGCTTGACAAAGGACACTGAAAATGCCACATTTTGGAACTTTGCCAAAATAGACAATTGTACCCCACTTCCAAGCAATGTTTTCTAATTATAGTTCTGCCATCAAATCACTGTGTGCTAAGTATAGCATTTTTTTTGGACATAGGGGATAAAAGACTCGGAGGACACCCCTCATCCGAGGAGAACACAGACCCCCCACCTCTGGAAGAAGGTGAAATCCCACCAACCCAAGAAGTGTAGGAGGAGGAGGAGGAAGATGTGGTGGAAATTGTCACCACAACAGGTGAGTGTCTGTGACCACAGGCTCAGGTAAGAGATGTATGACGGCAGATTTTTTATACCTTTTTTTGGTTTCTCTCTTTTTAGATAATCATGATGTTGTGGCTCCAGATCCTTTCACATCAGAAAGTGCCCAGATCCTGATCGGGGAGATCATGGGGTGTAATTTAGAATTGGAAAAACTCACTAAAAACATCAATGATGTTATTCAAAAAAATAAAAACATCATTGATGTTTTTGGGCGAATTTAAAACCCCTCCCAATCCCTTTGTTTTTTTGTGTGCTCCAATGTTCAAAATGTTTGAAAGATTTGTCGAAAAGCCAAATTTGGAGGATGCACCCAGTGTGCCAACATGTGCTATCTGCCATCACGGGAGATCAATGTAGGCGTTTTGGTGGTGCAACCCCTTCCTCAATAATAAAGTAGCTGAGAGGAAGAGGTTGCTCCCCCAAAACATGTCCCTTGATCCCCCGTGATGGCAGGTCGCACATGTTGACATTGGGAAATTTGTGTGCATCTTCCAAATTTGGCTTTTCCTGGGGTGACTTCACCCCATCTGAACGAAAAATCAAACACAGTTCCTAAATACTCGTGTCTGAGATTGCCTTCAAGTTCTACCAAATGTGAACTTTGTAAGTTCAAGATTTGAGGCTTTCTTGTTAGTTTTACACATGCCTGTTTTAGCTTAAATGGACATTTATCTGTTTGATAATGCCACCACAAAAATTGTTATACCACAAACATGTTTTTTTGTTAGAAAAAACTTTTCTAAATGCACATGTGATTGTGCAGGTATTAAAGAGATTGTTAAGCAAGAATGTGTGGATTATTGTGTCAACGCTAAAACACTTTGTTGGTGATGTCATTGCTGTTTTTTGTGAACATGGGGGTTATTTCCTAAGGGCAAATCCTCTTTGCACTACAAGTGCAGTTTCACTGCACTTGCAGTGCAAAGTGTCTTTGCCTTTAGTAAATAACACCCAACAGTGCTTTGTATAAGGTTACACAATCACGCCATTTTCTGGACTCAACACATTTCTGTCACGGTCAGCTAAAACAAACACAAGCAGTAAATGCCCACAAACATTTTCTTTTTTATGCTTTTTTATTTGATAAAGGCTTCACAAATTTGCTGGCATATTTATGGCCCCCCTACATGCAAAGAACTCCAGGTATCATAACCGGACATCACGGGCACTCAGGGAGGGCAAGCCAGGACGGCCACTTTCAAGCGCTGTCAGTGTTGTTTCCGGGATCACTCCGGCCTCAGGCCCAACTGAGCCAGCTTAGCTGGCCGAATGTTTCCGTAAAAAGTTATGGAGAATACAGCACGCCAGGATTATATGATTAAGTTTATACTCCGCCATATGGATAGGTGTCAGAAATAGGCGGAACCGGCTGGCCAGGATTCCAAATGTGTTCTCCACCACTCTTCGGGCTCTGGCCAGCCGGTAATTAAAAACCCTCTGTTCCGGGGTGAGGGTCCTTATCGGGAATGGCCGCATAAGATGGTCCCCCAGCGCAAACGCTTCATCAGCAACGAACACAAATGGGAGTCCTTCCACATTGTCCTCTGGAGCTGGCAAGTCCAAGCTGCCATTCTGGAGACGCCTGTAGAACTCCGTCTGGGCGATGACTCAACATCACAATACTATTGAACCCCTTATAGTTGAAATAGTACATCCCCGAGTTGGGTGGTGGAATGATGTGGATGTGTTTCCCATCAATTTCCCATCACCTCCGCAGTTAGGAAAGTCCCACCGCTGGGCAAAGTGGGAGGCCACAGTCTGCCATTCCTGTGGCGTGGAAGGAAACTGTTGAGGAAAAAAAATATATATATATATATATATATATATATATATATATATATATATATATATATATTGCTCAGAAACATGGCTAGCAGATTAGGCACAAACATTCTGGGGCAACCTCCAGATAGCATTTATTAAGGGGAATTTAACAACACCAAAGTATAAGGTACACCTATCATATTCCCTCTCCCCCCCCTCTCATGTGCCATTTCTAACATTATGGAGGGTGGGGAAATCTTGGACAGGTAACCCTCTCCACTTCATTGAGAGATGAATGGCTAAATATAGGGTATTACTTGGAACAGCCCCTCCTTAGTTACACTATTGGCAGCCCACTGGACAGGTAAAAAGTGTCATAATACAAAGATATAAATACACACTGGACACATTTGAGCACATTTGGACATTCTGCTATTACCTATCAAGATAATAATAGGATCTAAAAAGTTTAAACACTACCATTGGAAAGTATTCAGGCAGGCCCTTGCACTACATGCTTTGGGGAATTCATCCATAAATCTGACCACAAAAGAGATGGGTATAGTGTGTATGGGTTTGGCAAAGTCAGCAGATAGATGATTGAGGATAGATAGAGAATTGGGATCAGCTGATTTAGCAGTTGGGGGGAGGGAGGGTTACTAAAAATGATTTGGGGACACTACAAAAAAAAGCCTCTGGCACTCTGCCTGAATTTAAAGCACAAATAACATTTCAAAACATTTTAGGGGGTGTTTGGGGTAAAGCACTACTATGGAGCTGATAATATACATTGTTAAGTGACTACATGATGTGAATATAGGGCCTGTAGAGCATGCTGGGGAGGTAAGTGAAGGCAAATATGTATGAAGGACCGACAAAATTAATTAAATAAACATCCAGCATGCATGAGGACAAAGGGGACATTCACAGCATATTCCAATCATGGTAATTAGGGAATGAGGAAAGAAATACAATATATTATCAAACATTAAATACAATAAAATGTGATATTAAAGGATAAAAATCTTACCTTCATATACTCCTTCTGTAGGACCTGGATGATGGCAGAACAGGTCTCTGGGATAATGATACCCAGAGCCTGGGGGGAGATGCCTGTCGGGAACTTGAGGTCCTGCAGGCTTCTCCCCGTCGCCAAGTACCGCAGAGTAGTGATCAGCCTCTGCTCCGCAGTGATGGCTTGCCTCATGCAGGTATCCTGCCTGCTGATATAGGGGGTCAGCGAAGCCAACAGCTGGTGAAATACAGGGTTCGTCATCCTGAGAAAGTTCCTGAAATCATCAGGATTATTCTCACGGATCTCACGGAGCAAAGGCATGTGACAGAACTGGTCATGCTGAAGCAACCAATTCTTGGTCCATGAACTCCTCCCCACCCTGTTCATGGACTGGACTTGTGTCAAGGTCAGGACCCCAACACCAAGCCCCCGCACAGCACAAACTCTACGAGGAGTACGCATACGCAACATGGCTAGAAAACGGTTAGCTGCTCAGAACGAAGTAACAGAACGCACTGAAGAACAGCAAGGCCTGTGAAGAGCGACCTGAAAAACAGTAACGAACGCACAAGAACACAATGACTAAGTCACGCGGAACTTGCTTGCACGCACTGAAGAGCAGATACAAACCCACAAGCATAAACTGAACGGCAGAAAACGGAAATTCCGACAACTTTGTGCGACCGTGTGTACGCAAAACAAGTTTGAGCCAACAACCGTCAGAAAAAATCCTAGGATTTTGTTGTAGGAATGTCCGAACAAAGTCCGACCGTGTGTACGGGGCATTACAGTGTTGTGGCACCAGCACCACTACCACCACCAAAGGCCCAATTTTTCTGTCCCTGTTCAACAGGGGCATGTAATTACAATTCTTAATCTAATATTTCACAGCAGGGCCTGTTTCTGCACCCACCAAGAGTATCTGTGAGGACTTACAGTGTTGTGGCACCAGCACCACCAACAAAGGCCCAATTTTTCTGCCCCTATTCAACAGGGGCATGTAATTACAATTCTTGATCTAATATTTCACAGCAGGGCCCGTTTCTGCGCCCACCAAGAGTATCTGTGAGGACTTACAGTGTTGTGGCACCAGCACCACCACCAAAGGCCCAATTTTTCTGCCCCTGTTCAACAGGGGCATGCAATTACAATTTTTGATCTAATATTTCACAGCAGGGCCCTGTGATGGCTTACAGTGTTGTGGCCACAACAACACCTAAGGCCCAAATTTCTGCTGAGTATATAGGGCAGGCCCCTACTTTCATCCAATATCCAACTTACAAACAACTCCTACGGAAGGAGACAACAGGAAGTGAGATGAAATCTACCCCTAGGAAGGGAAATTCTCTTCTGTAAGAGTTAATATGGGAAAAACTTTTGATGCCTTATTAACAATCCTTGTTTCACAAAAAAAAACACATTTTCAAAAAACATTTGTCATTGGGACAAAAAGTGAGGTGAAATCTTCTGAAGAGGAGCACAGACAGCAAAACAAATGTCACAGGGGTGATAATCCTTCCCTAGGTTTTCCTAAATAGATTTTTTGGCTGAAGCTAAACACGTTAAAAATGTACCATTTCAAAATTACAAACAGATTCTACTTAACAACAAACCTACAGTCCCTGTATTGTTTGCACCGCCTGTATACTGCTGTTCAGAGTATATAGGGCCTGGGGGCCCCACACCTTTCCTTTTTTAATTTGGGTGCGGGGTTCCCCTTAATATCCATACAAGACCTAAAGGGCCTGGTAATGGACTGGGGGGTACCCATGCCATTTGTCTCACTGATTTTCATCCATATTGCCAGGACCCGACATTACATTAAAGCCGCATGCAGTTTTAAATGACTTTTTTTCCTTTAAAAATTACATTTAGTGCAAGGACTGTTCTAAGCATGGGAAACATGCGCCACTTTACAGGCATACTATAGACACCCCCCAGGTACGATATTTAAAGCTATATTTCACTTTTTTTTTTACTTTAAGCATCATTAAAATATCTGCTCCCGAAAAAAATGGATGTTTTTAAAACTTTTTTTGCATTGATGAATGTCCCCTGGGGCAGGACCCGGGTCCCCAAGCCCTTTTTAGGACAATACCATGCAAATTAGCCTTTAAAATTAGCACTTTTGATTTTGAACGTTCGAGTCCCATAGACGTCAATGGGGTTCTAATATTCGTGCAAATTTTCGGTCCGTTCGCAGGTTCTGGTGCGAACCGAACCGGGGGGGTGTTCAGCTCATCCCTAGTCGAGATCCATAGCTCCCCCATCCAGACACAGTTAGAGCCCAACAGGGGTGTTTGGATGTTGAGGGAACATACCTGAGTATGCTTGTCCTAAACCCTTACCAAGTTACACACACAAGACATCGTCCCTTACTCAAATAGCAGCCTGTGGGGATGTCTTCTTACCATACATGTCGACTTCCTTGTTTGCTCCTTTCATTAGTTTGGTTCTTCATCTTCCTTGTGTAGTTTATTGATTAATGAACTTCTTATGTTGTACTGTAATTGTACTGTATGCATCCAAACCGTGTTATTTTTGTAACTCCTCAATACTGTACTGTACTCTCCTTGTTATAATGAACACTTCAATAAAAAATTTAAAACAAAAAAAACATTCATTCATATTTTTATATTATTATTTTAATTATTTAATTTTTCAGTTAATTTAATTGTTTGATCACTATATTCCTTTAATGGTCAATATCCTTACTTTAATCAATAATACTACATTAATTGGTATTTCCCCTACTTAACATACAACAATCACTACCTATATAATAGTTATCAATTCTCATATATTATCATGCTTTTTAAATATGAGCCCATATTATACTAACCAATGTTGACAGTGAGCATAAACACTGTCAATATTTATATTAATTTATTAGGTACTTTCCAACTCATTTATATTTCAATTATCTATTACTTGGATTACTCCTCTTTATCTAATATATAACATATCTTTGTTGCATGGGAATTCTGTCGCCAGTGTCACTTTTTCTGCCTCTCTGAGGGTGTCCAGAGTTTGGCTCCTTGTAAGTCCTTCTGTTGCTGAGTCCTTCTCTCTTGGGGTTAATGGGCAGAACCACGGAGCCTCCCGCATCATTCACATGTTTTTTAGAAATATCTCTGGCTATGAGATCACCCATTTCATTTTCAAGTGGGGTAAATATAGCACTACTATGGATAATTGTGTTGTTGCATAACTTTACATGAAAAATTAGAGATTTTTAAATGTATCTTTTTAGAGCAAATCATCCTCCTGAAGAAGACCATTACAGGTCAAAACACGTTGGAGCTCTACACACAGTCAAACAATGTTGGAATACTGTGTATATTTGTATTTGCACTACTGTACTATGGAACATGTATTGTATCATACAGCCGGTATCTTTATATTCTAATTGCAACATGACATTGGAATTTTTTAATAAAGAATGTTTAAACATATTTTATTTTGGGCCTTGTTATAGTGCTGCTAAAAAGCCCCTTGGGGGAACTTTCCATTTTTGTATCCATTTCCGGGTGTGCAGCCTTCATATCTCCCTCATGTGTCTTCCCCTATTTTGGGACACCAACCCCAACCTCCTTGAGATTAAAAAATACAAGATCATAATGGTGTTGTGGTAACTTAACACTCAAGACGAGAAGAAATATTATAAAAAAAATAAAAAAGGAGATCTTGATAAAAAAAAAAATAAAATAAAAAATATATAAACAAAAATAAGAAACATTATTATGGAGATATGGCAAAAAAATAAATAAAATGATTCAGGAGATCACGAGAAATAAAGAAATCAGTTTGTCAGAACTCTGTGTGAATATGAGCAGCAAAACAACTTCATTATTCTAGCATTATAAAGAAGAAGAGACTGTCCTGCATTAAAATATTTAAAAAATTGCAGCGTGATGAATGTGCTATGTCCATTACGAACACTAGTTTTACCAGACCGAGCGCTTCTGTCTCATAATTTACTCTGAGCATTCGTAGCACTTTGTGCGTCTAATTGTGTACACACAATCAGAATTTACGAGAACGGATTGTGTTGTCGGAAAATTTGAGATCCAGATCTCAAATTTTGTGTGTCAGAAATTCCAATGGAAAAAGTCAGATGGAGCCTACACACGGTCAGAATTTCCAACAACAAGCTCCAATCGCACATTTGCTGTCGGAAAGTCCGACCGTGTATACGCGGCATTAGAGGGGAATTTATCAAAACTGGAAGCAGTCAGAATCTGGGGCAGCTGTGCATGACAACCAATCAGCTTTCATATTTCATCTTCAAAGTTTATCTAAACAAGCTGAAGAGACTGATTGGTTGTTCCAGATTCTGGCTGATCTAGTTTTGATAAATTCCCCCCTTAATGTCTTATGAGCTTTCAATGATGGCTGTAATCATTTATGAAATAAAAAATGTACTCTTGCATCTTTATCTGATTGGTCCGGTGAAATAAAAACCACTAAAATCTGCTTATAGATCTCTTGTAGACAGCTCAGATGACATGTTTGTTGCTCTTAAAAATAAATAAATAAATAAATAAAACATTTTCTAAGGTTTTATTCTGTCTATTTGGATCTTAAGAGTTCCATATTAATTATACAGACTGTTTTCTTTTTTTCTAGATTAGTTATGGAGCCAGAGATACTTTACTGAGTGATAGAAAGATGTATCCACACTTTTTCCGGACAGTTCCGGATGATGAGATGCAATATGTGGCCATAGCAAAGTTACTGGAAAGGTTGAAGTGGAACTGGGTCGGGATCCTTACATCTGATGATGAATACGGAGAGAGGGAGATCCGACAACTCAGCAAACATTTATCTAATCATGGAATTTGTATTGAATTCAAGATTCTGGTGTCTCTAAAGAATTATAAAAACATTCCTCCAGAACTGCAGACCTCAACTACAGAAGTTCTTATTATTTGTGGCTCATTTAGTCTGATTTATTACAAGTTTTTAATAATCAATGTACCTTATTACATGGGAAAAACATTTATTATACCAGATTCTTGGTCAATGAGTGAAATGTTTTTTGATCTCAGTAACTGTAGCTTGGTGTTTAAGTACCCCCATCACTACATAAAGGAATTGGGGAAATATTTTTATAGTATTTATCCATCCAGCCGTCCAAATGACCCCCTGATAGAGGATATTCTCATAACTGATTTTGGTTGCTTTTCAAAAAACCAAATGAAAAATGTTCTTATTCCACTCGCATTTAGCTATCCTATTAGGAACTGCAGTTTGGGGACACTTCCACTTGATTTATATTTTCCTGATGAGAATACATCCGATAAAGTGTATATCTCAGTCTACATTTTGGCTCAAGCATTACATGACATGGATTTCTCTTTTAAAATAAATAACAAAAAATCTGAAATAAATCCACACACACTAAAGTATAAGGTGAGAGCGTCCAATGAAAGTTTACTCGTATCTTTTTATACTCGGTCAGTTCAGTACTGGAACACAATGTGCCCAGACAAAAATTACACCCAGTTTAGGTTCATGTTTAGTTTAGAGGTGTTTAACCCTTTCACTTCTGGAGCAGTTTTTTTTTTCTATATTTTCACTCATGTTAAAAAAATCATTTTAGGCCAGAAGATTATATAAAACCCCTAAACCAGGTGTCTCATACTGGCGGCCTCCTGCTTTTGCAAAACTCCAAATCCCATGAGGTATTGCAAGGCTGCCTGACTCTCACAGGCAGAGGCATGATGGAACTTGTAGTTTCGCAACAGCTGGAGGGCCGCCAGTTTGAGACCCCTGCCCTAAACAGTATACAGTATATTTTCTGAAAGCAGAGACCCTGGAGAAACAATGCTTGGTGTATCATCTTTTTCTGTCACATGATATTAGTGCAACGGTTTACCAAATGCAATCTTTTGTTTTCAGTAAAGGATACACAAAGTTCATTTTAGGGCATACAAATGTAATATATTGAAAACGAGAAAACTAGCTAAATGGGACTTTAAATGAGGACATTTTGAAAAAATTTACCTCCATCCCCAAAATGTATACAACAGAAGAAAAAAAGGGGGGTTTGGGACTTTGAATGAGACATGCAGCTGGGAAGGGAACACAACATAATACTAGAAAGAATATCCAATGAGTACACCGTATATGTGACCGCATCGTGCTGCATAGCAACAAGTTAATAAACAGTCAAGTAATATAAACCAAGGAAGCTTTATTGGATAGTCAAATACATAGTATTAAAACATCATATAACAGCATGATGGTATGGCAGCCTACTATAGTCATGATGGTACCATAATACAAAGTCATCAGACTACTATTGGCATGTGGCTGCATCATAATATCAGTACTGTCTGATGAGTGGACCATATTGGTGACAAAAATAGCCTGCATATACACTTAATCATATAGTAAAACATATAGGTACACATTCCATAAAGCTGATCCAGAGTAACAAAGTAACCTAGCAATGAAGCAGCATGATGTGGATCACAATGGTGAGGTAAAAATTGTGACTGCCTTCCAGTCTGATGTTCCCATGCCCATGTTCCAGCCTGAAGCTCTGGTGCCGGTGTTCCAGTCTGATGTTCCAGTGCCTGTGTCCCCGCCCGAAGTTCCGGTGCCTGTGTGCCCACTTGAAGTGCCGGTGTCCCAGTCTGAGGATCTGGTGTTCCAGCCTAAAAAACTGGTGTCCGAGCCTCAGCCTGAAGTTTCGGTGCCTGTGTCTCAGCCCAGATGACCCAGAGCCTGCCACCCAGCTTGATGACCCGGAGCTTGCCACCCAGCTCGATGACCCAGAGCCTGCCGTCCAGCTCGATGACCCGGAGCCTGCCGCCCAGCTTGATGACCCAGAGCCTGCCGCCCAACTCGATGACCCAGAGCCTGCTGTCCAGGTTGAATTGCCTGCTGCCCAGCGTGATGTGCCCATGCCTGCTGCTCAGCATGATGTGCCCGTGCCTGCTGCCCAGCATGATGTGCCTGTGCCTGCTGCCCAGTGTGATGTGCCCATGCCCGTGCCTGCTGCCCAGCTTGATGTGTCCCAGTCTGCTGCTCAGCCTGATGTGTCCCTGTCTGCTGCCCAGCCTGATGTGTCCTTGTCTGCTGCCCAGCCTTTTTTGCTCTGGTCTGCTACCCAGCCTTTTTTGCCCTGGTCTGCTGCCCAGCTTGATGTGCCTTGTGCCCAGTTTGATGTGCTGCTGCCCGCTACCCAGCTTGATGTGCCGCTGCCTGCTGCCCAACTTGATGTGGCCACTGCTCAGCTTGATGTGCCTGTGCCTGCTGCTGAGCTTGTTATGTCTACTCCTGCTGCCCAACTTGACCTGCCTGTCAGCTGGTTTGATACTTTGGACTGTCTTCATACCCAGCTTAGTGTGACTCTGCTCACTGCCCAGCTTGATGCCATGGACTTGTCCCAGCAGCAGCTAGTTGGAGCATCTGAGGCCGCTCCTTTGAGGGGGGTACTGTCAGGGAAGGTTCCATCCGCTGATGACACTGCCTAATATTTGGCATGCAGTACTGTGGTGCACCAGCAGGTGTCTCCAGGCAGTCTGAAACTACCAGGGGAGCTGGCACTGATGGGCACTGATGATGGGCACTGATAGGCGGCACTGATGGGCACTGATAGGTGGCACTGATGGGCACTGATAGGTGGCACTGGTATGCAGCACTGATGGGCACTCATAGGTGGCACCGATGTGCACTCATAGGCGACACTGATATGCACTCGTAGGTGGCATTGATGGGTACTTATGGGTGGCACTGATAGGTGGCACGGATGGGCACTGATGGGCACTGATAGGTGGGCACGGATGGGAACTGACAGGTGGCACTGATGGACACTGATGGGTGGCACTGATGACACTGATTGGTGGCACTGATGCCCCTAAGGGTGGCATTGCTGGGCATCACTGCAATATACTGGTGTCAATCAGTGCCCATTTGTGGACACTGATTGGCACAGATTGGGCACATTGGGCACATGTGGATGGCCATGGGGTACATACCTGGTCATCCACATGTTGCCCCTCTCCCTGGTGGTCCTAGTGGCAATCCCTGGTGGTCCAGTGTGGTCATCTAAGGGGGCTGCTTGATAAACAATCAGCACAGACCCCCCTGCCAGGAGAGCCACTGATCGGCTCTCCTCTACTCGCGTCTGTTAGATGCGAGTGAGGAAAAGCCGATCAACGGCTCTTCCTATTGATATTGTGATCAGCCATGATTGGACACGGCTGATCACATGGTAAAGAGCCTCCATCAGAGGCTCTTTACCAAGATCGGTGGAGCGGTGTGTCAGACTGACACATCACTCCACCGATCGCCGCAATGCGCGCCCCCGCGGGAGCGGGGGCATGTTATCCTGCTGGATGTCATATGACGCCCAGTCAGGATGACTGAACCACCGCCCGGCCATCATCTGCTATGGGCCAGGTGGGAAGTGGTTAATAAATCATTATATTTCAATTATACACGTTTGGTTTCCTCTGTTGCAGTCCTCAAAGCTCTGGTCTTATCTGATACTTGACTCTAATGCCCCGTACACACGGTCGGACTTTGTTTGGACATTCCGACAACAAAATCCTAGGATTTTTTCCGACGGATGTTGGCTCAAACTTGTTTTGCGTACACACGGTCGCACAAAGTTGTCGGAATTTCCGATCGCCAACAACGTGGTGACGTCAAGCACGTACGACGAGACTAGAAAAGGCCAGTTCAGAACCAAGCGCGGCACCCTTTGGGCTCCTTTTGCTAATCCCGTGTTAGTAAAAGTTTGGTGAGAGACGATTCGCGCTTTTTCAGACTCGTGGCTTTCAGATCGTTTTGTGCGGTTCAGTTTGTGCTTGTGGGTTTGTATCTGCTCTTCAGTGCGTGCAAGCAAGTTCCGCGTGACTTTAAGTAGTCATTGTGTTCTTGTTCGTTCGTTACTGTTTTTCAGGTTGCTCTTCACAGGCCTTGCTGTTCTTCAGTGCGTTCTGTTACTTCGTTCTGAGCAGCCTACCGTTTTCTAGCCATGTTTCGTATGCGTACTCCTCGTAGAGTTTGTGCTGTGCGGGGGCTTGGTGTTGGGGTCCTGACCTTGACACAAGTCCAGTCCATGAACAGGGTGGGGAGGAGTTCATGGACCAAGAATTGGTTGCTTTAGCATGACCAGTTTTCTCATATGCCTTTGCTCCGTGAGATCCGTGAGAATAATCCTGATGATTTCAGGAAATTTCTCAGGATGACGGACCCCGTGTTTCACTGTCTGCTGGCTTTGCTGACCCCCTATATCAGCAGGCAGGATACCTGCATGAGGCAAGCCATTACAGAGGCTCGTCGCTACCCTGCGGTACTTGGCGACAGGGAGAAGCCTGCAGGACCTCAAGTTCTCGACAGGCATCTCCCCCCAGGCTCTGGGGATCATCATCCCAGAGACCTGTTCTGCCATCATCCAGGTCCTGCAGAAGGAGTATATGAAGGTAAGATTTTTATCCTTTAATATCATATTTTATTGTATTAAATGATTATATTGTATTTCTTTCCTCATTCCCTAATTACCATGATTGGAATATGCTGTGAATGTCCCCTTTGTTCTCATGCATGCTGGATTTTTATGTAATTAATTTTTAATGTCCTTCATACATATTTGCCTTTCAATAACCTCCCCAGCATGGTGTCTCCTGCCCTATATTCACCTCATGTAGTCACTTAACAATGTATTTTGTCAGCTCCATAGTAGTGCTTTACCCCAAACACCCCCTAAAATATTTATGTGATTTGTGATTTGTGCTTTAAATTCAGGCAGAGTGCCAGAGGCTTTTTTTTGTAGTGTCCCCAAATCATTTTTAGTAACCCTCCCTCCCCCCAACTGCTAAGTCAGCTGATCCCAATTCTCTATCTATCCTCAATCATCTATCTGCTGACTTTACCAAACCCATACACACTATACCCATCTCTTTTGTGGTCAGATGTATGGATGAATTACCCAAAGCATGTAGTGCAAGGGTCTGCCTGAATACTTTCAAATGGTACTGTTTAAAGTTTTTGTATCCTATTATTATCTTGACAAGTAATAGCAGAATGTTCAAATGTCCTCAAATGTGTACAGTGTGTATTTATATCTTTGTATAATGACACTTCTTACCTGTCCAGTGGGCTGCCAATAGTGTAACTAAGGAGGGGCTGTTCCAAGTAATACCCTGTATTTAGGCATTCATCTCTCAATGAAGTGGAGAGGGTTACCTGTCCAAGATTTCCCCACCCCCCATAATGTTAGAAATGGCCCATGAGGGGGGGGTATGATAGGTGTACCTTATACTTTGGTGTTGCTAAATTCCCCTTAATAAATGCTATCTGGAGGTTGGCCAAGAATGGTTGTGTCTAATCTGCTTGCCATGTTTATGTGCAAAAATATTAATTTATTTTTGTTTTCCTCAACAGTTTCCTTCCACGCCACAGGAATAGCAGACTGTGGCCTCCCACTTTGCCCAGCGGTGGGACTTTCCTAACTGCGGAGAGGCAATTGATGGGAAACACGTCCACATCCTCCCACCATCCAACTCAGGGTCATACTATTTCAACTATAAGGGGTTCAATAGTATTGCGATGTTGGCGGTGGTGTCGGCTAATTACGACTTCTTGTATGTGGACGTGGGGAAGAATGGCCGGATGTCCAATGGTGGAGTCATCGCCCAGATGGAGTTCTACAGGTGTCTCCTGAATGGCAGCTTGGACTTGCCAGCTCCAGAGGACAATGTGGAAGGACTCCCATTCGTCTTCGTTGCTGATGAAGCGTTTGCGCTGGGGGATCATCTTATGTGGCCATTCCCTATGAGGACCCTCACCCCGGAACAGAGGTTTTTTAATTACCGGCTGGCCAGAGCCCGAAGAGTGGTGGAGAACACATTTGGAATCCTGGCCAGCCGGTTCTGCCTATTTTTGTCACCCATCCATATGATGGAGTATAAACTTATATAACATATAATCCTGGTGTACTGTATTCTCCATAACTTTTTATGCAAACATTCGGCCAACTATGCTGGCTCAGTTGGGCCTGAGGCCAGAACGATCCATGAAACAACACTGACGGCGCTTGAAAGTGGCCGTCCTGACTTGCCCGCCCTGAGTGCCCGTGATGTCTGGTTACGATACCTGGATTTCTTTGTGGGTAGGGGGGCCATCAATATGCCAGCAAATCTGTGAAGCCTTTATCAAATAAAAAAAGCAAAAAAAAGAAAATCTTTGTGGACATTTACTGCTTGTGTTTGTTTTAGCTGATCCTGACAGAAATGTGTTGAGTCCAGAAAATGGCGTGATTGTGTAACCTTATACAAAGCACTTACAAAAGGCAAAGACACTTTGCACTACAAGTGCAGTGAAACTGCACTTGTAGTGCAAAGAGGATTTGCCCTTAGGAAATAACCCCCATTTTTACAAAAAACACCAATTACCTCACCAACAAAGTGTTGTAGCGTTGAGACAATAATACACACATTCTTGCTTAACAATCTCTTTAATACCTGCACAATCACATGTGCATTTAGAAAAGGTTTTTCTAACAAACCAACATGTTTGTTTTAGAACTATTTTTGGGGTAGCATTATAAAACAGATAAATGTCCATTTAAGACAAAACAGGCATGTGTAAAACCAACAAGAAAGACACAAATCTTGAACTTACAAAGTTCACATTTGGTAGAACTTGAAGGCAATATCAGACATGAGTATTTAGGAACTGTGTTTGATATTGCGTTCAGATGGGGTGAAGTCACCCCAGGAAAAGCCAAATTTGGAAGATGCACACAAATTTCCCAATGTCAACATGTGCTAGCTGCCATCACGGGGTATCAAGGGACGTGTTTTGGGGGAGAAACCCTTCCTCACCGCTACTTTATTATTGAGGAAGGGGTTGCACCACCAAAACGCATCCATTGATCTCCCGTGATGACAGATAGCACATGTTGGCACACTGTGTGCATCCTCCAAATTAGGCTTTTCTACAAATCTTTCAAACATTTTTAAGATTGTAGCACACAAAAAAATAAAAGGATTGGGAGGGGTTTTAAATTTGCCCAAAAACATCAATGATGTTTTTATTTTTTAGAACAACATCATTGATGTTTTTCTTGAGGTTTTTCCAATTCTAAATTACACCCCATGATCTCCCCGATCAGGATATGGGCACTTTCTGATGTGAAAGGATCTAGATCCACAACATCACGATCACCTAAAAAGAGAGAAACCCCAAAAAAAAGGTATCAAAAATATGCCGTCATCCATCTCTTACCTGAGCTTGTGGTCGCAGCCACTCACCTGTTGTGGTGACAATTTCCACCACATCTTCTTCCTCCTCCTTCACTTCTTGGGTTGGGGGTATTTCCCCTTCTTCCAGAGGTGGGGGGTCTCTGGTCTCCTCGGATGAGGGGTGTCCTCCGAGTCTTTTCTCCCCTATGTAAAACAAAAACGCTATACTTAGCACACAGTGATTTGATGGCAGAACTATAAATATAAAACATTGCTTGGAAGTGGGGTACAATTGTCTATTTTGGCAGAGTTCCAAAATGTAGCATTTTCATTGTCCTTTGTCAAGCTTCAATACTTTACCTGTTTGGTACAAGCGTCACAGATGTAGCCCCCCCATAGTATACACTGGAGCACCTGTGTGGCCCCCTAATAAAAATGGAGTTCTTGTGTCCCACACTAGTGCTCCAGTGTCCAGATGTGAAAACAGCTGCTGAGTGTCCTCTCCTTACACAGAATCTAGTTTGCATTTCATTCTAGCAACAAAGCCATCTACCCAACCAAAATAGTTTCTGACAAGTAGGGCGTAAAAATTGTGGCCAAATGCATATGGCCTAAACAATGGTGTTTTATAGGCCGAAAGCAAAATGTTTGATACGAATGAATAATGTGCCCATGAACATGAAATTTGCCATTTAAAAATGTACACTTGTAAGAAAAGCACATGGAGCAGCACGAACGTAAGAAACATAAAGAATAGGAACACAGGACAACTACTTACTTTTTTGCAGCACTCTCCGGATATTTCTGTACTGCTCGCGTTCTCGTAATTTCAGGTCCAACCACCGCTTCATGAGCTAATCTTTCGATCGTCGTACCCCGAAATTCCTGTGCAGACTCTTGACCATTTTCGCCATGATCTTGGCCTTTCTGACATTGGGGTTGGGGTAAGGTCCATACTTCCCCTCATAGTCGACCTTCTTCAGGATGTCGACCATCTCCAACATCTCCCCAAATGGACACATTTGAGGCCTTAAATCGTCTCCTTCTGGATCCAGACGTTTCAGGCTCCGGGCTTTCCTCCCCCTCCTCCTCGTTGTTATAATTAGCACGCACCTGCTGTGTATTCTCTTCCCCCACTGCGCAGAACGAAAAGGGGCGGGGAATAGACTAGAAAGAACGTCAGGGGCGGGCGGAGTTACATGCATGCGCAGTGTGTATAAAGCGTAACACGCGTGCGTATTACGTACGATCTGTGAGCGGAGGAAGGAGCATTGAAAGCGCCGATCGTGATTATGAAGGTAAGATCTAAACTTGGGCCTATACTGCTTCGAAATTGAAGCCTATATTGTAACAAGATTAGGAGAGTTTGGCCTGACCTTAGGGTTTGTCTTGTGTTGTGTCTTGCAGAGAAAATGGATGGGTTCAATGACCACAACTTCCTCCCCCTGTTCATAGACAAATACAGGGAGCTGCCCTGTCTGTGGCACCATTATAACAATAAACAAAAGAGGCAGGCAGCACTGGAGAAACTTCTGGAGTTGGTGAAGCCGGTGGTCCCCACAGCAACCATCCCCTATTAAAAAACCAAAATTGGTGGCCTGAGGAGCACTTATCTTAGGGAGCACGAGAAGATCACGGATTCCCAGAGATCTGGAGCTGCAGCAGATGACGTTTATTTCCCCAGGCTTTGGTACTATGAGAGACTGCGATTTCTGTCAGACCACACTGAAGTCAGGGAATCCCTCTCCACTCTTCCTTCCACTCTTCCTTCCACCCCAGCTGAGGCTTCCGATGTCCAACCTGGGCCTTCCAGCCAGGAAGAAGTGGAGGAGCCCAGCTGGAGTCAGGTATAGCATTGTTCTACAGATTTCTGGTCTATAAATAAATGATGTCATTATTGATCACTAATTGCTGATTGAAAAAAGTGTTTGACATATCAATAGACAGTAGTGGTCAAAAATAATTAGGACAAGAATGAAAAATCTTGGGCTCAGAATGCTAGTCTGTTATATTTGTTAGCATTCAATTTGCAACAGTCAGGAGGTGAAAATTGTGTGTGATTGATGAATAAAAAACTAAAACTATGTCCCTTTTTCATACACAGGAAGACCTCAGCCAGGAGGAGGTTGTGGAATGTGGCAGTCAGGAGGAGGCGGGGATTAGTGGCAGACAGGAGGAGGCAGGGTCAAGTGTCAGCCAAGAGAAGCCTGGGACCAGTCGCAGCCTGACTGAATCGCAGGTTCCTTCCCTCCGCCTTCCATATAAAAGAGCAAGGAAGGTGACTCCCATGCAGGATTCAGTGCTCAGGCTCATTCAGGAGGCTTCTGCATCCCTCCGAGCCTTACCCATTACTGAAGAGGCCTTTGCCTGCATGGCTGCCACCAAACTGCAGGGCATGCAGGAGGGTCAATGCCTCCTGTGTGAGCAACTTATTTATAAAGTCCTAACTAAGGGGATGAGTGGGGAACTAACACCCAAGACCAACGTGATTGAGTTGGACCATCCTCCTCCTCCTGCTGCCACAACTCCACCACTAGAGCCACCGCGTGGAAGGAAGCGTGGAAGGAAGACCAGAGAGTGATGGCCCTGGGTTCAGTCTGGTCTGACAAAAGCTGCAGTCTCTCGTATGTCCACAGCCTGGGGACACAGATGTCATCTGCTGCTTTCCGGATCTCTGGGACTTCTGGACCAGACTGCCCTCCCTTAGATAAGGACTCCTCAGGCCACCAATTTTGCTTGAAAATAATTGATGTGTGCCCTGGGGGTCCAAGGCTTCACCCATTTCTGCAGTTTCTCCAGCGTTGCCTCCCTCTTTGTTTAGTTGTGAGCCGTTAATAAATGTTTTTTTTTTGGGAAAATTATACTCTCCTATGTGTGTTTTCATCCAAAAAGGACAGTTTGTTGGTGACGATTCAGGTACATTTCTTACATAAAATGTGAAATTAACAAGGGACACCAAGACCAAACAATCTCCTACAGATTAAATATAACATCATATCAATGGTGTTGTGGTAACTTGACACAAAAAACACACACCAAAATTTTCAGGAGTACAAATAAAAATCCCAAAAAACAAAAAATAAGCCTTGAAAAAAATACAAACCAAAAAAAAAATAATCTGCCTTAAAAACAAAACAAAAAAAACCACCAAACAAATGTTGTCAGATGTGACGAATCAAAATATATTGATGGAATCCCGATAAATAGTAAAGAAATAAGTTTGTGAGAAGTGTGTGTGAATATGAGCAGCAAAACTACTTAATTCTTGTCACATTATAAAGAAGAAGAGAGTGCGCTGTATTAAACCATTTTTAACATTGCAGCGTGACGAAAGTGCTGTATCCATTGAGAAAGCTAATTTTACCAGACCGAGCTGTTCCGTGTCGGAATTTCTTCTGAGCATGCGTGGCACTTTGTGCGTCGGAACAGGCCACACACGGTCGGAATTGACGCGATCGGACTTTGTTGTCGGAAAATTTTATCTCCTGCTCTCCAACTTTGTGTGTCGGAAAATCCGATGGAAAATGTCCGATGGAGCCCACACACGGTCGGAATTTCCGACAACACGCTCTGATTGGACATTTTCCATTGGAAAATCCGACCGTGTGTATGATTCATAACAGTACTTTCATGATATATACCTCTCATTTTCCTGCATTAAAACTGAGTAGAAGAAGGCATTTTATAAAATTGCCTTCTCTGTGTTATCTGTAACCATCCTCTCATCATCATCTTTTATGTGTGTGGGCAATGTGCTCTGATCTCACTTTTTTACTGTTATATCTAAACAAATTCTTTGGAGTTTTTTTCTCTCCTCTGCTATTTGTCTCTTGTGGTCTTTTTTATCCACCCTGATTGCATTTTTACACTTCTTATTGCATTCCTTGTAGTGTTGTAATGTTGTTTTAAAGGCCATTTTTTCTCTTTAATGAGGCTTTTTACATTACGGTTTAGCCACCCAAATTTAGACTTCACGCTTCTATATTCATTGCTCATTGGAATGCACCATGTGATACCTTTGTTTAATATGCTCCTAAAGCATTCCCATTTTTCTTCTGTGTTCAATGTTTCTAGGATTAGGTCCCAATTGATGTCATGTAGTAATGACCACAGTTCAGAAAAATTGGCTCATTTGAAATTTATTGTCCATTCACAAGTCCTCCAGCTTTCTAACAAAAAGCCTGTAAAGATGTATGGGCAGAATGCTGAAGGACTTGTCTGCAGGAGCCTGACATTGCACCCATGATCCACTGATATCAGATAACTGTTAACAGGCCTAAAATTATTGTTCTTACTCCAGCATGCCTGTTGATAACATGTGTAGAAAAATTGAAGTTTTAGTGCACAGGTGTCCCTCCCATCTGTGCTTATCTTTGCATATGCATGTAAATGGGGGTGGGGGAGGCTCATATATGTATTTTGAGGGGTTAAAGTGCTTGGATTTAACTTTATTTTCTTACACTTGATTTTTATCACATGAGGACATGAGTCCCCTATGTGATACTTTTTTGGGACAGGTTCCCTTTAATGAGACCACTGATGTCTACCCTGCCCTCCATTAAACTAATTGTCAGGAAAATCTCCTGTTCACCTTAGATCAATCAAGACTCCCGGTCTGCAGCAAGGAAGAAGCTTTATTTATAGGTATCAATACATATCCTTACATGCATAGATTCAAGCGAGGAGTCACACCCAGTGATCGCAGACTTAGCTTTAAATAGTAGTAAAAAGAGGAAGTTACAGGAGTCATAAGTCTCTGGGCATATGCTGGCAGCTCATTTGGACCTAACTTTATTCTCTGCATCAGCAAACCCTACAATCTTAGAATATTACCATATATAGTTATAGGTAGGGATGAGCTTTATGTTCGGGTTAAGTTCGGGTTGAACATGAGTTCAACTGTTCGCCCGTTCGCCGTATAGCAAACAATTTGGGGTGTTCGCAGCAAATTCGAAAGCCATGGAACACCCTTTAAAAGTCTATTGGAGAAATCAAAAGTGCTAATTTTAAAGGTGCGAACAGGCAAAAAATTTGTTCGAACACGCGAACACCATTAAAGTCTATGGGACACATAAATAATTAAAAGTGCTAATTTTAAAGGCTTATATGCAAATTATTTTCATAAAAAGTGTTTGGGGACCTGGATCCTGCCCCAGGAGACATGTATCATTGCAAAAAATGTTTTAAAAACGGAAGTTTTTTTAGGGAGCAGTGATTTTAATAATGTTTAAAGTGAAACAATAAAAGTGAAATATTCCTTTACATTTTGTACCTGGGGGGTGTTTATAGTATGCCTATAAACAAGTAGGGGTACTTGTACCCCATTACCAATTCACACGGGGGGCGGGATCTGGGGGTCCCTTGTTAAAAGGGGCTTCCAGATTCCGATAAGCCCCCCGCCCGCATACCCCCACAACCAACGGGCAAGGGTTGTGGGGATGAGGCCCTTGTCCCCATCAACATGGGGACATCCTCCCCATGTTGAGGGCATGTGGCCTGGTACAGTGTAGGAGGGGGGTGCTCTCTTGTCACCCCTCTTTTCCTGCGGCCTGCCAGGTTGCGTGCTTGGATAAGGGTCTGGTATGGATTTTTGGGGGGACCCCCACGCCATTTTTTTTCAATTTTGGCGCGGGGTTCCCCTTAATATCCATACCAGACCTGAAGGGCCTGGTATGAAATTTGGGAGGACCCCCACGCCATTTTTTTTCTCAATTTTGGTTTGGGGTTCCCCTTAATATTCATACCAGACCCAAAGGGCGTGGTAATGGACTGTGGGGGAATCACATGCCATTTTTTTCATGGACTTTTATCTCTATTGCCGGGACCGACAATTCATTATTAGCCGCGAGTACTTTTAAATGACTTTTTTCCTTTAGAAATGTCATTTTGCTCTCGGAATGATCTAAACACGGGAAACATGCACCACTTTACAGGCATACTATAGACATCCCCAAGGTATGAAATTTAAATTAATATTTCACTTTTATTGTTTCACTTTAAGCATTATTAACCACTTCAGCCCCGGAAGGATTTACCCCCTTCCTGACCAGAGCACTTTTTAAAATTTGGCACTGCATCGCTTTAACTGCTAATTGCGCGGTCATGCAATGCTGTAACCAAACGAAATTTGCGTCCTTTTCTTCCCACAAATAGAGCTTTCTTTTGATGGTATTTGATCACCTCTGCCGTTTTTATTTTTTGCGCTATACACGGAAAAACACCGAAAATTTTGAAAAAAAATGATATTTTCTACTTTTTGTTCTAAAAAAAATCCAATAAACTCAATTTTAGTCATACATTTAGGCCAAAATGTATTTGGCCACATGTCTTTGGTAAAAAAAATGTCAATAAGTGTATATTTATTGGTTTGCGCAAAAGTTATAGCGCCTACAAACTAGGGTACATTTTCTGGAATTTACACAGTCTTTAATTTATGACTGCCTATGTCATTTCTTGAGGTGCTAAAATGACAGGGCAGTACAAAACCCCCACAAATGACCCCATTTTGGAAAGTAGACACCCCAAGGAAATTGCTGAGAGGCATGTTGAGCCCATTGAATATTCATTTTTTTTGTCCCAAGTGATTGAATAATGACAAAAAAAAAAAAAAATTACAAAAAGTTGTCACTAAATGATATATTGCTCACACAGGCCATGGGCATATGTGGAATTGCACCCCAAAATACATTTAGCTGCTTCTCCTGAGTATGGGGATACCACATGTGTGGGACTTTTTGGGAGCCTAGCCGCATACGGGGCCCCAAAAACCAATCACTGCCTTCAGGATTTCTAAGGGCGTACATTTTTGATTTTACTCCTCACTACCTATCACAGTTTTGAAGGCCATAAAATGCCCAGATGGCACAAACCCCCCCAAATGACCCCATTTTGGAAAGTAGACACCCCAAGCTATTTGCTGAGAGGCATGTTGAGTCCATGGAATATTTTATATTTTGACACAAGTTGCGGGAAAGTGACAATTTATTTTTTTATTTTTTTTTTTTTGCACAAAGTTGTCACTAAATGATATATTGCTCACACAGGTCATGGGCATATGTGGAATTGCACCCCAAAATACATTCTGCTGCTTCTCTTGAGTACGGGGATACCACATGTGTGGGACTTTTTAGGAGCCTAGCCGCGTACGGGAGCCTGAAAACCAATCACCGCCTTCAGGATTTCTAAGGGTGTACATTTTTGATTTCACTCTTCACTGCCTATCACAGTTTCGGAGGTCATGGAATGCCCAGGTGGCACAAACCCCCCCCAAATGACCCCATTTTGGAAAGTAGACACCCCAAGCTATTTGCTGAGAGGCATGGTGAGTATTTTGCAGCTCTCATTTGTTTTTGAAAATGAAGAAAGACAAAAAAAAAATTTTTTTTTTCTTTTTTTAATTTTCAAAACTTTGTGACAAAAAGTGAGGTCTGCAAAATACTCACTATACCTCTCAGCAAATAGCTTGGGGTGTCTACTTTCCAAAATGGGGTCATTTGGGGGGGGGTTTGTGCCACCTGGGCATTCCATGGCCTCCGAGACTGTGATAGGCAGTGAAGAGTGAAATCAAAAATTTACGCCCTTAGAAAGCCTGAAGGCGGTGCTTGGTTTTCGGGGTCCCATACGTGGCTAGGTTCCCAAAAAGTCTCACACATGTGGTATCCCCGTACTCAGGAGAAGCAACAGAATGTATTTTGGGGTGTAATTTCACATATTCCCATGGCATGTTTGAGCAATATATAATTTAGTGACAACTTTGTGCAAAAAAAAAAAAAAAATAATTTGTCTCTTTCCCGCAACTTGTGTCACAATATAAAATATTCCATGGACTCGACATGCCTCTCAGCAAATAGCTTGGGGTGTCTACTTTCCAAAATGGGGTCATTTGGGGGGGTTTGAACTGTCCTGGCATTTTATGCACAACATTTAGAAGCTTATGTCACACATCACCAACTCTTCTAACCACTTGAAGACAAAGCCCTTTCTGACACTTTTTGATTACATGAAAAATTTATTTTTTTTTGCAAGAAAATTACTTTGAACCCCCACACATTATATATTTTTTTAAAGCAAATGCCCTACAGATTAAAATGGTGGGTGTTTAATTTTTTTTTTTTCACACACTATTTGCGCAGCGATTTTTCAAACGCATTTTTGGGGGAAAAAGCACACTTTTTTACATTTTAATGCACTAAAACACACTATATTGCCCAAATGTTTGATGAAATAAAAAAGATGATCTTAGGCCGAGTACATGTATACCAAACATGACATGCTTTACAATTGCGCACAAACGTGCAGTGACAACAAAATAAATACATTTTTTAAAGCCTTTAAAAGCCTTTACAGGTTACCACTTTAGATTTACAGAGGAGGTCTACTGCTAAAATTACTGCCCTCGATCTGACCGTCACGGTGATACCTCACATGCATGGTGCAATTGCTGTTTACATTTGACGCCAGACCGACGCTTGCGTTCGCCTTAGCGCGAGAGCAGGGGGGATAGGGGTGCTTTTTTTTTTTCTTTATTATTTTTTTGCTTTTTTATCTTATTTTAAAACTGTTCCTTTCATTTTTTTTTTTTTTTTAATCATTTTTATTGTTATCTCAGGGAATGTAAATATCCCCTATGATAGCAATAGGTAGTGACAGGTACTCTTTTTTGAAAAAATTGGGGTCTATTAGACCCTAGATTTCTCCTCTGCCCTCAAAGCATCTGACCACACCAAGATCGGTGTGATAAAATGCTTCCCCAATTTCCCAATGGCGCTATTTACATCCGGCGAAATCTAAGTCATAAAACGCTCGTAGCTTCCGGTTTCTTAGGCCATAGAGATGTTTGGAGCCACTCTGGTCTCTGATCAGCTCTATGGTCAGCTGGCTGAATCACCGGCTGCATTCTCAGGTTCCCTGTTGAGACAGGAGAGCCAGAGAAAAACACGGAAGACGGTGGGGGGGGGCATTCTCTCCCACTGCTTGTAAAAGCAGTCTAGAGGCTAATTAGCTGCTAGGATTGCTTTTACATGAAAGCCGACCGCTGGCTGAAAAGAATGATACCAAGATGATACCTAAACCTGCAGGCATCATTCTGGTATAACCACTCAAAGTCGTGAATGCTGTACCTGAAGACAAAAATATGGTTAACAATAAAGCACAGTAAACGGTAAAGTATAAAAAATTGCAGACCTGAAAAGCAAACATGATAAAACATAATAACAATAAAACATTGCAGAATAGAATACAGTAAAAAAGAGCAGAACAATAGAGAGAATAGAGAGAGAGAGAATAGAGAGAGAACAATAAAACGACAACTATTATTTTTTATTTTATATTTTTGTTTGTGTTTTTTTTTTTTTTTTACACTTTTTTTGTAACTGTAACTTTTATAACTGTAACCGGTTCCAGGTTCGGGTCTCTCAAAATGCGATGGCATCTTGGGAGACCCTGTGAAAGTGTGTCCTAGTCTGTGCAATGCTGTACCCTACGCTAATACTCAACTAGTGAATGGTAGCGTTCAAAACATTCACCAATGCAAAGACCAGGATTGTCAGGACAGGAGGGACAATAATAGCGGGTGTCACGCTTATATCCGCGTTTGCTGCAGACACAACATCTTTTTTGGGGGGGTTCGTTGGGTAGGGGTACTCGGGAGGACATAAAAATGCCTCTCATGCAGCCGACTGCATTTGGTTGGGGATGTGAATGGGGGAAGTACGGGCGCTGCAGAAGTGGTGGGTTCCCAATTAGGATTGGCGAATGCAGCAGGAAGGGCATTATGGGCACGACGGGCCTGTGTTTGTCTTCTTGGTGGCAGCGGGACACTACTTGTGCTTGCCACCTCACCAGCTTGAACTGCACTTATGGGACTCGCCACGTCACCAAGTGTTACTGCAGTGCTGGTTTGACTACGACCGGGGTGTACTAGGTCGCTGGCGCTTGCCAGTTCACCAAAACGCTACCAAAAAAACTGTTAGCGATTGCAGGGATCAAGGCCTGACTCTGCGAACGCTGCAGTGCATTTAGTGTTTTGTAAGTGACAGTGATCAATCGATACTGCACTTGGGTGGGCCGGGCTGGGCCGGGCGGAGGGGCAAAACGCAGGTGCTAGCAGGTATCTGGGCTGATCCCGCTAATACTGCGTTTTTGGGAACCCTAAAGTGCTGGGGACGCCAGTATAGATCTGATCGGATCAGATCAGATATTGATCAGTTCAGATACTATACCACTAAGGGAGGTGTACGGTGCGTGCGTGGGTGTTAGCGCTACTGGCACTAACCTGATGCTGCCTGGGGCTGGTGCTTGCCAGTTCACCAAAACGCTACAAAAAAAACTGTTAGCGATCGCAGGGATCAGGCCTGACTCTGCGAACGCTGCAGTTATGCGTTTAGTGTTTTGTAAGTGACAGTGATCGATCGATAATGCACTTGGGTGGGCTGGGCTGGGCCGGGCGGAGGGGCAAAACGCAGGTGCTAGCAGGTATCTGGGTTGATCCCGCTAACACTTCGTTTTTGGGAACCCTAAACTGCTGGGGACGCTAGTATAGATCTGATCGGATCAGATATTGATGCGTTCAGATACTATACCACTAAGGGAGGTGTACGGTGCGTGGGTGTTAGCGCTACTGGCACTAACCTGACGCTGCCTGGGGCTGGTGCTTGCCATTTCACCAAAACGCTACCAAAAAAACTGTTAGCGATCGCAGGGATCAGGCCTGACTCTGCGAACGCTGCAGTTATGCGTTTAGTGTTTTGTAAGTGACAGTGATCGATCGATACTGCACTTGGGTGGGCTGGGCTGGGCCGGGCGGAGGGGCAAAACGCAGGTGCTAGCAGGTATCTGGGTTGATCCCGCTAACACTGCGTTTTTGGGAACCCTAAACTGCTGGGGACGCTAGTATAGATCTGATCGGATCAGATATTGATCCGTTCAGATACTATACCACTAAGGGAGGCGTATGCTGCGTGCGTGGGTGTTAGCGGTACTGACGCTAACCTGACGCTGCCTGGGGCGATGCATATCACCGCCGGGCGATCGGGGGGCTAAATCTTTATTCGGTAATAAACGGCGGGTGCCCTGACACTATAAAAAATAAACAAACTAACCAGCGTCACCCGTAACGGTTATACAGTGATCAGTGGTGAAAGGGTTAACTAGGGGGCAATCAAGGGGTTAAAACATTTATTCGGTAGTATATGGGGGTCCCTGTCGCTATAAAACGCTGACGGCGAACCTAAATATTTACGTCCCTAACTAGCGTCACCAGCGACACTAATACAGCGATCAGAAAAATGATCGCTTAGCGACACTGGTGACAGGGGGTGATCAAGGGGTTAAAACTTTATTAGGGGGGGTTAGGGGGGTACCCTAGAACTAAAGGGGGCCTAACACTCACTGCCCTGACACTGTAACTGTCACAAACTGACACCAATACAGTAATCAGAAAAAAAAAAAAAAACCTGCTTGGTGTCAGTTTGTGACAGGGGGGGTGATTGGGGGGGGATCGGGGGTCGATCGGGGGGGGGATCGGGGTGTTTTGTGTGCCTGGCATGTTCTACTGTGTGTGTAGTGTGTTGGTGCACTTACATTTCAGTCTTCTCTCCTCGTCCCGGAACGGAAAATACCGAGCCGAGGAGAGATGACATAATTTCCTCTGCCTCTGTGTACAATACAGAGGCAGGGAAATGATCCCATTGGCTGAGAGCGATCGCGAGGGGGGGCCACGAATGGATGGCCTCCCCCTCACCACCGATCGTCGGGGGAGATTTGCCGACCGCCGCAGGCACCGGGGGGGTCCGATCGGACCCCCCACCCGCGGGCAGGCAAGGACGTACCTGTAAGTCCTTTTGCCTGCCCGTGCCATTCTGCCGACGTATATAGTCGTGCGGCGGTCGGCAAGTGGTTAAAATCACTGCTCCCAAAACAAGTTTTTAAAACTTTTTTTGTATTGATACATGTCCCCTGGGGCAGGACCCAGTTCCCCAAACACTTTTTATGACAATAACTTGCATATAAGCCTTTAAAATTAGCACTTTTGATTATTCATGTTTGTGTCCAAATGACTTTAATGGTGTTCATGTGTTTGAACAAATTTGCCTGTTCGCATGTTCTGCTGCGAACTGAACCGGGGGGTGTTCGGCTCATCCCTAGTTATAGGAAAGAAAAACAATGCTTGGGTGTGTACAGGATATAATCGCCATCTTGAAATACTTCTTAAGTGTCCTTAATTAAGCCTATAAGATGGAGAACAGGCACAAACAGTTCTTTGATAATTCCAACATTTCCCTCCTCTTTGTGGCTGTTCTTCATCTGTGGTGATTTTCAAACACAGTGCCTGTGTTGGGCACACATTCAGCCTGGTCATCATCAATCGCAGTTTCAGCTCCAACATCATCATAAGTCTCATCTGAGGCAGGGACTGTCTGATACATAGTTCTTGTCATTGCTGTCTCAATCAGTTTTTGTGATAGTCCACGAATGCAATGGATGCAACAGCATACACAGATTACCAGTATGGTCAACACTATGGCTATGGAAATCAGTGCTGATGTGATCAATCCAGTCCATTTTCCGAACCATCCTTCTAACCAGGATGAAAATGGGTCATTTATTCCGGAGTTCTTGGCCAGTTTATTCGATAATGCGGTGAGGCCCTCGATTGCCCGTGTGTAGCTGTATTATTGGGAATAAAAGTACAGCACAGGCTCCCAAACATTTTACAAACTCCTCCTCTTCAAGCTAACACCATGTCTAGTGCCATTCTGTTTTGCCAAGTTATAAGTGACGTGGGAGATAATTGTTCAGCTAGACCTTTAACTGCATTTCTACTAGGGATGAGCTTCGAGTCGAACCCATGTTCGACTCGAACATCGTCTGTTCGCCCGTTCACCGAATTCGGGTAGGCCGTTCGCACCAAATTTGTGTGGCGCGTCACGGCCCATAATTCACTGCGGCATCGGAGTGCATTGCTGGCTGATGATTGGCCAAGCATGCACTATGACCCGCATGCTTGGCCAATCACAGCGCCGTCTGTAGAGAGAGCTGTAATTGGCCAAAGCCAGGGTGGCTTTGGCCAATTATGGCTCAGGGGGTTTAATACACACCCCACACTATATAAGGCCACCTACACGGCGGCACTATGTAGTGTGTTCCGGCGTTGAGAGACAGAGAGACAGTGTCATTTGAATTAAGTTAGATAAGGCAGGACAGTCAGTCAGATAGCTGCACTTACAGTGTATTGTGTATATATATGCATCCCAGGTGTTGTATATATATATATATATATATATATATATATATATATATATATATATATATATATATATATATATATATATATATATATATATATATATATATATATATATATATACATACATACACACTGTATTCAGTTTAGCTAGATCGGTTCCTGTTATTATCTTCCTACTGACAGGCAGGCTTGTGTTGTTACAGTATTTACAGCTACCTGAAGAAAATTGCTGGTGTTCTTCTGATCCAATTAGTACCACAGTCAGGCAGCTAGACTATTTACAGTTAGTGTAGTGGGTCCTCCTCATAGTGTTCAGCTAAAGCTACAAGTTAGTTTAGTGGGACCTCTGCACAGTGTTCAGCTAAAGCTACAACTTAGTGTAGTGCGTCCTCCTCACAGTGTTCAGCTAAAGCTACAAGTTAGTGTAGTGCGTCCTCCTCACAGTGTTCAGCTAAAGCTACAAGTTAGTGTAGTGTGTCCTCCTCACAATGTTCAGCTAAAGCTACAAGTTAGTGTAGTGCGACCTCTGCACAGTGTTCAGCTAAAGCTACAAGTTAGTGTAATGCACTCTCTGAATAGTGTTCAGCTAAAGCTACAAGTTAGTGTAGTGCGTCCTCCTCACAGTGTTCAGCTAAAGCTACAAGTTAGTGTAGTGCGACCTCTGCAGAGTGTTCAGCTAAAGCTACAAGTTAGTGTAGTGCACAGTGTTCAGCTAAAGCTACAAGTTAGTGTAGTGCGTCCTCTTCACAGTGTTCAGCTAAAGCTACAAGTTAGTGTAGTGCGACCTCTGCACAGTGTTAAGCTAAAGCTACAAGTTAGTGTAGTGCGACCTCTGCACAGTGTTCAGCTAAAGCTACAAGTTAGTGTAGTGCACAGTGTTCAGTTAAAACTACAAGTTAGTGTAGTGCGTCCTCCTCACAGTGTTCAGCTAAAGCTACAAGTTAGTGTAGTGCAACCTCTGAACAGTGTTTGGCTAAAGCTACAAGTTAGTGTAGTGCGACCTCTGCACAGTGTTCAGCTAAAGCTACAAGTTAGTGTAGTGCGTCCTCTGAACAGTGTTCCGCTAAAGTTACAAGTTAGTGTAGTGCGACCTCTGCACGGTGTTCAGCTAAAGCTACAAGTTAGTGTAGTACACAGTGTTCAGCTACAGCTACAAGTTAGTGTAGTGCATCCTCCTCACAGTGTTCAGCTAAAGCTACAAGTTAGTGTAGTGCATCCTCTGAACAGTGTTCAGCTAAAGCTACAAGTTAGTGTAGTTTGTCCTCTGAACAGTGTTCAGTTAAAGCTACAAGTTAGTGTAGTGCACAGTGTTCAGCTAAAGCCACAAGTTAGTGTAGTGCGTCCTACTTAGGGATGAGCTTCGTGTTCGAGTCGAACCCATGTTCGACTCGAACATCGGCTGTTCGATCGTTCGTCGAATTGCGAACGATATGGGCCGTTCGCGCCAAATTCGTGTGGCGCGTCACGGCCCATAATTCACTGCGGCATCGCAGTGCATTGCTTGCTGATGATTGGCCAAGCATGCACTATGACCCGCATGCTTGGCCAATCACAGCGCCGCCTTAACAGAGAGACGTAATTGGCCAAAGCCAAGGAGGCTTTGGCCAATTATGGCTCAGGGGATTTAGTATACGCCCCACACTATATAAGGCCGCCTGCACGGTGGCCCTGTGCAGTGTGTTCCGGTGTGCTGAGAAATAGAGAGAGAGAGAGAGACAGTGTCATTTCATTTGAGTTAGCTAGATTAGGCAGGACAGTCAGTCAGTTAGCTGCACTTAAAGTGTATTGTGTATATATATGCATCCCAGGTGTTGCATATATATATATATATATATATATATATATATATATATATATATATATATACACTGTATTCAGTTTAGCTAGATCCGTTCCTGTTATCTTCTAGACTATTTACATTTAGTGCAGTGCGTCCTGCTCACAGTGTTCAGCTAGATCCGTTCCTGTTATATTCCTACTGACAGGCAGGCTTGTCTTGTTACAGTATTTTGAAGAAAATTACTGGTGTTCTTTTGATCCTATTAGTACCACAGTCAGGCAGCTAGACTATTTACATTTAGTGCAGTGCGTCCTGCTCACAGTGTTCAGCTAGATCCGTTCCTGTTATCTTCTTACTGACAGGCAGGCTTGTCTTGTTACAGTATTTTGAAGAAAATTACTGGTGTTCTTTTGATCCTATTAGTACCACAGTCAGGCAGCTAGACTATTTACATTTAATGCAGTGCGACCTGCTCACAGTGTTCAGCTAGATCCGTTCCTGTTCTCTTCTTACTGACAGGCAGGCTTGTCTTGTTACAGTATATAAAGCTACCTGAAGAAAATTACTGGTGTTCTTTTGATCCTATTAGTACCACAGTCAGGCAGCTAGACTATTTACATTTAGTGCAGAGCGTTCTGCTCACAGTGTTCTGCTAAACCTACAAGCTAGTGGGGTGCGTCCTGCTCACAGTGTTCAGCTAGATCCATTTCTGTTATCTTCTTACTGACAGGCAGGCTTGTCTTGTTACAGTAAATACAGCTACCTGAAGAAAATTGCTTGTGTTCTTTTGATCCTATTAGTACCACAGTCAGGCAGCTAGACTATTTACAGTTAGTGCAGTGCGTCCTGCTCACAGTGTTCTGCTAAACCTACAAGTTAGTGGGGTGCGTCCTGCTCACAGTGTTCAGCTAAACCTACAAGTTAGTGGGGTGCGTCCACCTCACAGTGCTCAGCTAAACCTACAAGCTAGTGGGGTGCGTCCACCTCACAGTGTTCAGCTAAAGCCACCTATAGAAGGTTGGTGGTGTTCTCATACTACAGACAGGCAGTTGATTTTGCTAGCTGCAGTATCAGTACATATATATATATATATATATATATATATCCCAGCTTAGTGCAGCTACAGGCCATTAGTATGTCTGGAAGGCCAAGAAGGAGAGGCAGACAGTCACAAGCCAATAAGAGAGGGCAAGCAGGCTCTGTGTCTAGTGCTGGTCGTGGAGACGGTGCATCCTCATCAGCACGTGGCCATGGGACACGCTTGGCCTTTTTTTCGGCAGCTGGCCATGTTGAGCCGCAACATGCGGAAGACTTGGTCGAGTGGATGACCAAGCCGTTCTCATCCTCCTCATCCTCTCTCACCCATGCCCAGGGTACTTTGTCTGGCAAAGCAGCGGCCTCTTCCCTCGGCTCAATGTCATCAGTGACTCCTTCCCTAGCCCCACCATGTCCTCCTGAGGAGTCCCTCGAACTGTTTGACCACAGTGTTGGGTACGTGCTCCAGGAGGATGCCCAGCATTTGGAAGGCTCTGATGATGATACTGAGCTCGATGAAGGCAGTAACATGAGCACGGACAGAGGGGGTGCCCAAGAAGGACAGCAATCTGGCAGTCATGCTCCCCCTGCTGCAGCATACTGCCAGGTTTGCTCCAGTGATGAGGAGGGAGGGGATGATGAGGTCACTGACTCAACGTGGGTGCCTGATAGGAGAGAGGAGGAGGAGGAGGCACATCACCAACGAGGCAGGATGCCCTCCAGGGGCCAGCCTAAGGGCAGCACATTGACTGCATCACACCCCAAAGCTCCACATGTGCAGGGCGCTGCAGTCTCTGTGCGTTATTCAAAAAGTTCTTTGGTGTGGGCCTTTTTTGAGACGAGTGCATCAGATCGCACCGCTGCTATTTGCAACATATGTCTCAAGCGTATCTCGCGTGGCCAAAACATCTCCCGCTTGGGTACCACATGCTTGACCAGACATATGTTGACCTGCCATGCAGTTCGTTGGCAAGCGTATCTAAAAGACCCACACCAAAGAACAAAGAGGACCTCTCCTTGCTCCTCATCAGCTGAGATTTCCAACCCCACTAGACCTTCAGTCCTCTCTGAGACCTGCACTGAGAGGAATGAAGGTGTAGAATTAGGTGTGTCACAGCCAAGTACTTGTGGGCAATCTGAATTTGGTACACCGACGTCAGATTGTACCAGGAAAATTTCTCTGCCCCAGCTGCATCACCGCCGAAAGAAGTTTGCTCCCAGCCATCCACATGCCCAGCGGTTGAATGATAGCTTGGCAAAATTGCTAGCACTTCAACTGCTGCCTTTTCAGTTGGTAGACTCTGCCCCCTTCCGTGAGTTTGTGGAATGTGCAGTTCCTCAGTGGCAGGTACCCAAACGCCACTTTTTCTCACGGAAGGCGATTCCGGCTCTCTACCAGCATGTGGAAGGCAATGTCCATGCCTCGCTGGACAGGGCGGTCAGCGGTAAGGTGCATATTACCGCTGACTCATGGTCCAGCAGGCATGAACAGGGACGTTACCTAAGTTTCACGGTGCATTGGGTGACTCTGCTGGCAGCTGGGAAGGATGCAGGACAAGGTGCAGTAGTGTTGGAGGTTGTTCCGCCACCACGCCTCCAAAATGCTAATGATTGTGACACACCTCTCTCCTCCACCCCCTCCTCTTCTTCTTCCTCCATGGCCTCTTCCTCGGAACCAGCGGTGCTCCGTAGTCGTTCAAGGGGCTACGCAAGTACGCAGGCCAAAAGATGCCATGCGGTGCTTGAGCTGGTGTGCTTGGGGGACAGGAGCCACACTGGGGCAGAGGTTCTGTCAGCTCTGCAGGGGCAGGTTCAGAGGTGGTTGACGCCACGCCAACTTAAGGCAGGAATGGTGGTTTGCGACAATGGCACCAACCTCCTCTCTGCCCTCCGACAGGGACAAATGACCCATGTGCCATGTTTGGCTCACGTCCTTAACTTAGTGGTGCAGCAGTTCTTGGGCAGGTACCCGGGCTTACAGGATGTCCTGAGGCAGGCCAGGAAAGTCTGTGTGCATTTCCGCCGGTCATATAATGCCAGTGCTCGGCTGACGGACCTCCAAAAGGAGTTTAACCTGCCCAAGAACCGCCTAATCTGTGACATGCCCACCAGGTGGAACTCAACGTTGGCCATGCTGCAGCGGCTGCACACGCAGCAGAGGGCCATCAATGAGTACCCGTGCGACTATGGCACCAGGACAGGGTCAGGGGAGCTTGTTTTTTTTTCCCCACGCCAGTGGGCCATGATCAGGGATGCATGCACTGTCCTGTCACCATTTGAGGAGGCCGCGAGGATGGTGAGCAGTGACAGTGCATGCATCAGTGACACTGTCCCCCTTGTCCACCTGTTGGAGCACACGCTGCGTGGAATAATGGACAGGGCACTTGAGGCAGAAGAGAGGCAGGAAGAGGAGGACTTCCTTAGCTCTCAAGGCCTCTTTATCCAGACAGTGTTCCTGCATGCCCGCCGATCACACAGGAAGAGGACGAGGAGTAGGAGGAGGAGGAGGAAGATTGTGTCAGTATGGAGGTGGAGCCTGCCACTCAGCATCAGCAGCAGTCTTTAAGGGATCAGTCCCAAGAAACACATGAATTTGTACGTGGCTGGGAGGAGGTGGCTGCGGACCATGTCGTCCTTAGTGACCCAGAGGACTCCGGACCGAATGCCTCAGCAAACCTAAGCTGCATGGCCTCCCTGATCCTGCAAAGCCTGCGTAAGGATCCTCGTATTCGTGGTATCAAGGAGAAGGACCAATACTGGCTGGCAACCCTCCTTGATCCATGTTACAAGGGTAAGGTTGCGGACCTTATCTTGCCATCGCAGAGGGAGCAGAGGATGAAACATCTTCGGGAGGCCTTGCAGAAAGGTCTGTGCAACACGTTCTCAGAGACTGGGAGGTTACAAACTCCTGTTTCTGGACAACGTGTTGCTGAGGCTTCGGTCAGTCAAAGAAGGAGCGGTGGAGAAGGAGGCTGTCTGACCGATGCGTTCAGACAATTTTTTGGTCCGCAACCCCAAGGTATGATCGGTTCCAGCAACCATTGCCAGCGTCTGTTTTACATGGTGCAGGAATACCTAGGGGCAAGATCAGACTTGGACACCTTTCCCACCGAAAATCCTCTGGGTTACTGGGTCTTGAGGATGGATCACTGGCCAGAGCTTGCACAGTATGTAATTGAGCTACTGGCCTGTCCTGCATCCAGCGTTCTTTCGGAACGCACATTCAGTGCTGCTGGAGGCGTGGTAACCGATCACAGGGTGCGTCTGTCCACCGACTCAGTCGATCGACTGACCTTCATAAAAATGAATCAGTCTTGGATCACCACCAGCTACCAAGCACCTGATGCTGATGTAACAGAATAATTTTTTTTGAAATCTCAGATCCCTTCAAAGACTGCCTATGCTGATGCCGAGTGACTATCCCTGAGTAATTATCCTCTTCCTCCTCAATCATCACGCTGATAGCTTGTAAGAACATTTTTGGTTCTGGGCGCCACCACCAGTGCCTAAGACACAATTTTTCAGCCCCTGTTTAACAGGGGCGTGTAATTACAATTTTTGATGCAATACTTTGCAGCAGGGCTCGTTCCTGCGTTCCAACTAGAGTGTCTGTGAGGGGTTGCAGTGTTGTGGCACCAGCACCAGTGCCTAAGGCCCAATTTTTCTGCCCCTGTTTAACAGGGGCGTGTAATTTCAATTTTTGATGCAATACTTTGCAGCAGGGCTCGTTCCTGCATTCCAACTAGAGTGTCTGTGAGGGGTTGCAGTGTTGTGGCACCAGCACCAGTGCCTAAGGCCCAATTTTTCTGCCCCTGTTTAACAGGGGCGTGTAATTACAATTTTTGATGCAATACTTTGCAGCAGGGCTTGTTCCTGCGTTCCAACTAGAGTGTCTGTGAGGGGTTGCAGTGTTGTGGCACCAGCACCAGTGCCTAAGGCCCAATTTTTCTGCCCCTGTTTAACAGGGGCGTGTAATTACAATTTTTGAAGCAATACTTTGCAGCAGGGCTCGTTCCTGCGTTCCAACTAGAGTGTCTGTGAGGGGTTGCAGTGTTGTGGCACCAGCACCACCACCACCAAAGGCCCAATTTTTCTGCCCCTGTTCAACAGGGGCATGTAATTACAATTCTTGATCTAATTTTTCACAGCAGGGCCCATTTCTGCCCCCACCAAGAGCGAGTGAGGACTTACAGTGTTGTGGCACCAGCACCATCACCACCACCACCAAAGGCCCAGTTTTTCTGCCCCTGTTCAACAGGGGCATGTAATTACAATTCTTGATCTAATATTTCACAGCAGGGCCCTGTGAGGGCTTACGTTGTTGTGGCCACAACAACACCTAAGGCCCAAATTTCTGCTGGGTATATAGGGCAGGCCCCTACTTTCAAACATCTAACTTACAAACGACTCCTACTTGCAAACGGAAGGAGACAACAGGAAGTGAGATGAAATCTACCCCTAGGAAGGGAAATTCTCTCCTGTAAGAGTTAATATGGGAAAAACATTTCTCCTTTCCACTGATGCTTTCCAATCCTTGTTCCACAAAAAAAAACAAATTCTCAAAAAACATTTGTCATTGGGACAAAAAGTGAGGTGAAATCTTCTAAAGAGGAGGAAAGACAGCAAAACAAATGTCACAGGGGTGATAACCCTTCCCTATGTTTTCCAAAAAGCTTAAAAAAGATTTTTTGGCTGGAGCTAAACACATTAAAAATGTACCCGTTCAAAATTACAAAGAGATTCTACTTAACAACAAACCTACAGTCCCTGTCTTGTTTGCACCGCCTGTATACTGCTGTTCAGAGTATATAGGGCCTGGTGGCCTCACACCTTTCCTTATTTTAATTTGGGTGCGGGGTTCCCCTTAATATCCATACAAGACCCAAAGGGCCTGGTAATGGACTGGGGGGTACCCATGCCGTTTGTCTCACTGATTTTCATCCATATTGCCAGGACCCAACATTACATTAAACCCGCAAGCAGTTTTAAATTAGATTTTTTCCTTTAAAAATGACATTTGGTGCAGGGACTGTTCTAAACACGGGAAACACGCGTCACTTTACAGGCATACTATAGACACCCCTCAGGTACGATATTTAAAGGAATATTTCACTTTTTTTTTTTACTTCAAGCATCATTAAAATCACTGCTCCCGAAAAAACGTCCGTTTTTAAAAGTTTTTTTTGCATTGATACATGTCCCCTGGGGTAGGACCCGGGTCCCCAAACCCTTTTTAGGACAATACCATGCAAATTAGCCTTTAAAATGAGCACTTTTGATTTCGAACGTTTGAGTCCCATAGACATCAATGGGGTTCTAACGTTCGTGCGAACTTTCGGTCCGTTCGCAGGTTCTGGTGCGAACCGAACTGGGGGGGTGTTCGGCTCATCCCTAGTCCTACTCACAGTGTTCAGCTAAAGCTACAAGTTAGTGTAGTGCGACCTCTGCATAGTGTTCAGCTAAAGCTACAAGATAGTGTAGTGCGTCCTCTGAACAGTATTCAGATAAAGCTACAAGTTAGTGTAGTGCACAATGTTCAGCTAAAGCTACAAGTTAGTGTAGTGCGTTCTCCTCACAGTGTTCAGCTAGAGCTACAAGTTAGTGTAGTGCGACCTCTGCACAGTGTTCAGCTAAAGCTACAAGTTAGTGTAGTGCATAGTGTTCAGCTAAAGCTACAAATTAGTGTAGCGCATCCTCTGAACAGTGTACAGCTAAAGCTACAAGTTAGTGTAGTGCATCCTCTGAAGAGTGTTCAGCTAAAGCTACAAGTTAGTGTAGTGCATCCTCTGAACAGTGTTCAGCTAAAGCTACAAGTTAGTGTAGTGCGACCTCTGCACAGTGTTCAGCTAAAGCTACAAATTAGTGTAGTGCGTCCTCTGAACGGTGTTCAGCTAAAGCTACAAGTTAGTGTAGTGCGACCTCTGCACAGTGTTCAGCAAAAGCTACCTGTAGAAGGTTGGTAGTGTTTTCCTGATCCTATCACTACCGCAGGCAGTTACATTATTTACACGTTAGTGTAGTGCGACCTCTGCACAGTGTTTAGCTAAAGCTAAAAGTTAGTGTAGTGCGTCCTCTGAACAGTGTTCAGCTAAAGGTAGAAGTTAGTGTAGTGCGTCCTTCTCACAGGGTTCAGCTAAAGCTACAGTTAGTGTAGTGCGTCCTCTGAACAGTGTTCAGCTAAAGCTACAAGTTAGCGTAGTGTGACCTCTGCACAGTTTTCAGCTTAAGCTACAAGTTAGTGTAGTGCGACCTCTGAACAGTGTTCAGCTAAAGCTACAAGTTAGTGTAGTGCGACCTCTGCACAGTGTTCAGCTAAAGCTACCTGTAGAAGGTTGGTGGTGTTTTCCTGATCCTATCACTACCGTAGGCAGCTACATTATTTACACGTTAGTGTAGTGCGACCTCTGCACAGTGTTCAGCTAAAGCTACAAGTTAGTGTAGTGCGTCCTCTGAACAGTGTTCAGCTAAAGCTACACGTTAGTGTAGTGCACAGTGTTCAGCTAAAGCTACAAGTTAGTGTAGTGCGTCCTCTGAACAGTGTTCAGCTAAAGCTATAAGTTAGTGTAGTGCACAGTGTTCAGCTAAAGCTACAAGTTAGTGTAGTGCGTCCTCCTCACAGTGTTCAGCTAAAGCTACAAGTTAGTGTAGTGCGTCCTCTGAACAGTGTTCAGCTAAAGCTACAAATTAGTGTAGTGCGTCCTCCTCACAGTGTTCAGCTAAAGCTACAAGTTAGTGTAGTGCAACCTCTGCACAGTGTTCAGCTAAAGCTACAAGTTAGTGTAGTGCATCCTCTGAACATTGTTTAGCTAAAGCTACAAGTTAGTGTAGTACACAGTGTTCAGCTAAAGCTACAAGTTAGTGTAGTGCACAGTGTTCAGCTAAAGCTACAAGTTAGTGTAGTGTGTCCTCTTCACAGTGTTCAGCTAAAGCTACAAGTTAGTGTAGTGCGTCCTCTGAACAGTGTTCAGCTAAAGCTACAAGTTAATGTAGTGCACAGTGTTCAGCTAAAGCTACATGTTAGTGTAGTGCGTCCTCCTCACAGTGTTCAGCTAAAGCTACAAGTTAGTGTAGTGCATCCTCTGAACAGTGTTCAGTTAAAGCTACAAGTTAGCGTAGTGCGACCTCTGCACAGTGTTCAGCTAAAGCTACAACTTAGTGTAGTGCATCCTCTGAACAGTGTTCAGATAAAGCTACAAGTTAGTGTAGTGCGACCTCTTCACAGTGTTCAGCTAAAGCTACCTGTAGAAGGTTGGTGGTGTTTTCCTGATCCTATCACTACCGCAGGCAGCTACATTATCTACTTGTTAGTGTAGTGCAACCTCTGCACAGTGTTCAGCTAAAGCTACAAGTTAGTGTAGTACACAGTGTCCAGCTACAGCTACAAGTTAGTGTAGTGCATCCTCCTCACAGTGTTCAGCTAAAGCTACAAGTTAGTGTAGTGCACTCTCGGAACAGTGTTCAACTAAAGCTACAAGTTACTGTAGTGCATCCTCTGAACAGTGTTCAGCTAAAGCTACAAGTTAGTGTAGTTTGTCCTCTGAACAGTGTTCAGCTAAAGCTACAAGTTAGTGTAGTGCACAGTGTTCAGCTAAAGCCACAAGTTAGTGTAGTGTGTCTTACTCACAGTGTTCAGCTAAAGCTACAAGTTAGTGTAGTGCGTCCTCTGAACATTGTTCAGCTAAAGCTACAAGTTAGTGTAGTGCACAGTGTTAAGCTAAAGCTACAAGTTAGTGTAATGCGTTCTCCTCACAGTGTTCAGCTAAAGCTACAAGTTAGTGTAGTGCGTCCTCTGAACAGTGTTCAGCTAAAGCTACAAGTTAGTGTAGTGCGACCTCTGCATAGTGTTCAGCTAAAGCTACAAATTAGTGTTGTGCGTCCTCTGAACAGTGTTCAGCTAAAGCTACAAGTTAGTGTAGTGCGACCTCTGCACAGTGTTCAGCTAAAGTTACCTGTAGAAGGTTGGTTGTGTTTTCCTGATTCTATCACTACCGCAGGCAGCTACTTTATTTACACGTTAGTGTAGTGCGACCTCTGCACAGTGTTCAGCTAAAGCTACAAGTTAGTGTAGTGCATCCTCCTCACAGTGTTCAGCTAAAGCTACAAGTTAGTGTAGTGCGTCCTCCTCACAGTGTTCAGCTAAAGCTACAAGTTAGTGTAGTGCACTCTCTGAACAGTGTTCAGCTAAAGCTACAAGTTAGTGTAGTGCACAGTGTTAAGCTACAGCCACAAGTTAGTGTAGTGCGTCCTCCTCACAGTGTTCAGCTAAAGCTACAAGTTAGTGTAGTGCCACCTCTGCACAGAGTTCAGCTAAAGCTACAAGTTAGTGTAGTGCATCCTCTGAACAGTATTCAGCTAAAGCTACAATTTAGTGTAGTGCACAGTGTTCTGCTAAAGCTACAAGTTAGTTTAGTGCATCTTCCTCACAGTGTTCAGCTAAAGCTACAAGCTAGTGTAATGTGACCTCTGCGCAGTGTTCAGCTAAAGCTACAAGTTAGTGTACTGCAACCTCTGCACAGTGTTCAGTTAGTTACAAATTAGTGTAGTGCGTCCTCTGAACAGTGTTCAGCTAAAGCTACAAGTTAGTGTAGTGCAACCTCTGCACAGTGTTCAGCTATAGCTACAAATTATTGTAGTGCTTCCTCTGAACAGTGTTCATCTAAAGTTACAAGTTAGTGTAGTGCGAACTCTGCACAGTGTTAAGCTAAAGCTACCTGTAGAAGGTTGGTGGGGTTTTCCTAATCCTATCACTACCGCAGGCAGCTACATTATTTACACGTTAGTGTAGTGCGACCTCTGCACAGTGTTCAGCTAAAGCTACAAGTTAGTGTAGTGCGTCCTCTGAACAGTGTTCAGCTAAAGCTACAAGTTAGTGTAGTACACAGTGTTCAGCTAAAGCTACAATTTAGTGTAGTGCGACCTCTGCACAGTGTTCAGCTAAAGCTACAAGTTACATAGTTACATAGTAGGTGAGGTTGAAAAAAGACACAAGTCCATCAAGTCCAACCTATGTGTGTGATTATGTGTCAGTATTACATTGTATATCCATGAATGTTGCGGTCATTCAGGTGATTATCTTATAGTTTCTTGAAGCTATCAATGCTCCCCGCTGAGACCACCGCCTGTGGAAGGGAATTCCACATCATTGCCGCTCTTAGAGTAAAGAACCCTCTACGTAGTTTAAGGTTAAACCTCTTTTCTTCTAATTGTAATGAGTGGCCACGAGTCTTATTAAACTCTCTTCTGTGAAAAAGTTGTATCCCTATTGTGGGATCACCAGTACGGTATTTGTAAATTTAAATCATATCCCCTCTCAAGCGTCTCTTATCCAGAGAGAATAAGTTCAGTGCTCACAACCTTTCCTTATAACTAAGATCTTCCAGACCCTTTATTAGCTTTGTTACCCTTCTTTGTACTCACTCCATTTCCAGTACATCCTTCCTGAGGACTGGTGCCCAGAACTGGACAGCATACTCCAGAGCCTTGTAGAGCGGGAGAATTATCGTTTTATCTCTGGCGTTGATCCCCCTTTTAATGCATGCCAATATTCTGTTTTCTTTGTTAGCAGCAGCTTGGCATTGCATGCCATTGCTAAGCCTATCATCTACTAGGACCGCCAGGTCCTTTTCCATCCTAGATTCCCCCAGAGGTTCTACCCCCAGTGTATAGATTGCATTCATATTTTTGCCACCCAAATGCATTATTTTACATTTTTCTACATTGAACCTCATTTGCCATGTAGTCGCCCACCCCATTAATTTGTTCAGGTCTTTTTGCAAGGTTTCCACATCCTGCGGAGAAGTTATTGCCCTGCTTAGCTTAGTATTGTCTGCAAATACAGAGATCGAACTGTTTATCCCATCCTCCAGGTCGTTTATGAACAAATTAAATTGGATTGGTCCCAGCACAGAACCCTGGGGAACCCCACTACCCACCCCTGACCATTCTGAGTACTCCCCATTTATCACCACCCTCTGAACTCGCCCTTGTAGCCAGTTTTCAATCCATGTACTCATCCTATGATCCATGCCAATGGACCTTATTTTGTACAGTAAACGTTTATGGGGAACTGTGTCAAATGCTTTTGCAAAATCCAGATACACCACGTCTACGGGCCTTCCTTTATCTAGATGGCAACTCACCTCCTCATAGAAGGTTAATAGATTGGTTTGGCAAGAACGATTCTTCATGAATACATGCTGATTACTGCTAATGATACTGTTCTTATTACTAAAATCTTGTATATAGTCCCTTATCATCCCCTCCAAGAGTTTACATACTATTGATGTTAGGCTAACTGGTCTGTAATTCCCAGGGATGTATTTTGGGCCCTTTTTGAATATTGGTGCTACATTGGCTTTTCTCCAATCAGCTGGTACCATTCCAGTCAGTAGACTATCTGTAAAAATTAGGAACAACGGTCTGGCAATCACTTGACTGAGTTCCCTAAGTACCCTCGGATGCAAGCCATCTGGTCCCGGTGATTTATTAATGTTAAGTTTCTCAAGTCTAATTTTAATTCTGTCCTCTATTAACCATAGAGGTGCTTCCTGTGTTGTGTCATGAGAACAAACACTGCAGTGTTAGTGTAGTGCGTCCTCCTCACAGTGTTCAGCTAAAGCTACAGTTAGTGTAGTGCGTCTTCTGAACAGTGTTCAGCTAAAGCTACAAGTTAGCGTAGTGTGACCTCTGCACAGTGTTCAGATAAAGCTACAAGTTAGTGTAGTGCGTCCTCTGAACAGTGTTCAGCTAAACCTACAAGTTAGTATAGTGCGACCTCTGCACAGTGTTCAACTAAAGCTACCTGTAGAAGGTTGGTGGTGTTTTCCTGATCCTATCACTACCGCAGGCAGCTACATTATTTACACGTTAGTGTAGTGCGACATCTGCACAGTGTTCAGCTAAAGCTACAAGTTAGTGTAGTGCGTCCTCCTCACAGTGTTCAGCTAAAGCTACAAGTTAGTGTAGTGCGTCCTCCTCACAGTGTTCAGCTAAAGCTACAAGTTAGTGTAGTGCGTCCTCCTCACAGTATTCAGCTAAAGCTACAAGTTAGTGTAGTGCACAGTGTTCAGCTAAAGCTACAACTTATTGTAGTGCGTCCTCCTCACAGTGTTCAGCTAAAGCTACAAGTTAGTGTAGTGCACAGTGTTCAGCTAAAGTTACAAGTTAGTGTAGTGCGTCCTCTGAACAGTGTTCAGCTAAAGCTACAAGTTAGTGTAGTGCGACCTCTGCACAGTGTTCAGCTAAAACTACAAGTTAGTGTAGTGCACAGTGTTCAGCTAAAGCTACAAGTTAGTGTAGTGCATCCTCTGAACAGTGTTCAGCTAAAGCTACAAGTTAGTGTAGTGCAACCTCTGCACAGTGTTCAGTTAGTTACAAATTAGTGTAGTGCGTCCTCTGAACAGTGTTCAGCTAAAGCTACAAGTTAGTGTAGTGCGACCTCTGCACAATGTTCAGCTAAAGCTACCTGTAGAAGGTTGGTGATGTTTTCCTGATCCTATCACTACCGCAGGCAGCTACATTATTTACACATTACTGTAGTGTGACCTCTGCACAGTGTTCAGCTAAAGCTACAAGTTAGTGTAATGCGTCCTCTGAACAGTGTTCATCTAAAGCTACAAGTTAGTGTAGTGCACAGTGTTCAGCTAAAGCTACAAGTTAGTGTAATGCGTCCTTGTCAGAAAGGTTCTCGGTTCAGGACACTTGCTGGGCACTCTGGAGTGCGCCGGTTGCCTATTTAAGCTGATGGGATGCTGTGCTCAGTGCTGTCCGATCATCAGCTTCCTGTTTCCGAACTTCCTGTTTCCTGTGTATTGCTCTGATCTCCCTGTGACCCGGCTTGTTTACTGGACTCTCTCTCTCTGCTATCCGCCTGCAAATTGACCCCGGTCTGCCTCTGACATTGAACCTGCCTGACCCCTTGTACCGTGCTGATTGCCTCTTGCCAAAACCTGCCTGTGACCTGGACCTTGTATCTGCCTGCTCCCTTTGTACCGTGCTGACCGCCTGCTGCCAACTTTGCTAGTGACCGGATCTGCCTGCTCTGCACCTGTTAGCTGACCTCGAGCCTACCTATTACCCCCTGCCAGCTTGTGTCAGGATCCTGGGCCTTATTCCTGCAAACCACCCGCCAGGCTCTCATACTATTCTGTGCTCCCGTACCTTCTATGTACTCTATCAGGGGCCGGGAACCAGATACGTACGGGAGGCCATCCCTGCTACATCGGGTTCGTCAGTCTGGTACGGGTAAGTCTGACAGTATTGGACAGCCATGTCCGAGCCCGAGCAGGGGACTTCTCCCATGGATGAATTATGCAGACACCTGGCGGGTCTCACACAGGTGGTGAAAAGCCTTCAAGAGGGCTATATCAGACTGGAGGAATGAGTTCAGATGTTGTCCTCACCTGCAAACCCACAAGTTGCTTCCTCTGCTGGACTCTCACCTGCACCCTCAGTGTTTATGTTACCCCCTGAACCCAGGGTCCCTACTCCCGAAAGATTTACCAGTGAGCGCAATAAGTATCGAGCGTTTTGCAACGCTTGCGAATTGTACTTCGCATTGCAACCACGCACCTTTTCTTTGGAAGCAACCAAGGTGGGTTTTGTCATCTCCCTGCTATCTGGAGAACCACAGTCCTGGGCCCACTGCCTTTTGGAGCAAAAATCAATCTGTCTGGATAACCTGGATACTTTCTTTACCGCCATGTCTCAATTATATGAGGACCCTCAATTAAAAGCCCCCACTGAATCTGCCTTACACGCCCTACAACAAGGGTGCAGGCCCACGGAAGACTACGTTCTGGAATTTAGGCGGTGGAGTTCAGACACGGAATGGAACGACGCGGCCCTCTGTTACCAATTCCGTTTGGGGTTATCCGATGCACTCAAGGACGAACTAGCACGGGTTGGCATACCCCAAACCCTGGAAGATCTCATTAACCTGTCGGTGCAGATTGATCGGCGCTTGAGAGAGCGCCGTTCCGAGAGGTCTGTTAGCCAGTTCCGTTCCACTTGGGTCCTCCCCAAGGTCCCAAGTGCTATCAGCTCTATAAGCCAAAGTCTTCATGCACCAGCTGCCTCAGCCCTTGATACTTCTGAACCGATGCAACTGGGGGTTCTCCACCCGTCCCTCACTTCTGAAGAACGACAGGGCCAACGAATCAATAACTTATGTATGTATTGTGGAGAACCAGGTCATTACGTGAGGTCTTGTCCAAATAAGACATGTAAGTCTCTTTCAGCTACTTCTAAGTTTGCATCTGCCTTGCCTAGCCTTGCTAACCATCTGGCTCTCTCCGTTATCCTCCAGCTTCCAGGACAGGATCTGCTTACCTCGGCCATCATTGACTCAGGAGCCTGCAGTTGCTTCATTGATCTCGCCTTTGCGGCCCATCATCGCATCCCTCTTCAATCAAAGTCTCAGGGACTTGCTGTCCACCTTGCCGATTGGTCCACCCTTAGCTCTGGTCCGGTCACTCAGGAAACCATCCCACTGCTGGCTATCCTGAACACCTGTCATCTGGAGTTTCTCCGGCTGGACGCCATTTCTTCACCACTCTTCCCTATTATTCTTGGAATGCCTTGGTTGCAGGCTCATAACCCCAGCATTGATTGGGTTTCTGGAAAAATCAAGTTCCCGTCCAGTTACTGCCAACAGCACTGTTTATACAGAACTCTTGCGGAACCCAGTCAACTCTTATGTCTGAACACCGACATGGAATCGCAGCAGGCGATTCCTGATGCTTACCAAGACTTCTCCGATGTTTTTAGTAAGAAAGGTGCAGAAACCCTTCCGCCCCATAGACCCTACGACTGTCCCATAGAGCTGTTGCCGGGATCTGAAGTTCCCTTTGGGAGAATATTCCCTTTAACTGAGCAGGAGTTGGTTACCCTCAAAAAGTATATCGATGAAAATCTTGAGAGAGGCTTTATCCGCCCTTCTACCTCACCAGCTGGAGCCGGCATCTTTTTTGTTGAAAAGAAAAACCACTCGCTACGACCCTGCATCGATTATAGGGAATTCAATAAAGTGACCATCAAAAATCGCTATCCCTTACCTCTCATGCCAGAGCTGTTTCAAAGATTGGGTTCAGCCAAAATCTTTACCGAACTCGATCTCCGTGGGGCCTACAACTTAATTTGCATCCTAGAGGGAGACGAGTGGAAAACGACCTTCCATACCAGGTTCGGACATTTCGAATACCTCATCATGCCCTTCGGCCTGTGCAACGCACCAGCGACTTCTCAACATTTTGTCAATGACATTTTTTGTGACCTTCTAGATTTATACGTTATAGTATACCTCAATGACATCCTGATCTTCTTCCCCTCAGTTGATGAACACCGCAGGCATGTCAGGAATGTGTTAACCCGGCTCAGGCAGCATGGACTTTATGCCAAATTGGAGAAATGTGAATTTAAGCTCCAGAGCATTCAGTTCTTTGGCTTAATCATCTCTACCGATGGTGTTAAGATGGACCCTCAAAAGGTTGCAGCTATCCTGGACTGGCCCGCTCCCTCCGATAGAAAAGGGGTCCAACGCTTTATCGGCTTCGCCAATTTTTATCGGAAATTTATAAGGGGCTTTTCTGCTATAATCGCCCCCATCACGGAACTGACGAAACAGGGAAATCAATTCTGTTGGTCCCCTCAGGCACAATCGGCCTTTGGAAGGCTCAAGGAACTCTTTACGTCCGCTTCTATCCTGAAGCACCCAGACCCTGCTTTACCGTTTGTCCTTGAAGTGGACGCATCGGAGGTCGCGGTGGGGGCAGTGCTTTCTCAGCAGCAAGGTGCCAAGGCTCTTCTTCACCCCGTGGCCTTCTTCTCGTGAAAACTCTCCGATGCAGAGAAAAATTATAATGTAGGAGATCGGGAGTTGCTGGCCATTAAAGCCGCACTTGAAGAGTGGCGCAACTTATTGGAGGGGGCTGCTCACCCCATTTTGATCTACACGGACCATAAGAATCTAGAGTACTTGAGGTCGGCCAAGAGATTGAGACCACGGCAGGCAAGGTGGGCTCTGTTCTTCTCTAGATTCCAATTCCACATAACGTACAGACCAGGTACCAAATACACCAAACCAGATGCATTATCTCGTATGTTCCATGACTCCAGGGAACCTTTGCCTCCAGACACCATTCTTCTGGCTGGAAACTTCCTGCTTCTTCAAGGAGATCTCATATCCCGAATTAAACAGGCCTCAAGGAATTGGTCCCCTCCTGTGGAAGTTGATGTAAGCTCGCAAGACGGCCTGCTCCGATACAAGGACAAAATCATGGTCCCAGAGGATCTGAGGATTGCTGTACTGGAACTCTGTCATGACCACAAATTGGCTGGGCATTTCGGTGTGTTGAAGACAACAGAGCTGGTACAACGTACCTTTTGGTGGCCCCAGCTGGTAAGCGACTGCAAGAGTTGTGTATCACCTGTGCTGGGAGCAAGAGCAGTCGAGTGAAGGCCTGGGGTCTATTAAGACCCTTACCCGTGCCGGAAAGGCCATGGAAAATGATCGTGATGGACTTCATCGTTGAGCTCCCACCGGTAGAAGGCTACTCCACCATCTTTGTCATTGTAGACAGACTCTCCAAAATGGCCCACTTCCTACCCATGAAGGGTACCCCATCAGCTTTGGAAACTGCAAAAATATTCATTAAGGAAATTGTACGTCTACATGGAGTCCCCTCAAGTATAGTATCTGAACGGGGGGTACAGTTTACTTCCAGGTTTTGGAAAGCTCTCTGCAGATCTCTTGAGATAGAATTGGCATTCTCATTGGCCTACCACCCCCAGACAAATGGGCAGACGGAGAGAACTAATCAGACTCTAGAACAGTATCTCCGATGTTTTTCTGCTTTCTCACAAAATGACTGGGTCTCTCTTCTGCCTATTGCCGAGTTTGCCTACAATAACTCTGTGCATTCGGCCATCAAGCAAACACCATTTTTTGCAAACTATGGTTTTCACCCATCCTTTTTAACCAGCTCCTTACCTGAATGTGCAATTCCTGCAGTCTCTGAAACTATGAACTTCTTCATCAGTAACAACAAATTATTGCAGAAAACCATGGCTAAAACCCAAGAGTACAATAAGAAGATGTATGACAAGAAGAAGCGAGGACAATTGTTGTTGGAGCCTGGCAACCAGGTCTGGCTGTCTACCAGTAATGTAAGGATGGCCTGTCCCTCGAGAAAGTTAGGTCCCAGGTTCATGGGTCCCTTTTCAGTCAAGAGGAAGATTAATGATGTGACCTATGAGCTGGACTTACCTAACTCACTGAAGATCCATCCGGTCTTTCAAGTGTCTCTACTTAAACCCGTTACCCCCAATTCCTTCTTGGGTCACAATACTGGCCCGCCTGAACCCGTAATTATCGACAACGAGGAAGAGTTTGAGGTGGAGGCAATTTTGGATTGCAGGAAGAGACAAAACCAAATCCAATATTTAATCAAGTGGAAGGGGTACGGACCAGAAGATAATTCTTGGGAGCCAGAGGGTAACTTACACACTGAAAAACTCTTGAGGGATTTTCGGAACACCCATGCGGATAGACTGGCCCGGCTGGGCATCCGGAGGCTGCCCTTAAGGAGGGGGCATTGTCAGAGAGGTTCTCGGTTCAGGACACTTGCTGGGCACTCTGGAGTGCGCCGGTTGCCTATTTAAGCTGATGGGATGCTGTGCTCAGTGCTGTCCGATCATCAGCTTCCTGTTTCCGAACTTCCTGTTTCTTGTGTATTGCTCTGATCTCCCTGTAACCCGGCTTGTTTACTGGACTCTCTCTCTCTGCTATCCGCCTGTAAATTGACCCTGGCCTGCCTCTGACGTTGAACCTGCCTGACCCCTTGTACCGTGCTGATTGCCTCTTGCCAAAACCTGCCTGTGACCTGGACCTTGTATCTGCCTGCTCACTTTGTACCGTGCTGACCACCTGCTGCCAACTTTGCTAGTGACCGGATCTGCCTGCTCTGCACCTGTTAGCTGACCTCAAGCCTACCTATTACCCCCTGCCAGCTTGTGTCAGGATCCTGGGCCTTATTCCTGCAAACCACCCGCCAGGTTCTCATACCATTCTGTGCTTCCGTGCCTTCTGTGTACTCTATCAGGGGCCGGGAACCAGATACCTACGGGAGGCCATCCCCTGCTACATCGGGTTCGTCAGTCTGGTATGGGTAAGTCTGACAGTCTTCCTCACAGTGTTCAGCTAAAGCTACAAGTTAGTGTAGTGTGTCCTCTGAACAGTGTTCAGCTAAAGCTACAAGTTAGCGTAGTGCAACCTCTGCACAGTGTTCAGATAAAGCTACAAGTTAGTGTAGTACGTCCTCTGAACAGTGTTCAGATAAAGCTACAAGTTAGTGTAGTGCGACCTCTGCACAGTGTTCACCTAAAGCTACCTGTAGAAGGTTGGTGGTGTTTTCCTGATCCTATCACTACCGCAGGCAGCTACATTATTTACACGTTAGTGTAGTGCGACCTCTGCACATTATTCAGCTAAAGCTACAAGCTAGTGTAGTACACAGTGTTCAGCTACAGTTACAACTTAGTGTAGTGCGTCCTCCTCACAGTGTTCAACTAAAGCTACAAGTTAGTGTAGTGCATTCTCTGAACAGTGTTCAGCTAAAGCTACAAGTTAGTGTAGTGCGTCCTGTGAACAGTGTTCAGCTAATGCTACAAGTTAGTGTAGTACACAGTGTTCAGCTACAGCTACAAGTTAGTGTAGTGCGTCCTCCTCACAGTGTTCACCTAAAGCTACAAGTTAGTGTAGTGTGACCTCTGCACAGTGTTTAGCTAAAGCTACAAGTTAGTGCAGTGCATCCTCTGAACAGTGTTCAGCTAAAGCTGTAAGTTAGTGTAGTGCGACCTTTGCACAGTGTTCAGCTAAAGCTACCTGTAGAAGGATGGTGGTGTTTTTCTGATTCTATCACTACCGCAGGCAGCTACATTAATTACATGTTAGTGTAGTGTGACCTCTGCACAGTGTTTAGCTAAAGCTACAAGTTAGTGTAGTGCATCCTCTGAACAGTGTTCAGCTAAAGCTACAAGTTAGTGTAGTGCGACCTTTGCACAGTGTTCAGCTAAAGCTACCTGTAGAAGGTTGGTGGTGTTTTCCTGATCCTATCACTACCACAGGCAGCTACATTATTTTAACGTTAGTGTAATGCATCCTCTGCACAGTGTTCAGCTAAAGCTATCTGTAGAAGGTTGGTAGTGTTTTCCTGATCCTATCACTACCGCAGGCAGCTAAATTATTTACACATTAGTGTAGTGCGACCTCTGCACAGTGTTCAGCTAAAGCTACAAGTTAGTGTAGTTCGACCTCCGCACAGTGTTGAGCTAAAGCTACCTGTTGAAGTTTGGTGGTGCTTTCCTGATCCTATCATTACCGCAGGCAGCTACATTATTTACACGTTAGTGTAGTGCGACCTCTGCACAGTGTTAAGCTAAAGCTACAAATTAGTGTAGTGCGTCCTCTGAACAGTGTTCAGCTAAAGCTACAAGTTAGTGTAGTACACAGTGTTCAGCTACAGCTACAAGTTAGTGTAGTGCGTCTTCACAGTGTTCAGCTAAAGCTACAAGTTAGTGTAGTGCGTCCTCTGAACAGTGTTCAGCTAAAGCTACAAGTTAGTGTAGTGCGACCTCTGCACAGTGTTCTGCTAAAGCTACAAGTTAGTGTAGTGCGTCCTCTGAACAGTGTTCAGCTAAAGCTACAAGTTAGTGTAGTGCGACCTCTGCACAGTGTTCTGCTAAAGCTACAAGTTAGTGTAGTGCGTCCTCTGAACAGTGTTCAGCTAAAGCTACAAGTTAATGTAGTGCAAGCTCAGCACAGTGTTCAGCTAAAGCTACCTGTAGAAGGATGGTGGTGTTTTCCTGATCCTATCACTACCGCAGGCAGCTACATTAATTACAAGTTAGTGTAGTGCGACCTCTGCACAGTGTTCAGCTAAAGCTACAAGCTAGTGTAGTACACAGTGTTCAGCTACAGTTACAAGTTAGTGTAGTGCGTTCTCCTCACAGTGTTCAACTAAAGCTACAAGTTAGTGTAGTGCATTCTCTGAACAGTGTTCAGCTAAAGCTACAAGTTAGTGTAGTGCGTCCTCTGAACAGTGTTCAGCTAAAGCTACAAGTTAGTGTAGTGCGACCTCTGCACAGTGTTCAGCTAAAGCTACAAGTTAGTGTAGTGCGTCCTCTGAACAGTGTTCAGCTAAAGCTATAAGTTAGTGTAGTGCGACCTTTGCACAGTGTTCAGCTAAAGCTACCTGTAGAAGGTTGGTGGTGTTTAACTGATCCTATCACTACTATATATATCCCAGCTTAGTGCAGCTACATCTCACTGCAGGCCATTAGTATGTCTGGAAGGCCAACAAGGAGAGGCAGACAGTCATAAGCCAATTAAAGAGGGCAAGCAGGCTCTGTGTCTAGAAGCAACAGTGCTGGTCATGGAGATGGTCCTCATCAGCACGTGGCCGTGGGACACGCTTGGCCTTTTTTTGGCAGCTGGCTGTGTTGAGCCGCAACATGTGGAACACTTGGTCGAGTGGATGACCAAGCTGTCCTCATCCTCCTCATCCTCTCTCACCAATGCTCACGGTACTTTGTCTGTCAAAGCAGCTGCCAACGCTGCCTCTTCCCTCGGCTCAATGTCATCAGGGACTCCTGCCCTAGCCCCACCATGTCCTCCTGAGGAGTCCCTCGAACTGTTTGACCACAGTGTTGGGTAAATGCTCCAGGAGGTTGCCCAGCACTTAGAAGGCTCTGATGATGATACTGAGCTAGATGAGGGCAGTAACGTGAGCACGGACAGAGGGGGTGCCCAAGAAGGACAGCAATCTGGCAGTCATGCTCCCCCTGCTGCAGCATACTGCCAGGTATGCTCCAGTGTTGAGGAGGGAGGGGATAATGAGGTCACTGAATCAACGTGGGTGCCTGATAGGAGAGAGGAGGATGAGGAGGAGGAGGCACATTACCAACGAGGCAGGATGCCCTCAAGGGGCCAGCCTAAGGGCAGCACACTGACTGCATCACACCGCAAAGCTCCGCATGTGCAGGGCGCTGCTGTCTCTGCACGTTATTCCAAAAGTTCTTTGGTATGGGCCTTTTTTGAGACGAGTGCATCAGATCGCACCGCTGCTATTTGCAACATATGTGTCAAGCGTATCTCACGTGGCCAAAACATCTGACGCTTGGGCACCACATGCTTGACCAGACATATATTGACCTGCCATGCAGTTCATTGGCAAGCATATCTAAAAGACCCACACCAAAGAACAAAGAGGACCTCTCCTTGCTCCTCATTAGCTGATATCTCCAACCCCACTATACCTTCAGTCCTCTCTGAGACCTGACCTGAGAATTAGGTGTGTCACAGCCAAGTACTTGTGGGCAATCTGCTTTTGGTACACCGACGTCAGATAGTACCAGGCAAATTTCCCTACCCCAGCTGCTGCACCGCCAAAAGAAGTTCGCTCCCAGCCATCCACATGCCCAGCGGTTGAATGCTAGCTTGGCAAAATTGCTAGCACTTCAACTGCTGCCTTTTCAGTTGGTAGACTCTGCCCCCTTCCGTAATTTTGTGGAATGTGTGGTTCCTCAGTGGCAGGTACTCAAACACCACTTTTTCTCACGGAAGGCGATTCTGGCTCTCTACCAGCATGTGAAAGGCAATGTCCGTGTCTCGCTGGACAGGGCGGTCAGTGGTAAGGTGCATATTACCGCTGACTCATGGTCCAGCATGCATGGACAGGGATGTTACCTAAGTTTCATGGTTCATTGGGTGACTCTGCTGGCAGCTAGGAAGGATGCTGGACAAGGTGCAGTAGTGTTGGAAGTTGTTCCGCCACCACGCCTCCAAAATGCCACTACTAATGATTCTGACACACCTCTCTCCTCCACCCCCTCCTCTTCTTCTTCCTCCATGGCCTCTTCCTGTGCTTTGTCCTCAGAACCAGAGGTGCTCCGTAGGCGTTCAAGGGGCTATGCAAGTATGCAGGCCAAAAAGATGCCATGCGGTGCTTGAGCTGGTGTGCTTGGGGGACAGGAGCCACACTGGGGCAGAGGTTCTGTCAGCTCTGCAGGGGTAGGTTCAGAGGTGGTTGACGCCACGCCAACTTAAGTCAGGAATGGTGGTTTGCGACAATGGCACCAACCTGTCTGTGTGCATTTCCGCATGTCATATAATGCCAGTGCCCAGCTGGCAGACCTCCAAAAGGAATTTAACCTGCCCAAGAACTGCCTAATCTGTGACATTCCCACCAGGTTGAACTCAACGTTGGCCATGCTGCAGTGGCTGCACATGCAGCAGAGGGCCATCAATGAGTACCTGTGTGACTATGGCACCAGGACAGGGTCAGGGGAGCTTGTTTTTTTCCCCATGCCAGTGGGCCATGATCAAGGATGCATGCACTGTCTTGTCACCATTTGAGGAGGCCACAAGGATGGTGAGCAGTGACAGTGCATGCATCAGTGACACTGTCCCGCTTGTCCACCTGTTGGAGCACACTTTGCGTGGAATAATGGACAGGGCACTTGAGGCAGAACAGAGGCAGGAAGAGGAGGACTTCCTTAGCTCTCAAGGCCCCCTTTATCCAGACATTGTTCCTGCGTGCCCGCCGATTACACAGGAAGAGGAGAAGGATTGTGTCAGTATGGAGGTTGAGCCTGGCACTCAGCATCAGCAGCAGTCTTTAAGGGATCATTTACAATCCCAAGAAACACATGGACTTGTATGTGGCTAGGAGGAGGTGGCTGCGGATCATGTCGTCTTTAGTGACCCAGAGGACTCAGGACCGAATGTCTTAGCAAACCTACGCTGCATGGCCTCCCTGATCCTGCAAAGCCTGCGGAAGGATCCTCATATTCGTGGTATCAAGGAGAAGGAAAAATACTGGCTGGCAACCCTCCTTGATCCACGTTACAAGGGTAAGGTTGCGGACCTTATCTTGCCGTCGCAGAGGGAGCAGAGGATGAAACATCTTCGGGAGGCCTTTCAGAAAGGTCTGTGCAACGCGTTCCCAGAGACTGGGAGGTTACAAACTCCTGTTTCTGGACAATGAAAACGTGTTGCTGAGGCTTCGGTCAGTCAAAGAAGGAGCGGTGGAGAAGGTGGCCATCTGACCGATGCGTTCAGACAATTTTTTAGTCAGCCCCAAGGTATGATCGGTTCCAGCAACCATCGCCTGCGTCTGTTTTACATGGTGCAGGAATAACTAGGGGCAAGATCTGACTTGGACACCTTTCCCACCGAAAATCCTCTGGGTTACTGGGTCTTGAGGATGGATCACTGGCCAGAGCCTGCACAGTTAGCAATTGAGCTACTGGCCTGTCCTGCATCCAGCGTTCTTTCGGAACACACATTCAGTGCTGCTGAAAGCTTTGTAACCGATCACAGGGTGCGTCTGTCCACCGGCTCGGTCGATCGGCTGACCTTCATAAAAATGAATCAGTCTTGGTTCTGGGCACTGTCAGTCCCGCCACCAGTGCCTAAGGCCCAATTTTTCAGCCCCTGTTAGACAGGGGCATGTAATTACAATTTTTGATGCGATTTTTTGCAGCAGGGCTAGTTCCTGCACTCCAAATAGAGTATCTGTGAGGGGTTGCAGTGTTGTGGCACCAGCACCAGTGCCTAAGGCCCTATTTTTCAGCCCCTGTTCAACAGGGACATGTAAATAGAATTCTTGATCTAATATTTCACAGCAGGGCCCTGTGAGGGCTTATAGTGTTGTGGCCACAACAACACCTAAGGCCAACATTTTTGCTGAGTATATAGGGCAGGCCCCTACTTTCAAACATCCAACTTACAAATGACTCCTACTTGCAAACAAAAGGAGACAACAGGAAGTGAGATGAAATCTACCCCTAGGAAGGGAAATTATCTCCTGTAAGAGTTAATATGGGAAAAACTTTTCTCCTTTCCACTGATGCTTTATCATCAATCCTTGTTTCACAAAAAACCCCAAATTTTCAAAAAACATTTGTCATTGGGACAAAAAATGAGGTGAAATCTTCTGAAGAGGAGCACAGACAGCAAAAAGCTTAAAATTTCCAAAAAGCTTAAAATTTATTTTTTAGATGGAGCTAAACACGTTAAAAATGTACTAGTTCAAAATTACAAACAGATTCTACTTAACAACAAACCTACAGTCCCTGTCTTGTTTGTACCGCCTGTATACTGCTGTTCAGAATATATAGGGCCCCACACCTTTCCTTTTTTAATTTGGATGCAGGGTTCCCCTTAATATCCATATAAGACCTAAAGGGCCTGGTAATGGACTGGGGGGTACCCATGCCGTTTGTCTCACTGATTTTCATCCATATTGCCAGGACCCGACATTACATTAAAGCCGCAAGCAGTTTTAAATGACGTTTTTCCTTTAAAAATGACATTTTGTGCAGGGACTGTTCCAAGCACGGGAAACATGCGCCACTTTACAGGCATACTATAGACACCCCCCAGGTATGATATTTAAAGGAATATTTCACTTTTTTTTTACTTTAAGCATCATTAAAATCACTGCTCCCGAAAAAACGGCCATTTTTAAAAGTTCTTTTTGCATTGATACATGTCCCCTGGGGCAGGACCCGGGTCCCCAAACCCTTTTTAGGACAATACCATGCAAATTAGCCTTTAAAACAAGCACTTTTGATTTTGAACGTTCGAGTCCTATAGACGTCAATGGGGTTCTAACGTTCGTGCAAATTTTCAGTCCGTTCGCAGGTTCTGGTGCAAACCGAACCAGGGGGGTGTTTGGCTCATCCCTAATCTCTAGTATAATTTACAAATCTCTGCTGATTGTAATAAATGTCATTTATCCAGTCAACATTCTTATTTATCGTACTCCACCAGAAGAACAGAGACTCAAACCCTGCTACCACTTGGTTCCTGGCCTTAAACTCATTCAGCACTCCCAGCGGGACCCCTATTTCATCAATATAGACCTGGGGTTCAAAAGACACATTTGGAGAGGCGTCTCTCCACTCTCGTGGGTGGCTTTCCTTCCACAGGGATTCTGAAAGGAGGCATATAGGCATAGCTACCTGGACCAAAGCACAATCCCCTTGGACATTGGCTGGGATCCTGGCTCTCAGCTTCCTGCCACCACACAACCACCAATTATCAGCCCTTTGGGTATCATGTTCAACCCAGCCACCTTCTTTTGTGATCATTCTATTCCTACAGTAGTCATCTGGTAATTGTCCCAAGTCTGTTCTGCTCTCAATCCCCAGGAGTGCAAAACAAGAACATTTACCAGGATACGCTGTGACTACTGGGGGTATTTGAGGTCTCTGAACCTGGGGAAACAACAATCTCAAAGTATGACAGGATACATTAATATTAGGTGTGTAACCCTTGTTGTATAGTTCCAACATGCATTGTAGTCCTTCAGGATCAGTTTGATCAACTATTGGAAAAGGTACTGTAGCCAAGTGAGGCCTGGCTCCAGCGCATACCAGGTATTTTTCCCTTTTTAGTGTCCTAGCTTTATATCTCAACCATTCCAGCCACTCATTCTTATCTTGGCATCCTGTCTCCAGAGCAAATCTATTTTCCAAGGTCAGATTAGTGAACCTAACCACAGGGCCCATTTGCTCTACTACTGTTTTTGGTGGCCCTTCTTTCTCCTCTTCAATCTGGGGCACTGTCTCATTTTACCTTTTAACTGCAAGGAAGAAACCCCTCATGAGATCAGTTCCAGTGACATATATGCTGATGGCAAACAGTCTCTGGTCCCCTAGTTGGGGTTCTGTCAGTGAGATCAGCAACTAATTACAGTTCCCTCTGGTGACTGCAAGGGGAGTTTGCAGCTCTTGTTACTGATAGTCTGGTCTTTAGTCCTTTAGCAGGTTCTCATATTCCTGCATAGGGCTCCCATGGGTTGGTATACCCCCAGATCTGGGTTAGCCATTGTCCATAGAACGGATTTCCAGGAAGTACAATCAGTTCCCCATAACAGATAATATATATATATATATAGGGTCTCCCTTCAGAACCAGGGTGTTTGAGACCCACATTAAACACACCAGAGTGCCTGCAATAAACACTGTCCCTTTCATCCTGACTGTGGCTTCCCAAGGAGTAGTGTAGTGAAGACTTCACTGGTTTGAGACAGGTTGTACCTGTCGTTCAACCCCCCTATGTAGCCAGACTTCCTGGGTTGCCACAGTAACCTTTTCCTACTCTGCCTGAAACACCTTTTTACAGTAGGACTGGTGAATCCAAGTGGATCTTTCTGCTATCCTTACTGCAGTAGGGGTGCTCAGAAGGACCTGAAAAGGCCCTTCCCATCTGGGTGTGTGCCAATGCTTCTTCTTAATGGCCATGGTCAGTAACCAATCACCTACTTGAACTTTCTCATCTGTCTGTACTGGTCCTTCTGGAAATGAACAAACATCATTAATTAGTTTCTGTTTCAACAATTTAGTCATATATTCTGCCAAACTGTGTTCTGTTTCTTCCCCCGATGATATATCTTGAAGTAAGGGTAATTTATATGGCCTACCATGCATCATTTCCAAAGGACTCAATCCTTTCTTATTAGGTGTTACGTTCATGCTGAGAACAGCTAATGGTAAGCAATACATCCAATTCTTCCCTATTTCTTGCATAACTTTTCTTAGTTTGCTTTTTTAGTATACCATTGTGTCTCTCAATCAGTCCTGCTGACTGTGGGTGGTAGGAACAGTGATATTTTACCGGTATTCCCATAGCCTCAGTTAGTAGTGTAATTGTTTTGTACACAAAGTGTGGGCCATTGTCACTGCATATTTTCTCAGGGATCCCAAACCTAGGGATAATGTCTCTTAATGGTGCTTTTGCTACTGTATGTGCATCCGCATTCCCTGTGGGGAATACTTCAACCCACTTTGTTAATGCATCTATGATTACTAGGCAATACATTTTCCTCTCACATTTGTCTAGCCTTATAAAATCCATACGTATGTGCTGGAAAGGATATTGATATTGTGATGTTGGAAATGTACCTTTCTTGGGTCTAATCCCTCCTTGTGGATTGTTCTTGGCACATATAATACATTGTAATAGTGGCGGACCGTCCATAGGGGCGCCCGGGCATTGCCCCCCCTCCTGCAGTCACAAAAAAATATATAAAAAAAAATAAAATTTAAAACGGACCCTTTAATAAAAAAAGTCCTTTAACTAAGTGCACTGTGTTCAGGCACCAGACACAGTGCAATATGGGAATCGTCACATCAATGCAATCATGAGATTGCAGACACGGCACTTCATTGGCGCTGTTTGGAGCTGCTTTGCGGTGCGATCACTCGTGCCGACCAGCATCTGCCCGGTGGTTTGTTCTTAATGTGAAAACAAAGTCACTTCTGGCGGGCTACAAAAAGATGGCCACTGTGAGGACTAATCCCCTTGTGTTTAGTGGAGAGAGGAGGCCTCTCCACTGAACACACGGAGAAAACCAGGAATGGATGGGCCGCCACTGCATGATGTACCGCCTATCCCTTCAATGCCAGCAAACTACTGACATGGCCAGGATACAGCAGAAGGTGGGTACCCTACAGGGGGGCACCTGATCACTGCTGACATTAATGGATGGGGCAAGAGGTTCTGCAGCAGGAGTGGGGCCTGGGACTGGGCCCTGACTGGCTGATCCATCATTCACCAGTAACACTAAGTTGCAGTGCCATTATTCCAATTTACAGGAACAAGCTCCAGTAAGGACGGCCACCTTTGCATATCTGACAGGCACAGTTCTGATATCAGCCAATAAAAAATCGCTTGATATCAGAACTGCAAAGGTGGCCGTCCTTACTGGAATTTGTACTCAGAGTCTGTATGTCATGCTGCTGCTCTTCTCCCCCCTTCAGGCAGACTGCTTCGGCCGTCTTTTCTGCACATGCAGTAACTCATGGCATGGCAGCTGCCAGCTACTGTGTGGCAGACATGTGCACACTGAAATATTTCATTTCGGAATTTTGTTTTCGTCTAAAAAATATATTTATTTAGTTACTCCCGAAATTAATTTTTATTTATTTAGTTTTTCGTTAAAAAATTGCATTCGTCCAAAAATCCAAATTAATTAAGGTCGAATCTGTTATTGAAGGCTTATGGTGTCTGTCGAATGTTCAAAGAAGATTCGATGGAGCAGCTAAACTGTACGTGTACATTTCCGGTCAAATTTTCTGCCTACAAGCTAGCTGTAGTAGAATTCTAATGTTGTATGACTAGTAATGATTATATTTTTTAATTATTTTACTAGTCAACCAACATTAGAATTTTTCTATAGCCTATGGGCGGATGCATTTGACCGGAAATGTACGATTGCAGCGTCGCAAAGTTTAGCTGCTCCGTTAGATCTTCTTAGAACTTTCGACAGACACCATAAGCCAAAGATTCAACGTTTGTATGTTTTTCATTGCTTTGTCAAATCTTCACCGTTCATGTTGAATGGTCTACTCTACCCCAACAGTCAGCCAACTTTCGCATTTGTTTCTCAATCTCTAAGTGCAATGGCGGGCGCGGCATCCGACGTTGTGTTAGATATTGATATAATATAATATAGAATCTATAATAATAAATACCCCGCACAGCAGCCTCTGAGGCTATCACAACACTTGCAACACTAGTATCACTATCAAGTTCACAACACTAACACAATAGCAGCAAATTATTATGAAAAAGTTAAGTTGAACTGTAGCTTGCTTCACTATTGTTCTGTTGCTGTGCTTATGCTTAATTGCTAAATAATTCAGGTTCTCTGACAAACGGACCAGCCAAGATTGACTGTCTTCTGAAATGATTCAGTGTGTGTGTCTCTCTCTGCTAGCAAATCGTAAGTGAAAGTAAGTTGGCTGTACGTGTGTACTTAGTTCTAGCTATTTTACTGCCCCCTCTTTGGTTACAATCGGCCAATAACATTCATCATCATCATTATTTTTATTTTACTTACCCCACCCAATTCCAGCAGTGATCTTTTCTCTCTATGTCGAATCTTTTCTCTCTATGTTGAATCTTTTCTCTCTATGTAGAATAATCTTGGACTAAGGCCACGTACACACGGGCAGACTTATCGACCGGACTTGTCCGACAGACTTTCCAGCGGACTTTCAACGGACTTTTGACGGACTTCCGACAGACTTTTTAACTAACGCACTTGCTTACACGCGATCACACCAAATTCCGATGGATTCGTACGTGATGACGTACACCGGACTAAAATAAGGAAGTTGATAGCCAGTAGCCAATAGCTGCCCTAGGTTTTTGTCCGTCGGACTAGCATACAGACGAGTGGATTTCTGGGTCCGGCGGAGTTATGACATAAAGATTTGAAACATGTTCCAAATCTAAAGTCCGTCAGATTTGCGACTGGAAAAGTCCACTGAGGTCCGGTGAAGCCCACACATGATCGGATTGTTCGTCGGATTTGGTCCGTCGGCGTCCGTCGGACAAGTCTGGTCGAAAAGTCCCGTGTGTACGCTGCATAATAGAGTTAAGGTTAGGCACATTCAACCACTGGTTCGATAGACACAGATTGTTATTGTCAGCGTCATGTCGAATCTCCTATCTATATCAAACTGTTGTCACAACGAAAACAAAAATAAAGCATTTGTTTATGTCGGTTCTTTCGGTTTTTGTATTCTGCACTTTCGTTATCTTTGTTAAATCGATAACAAAAATACCTGAAATTCAGCTGAAAATGCATTCAGATGGAAACAAATGCACATGTCTTCTGTGTGGGACTCTGTGATAAGAAGATGTGTGAGTTCCACAGCAACAGGTTGTTTTAAAATGTGTCAAACTCAAAACCGGCATTCAGGCTGGGAAGAAGAGTGTTCTGTGTATGTACTGTGTGTTCTGTGTATGTACTGTGTGTTCTGTGTATGTACTGTGTGCTTTGTGTATGTTCTGTGTGTTCTGTGTATGTACTGTGTGTTCTGTGTATGTACTGTATGTTCTGTGTGTTCTGTGTATGTACTGTGTGTTCTGTGTATGTACTGTGTGTTCTGTGTATGTACTGTGTGCTTTGTGTATGTTCTGTGTGTTCTGTGTATGTACTGTGTGTTCTGTGTATGTACTGTGTGCTTTGTGTATGTACTGTGTGTTCTGTGTGTTCTGTGTATGTACTGTGTGTTCTGTGTATGTATTGTGTGTTCTGTGTATGTACTGTGTGTTTTGTGTATGTACGGTGTGTTCTGTGTGTTCTGTGTATGCACTGTGTGATCTGTGTGTTCTGTGTATGTACTGTGTGTTTTGTGTATGTACTGTGTGTTTTGTGTATGTACTGTGTGTTCTGTGTATGTACTGTGTGTTCTGTGTATGTATTGTGTGTTCTGTGTATGTACTGTGTGTTTTGTGTATGTACTGTGTGTTCTGTGTGTTCTCTGTATGTACTGTGTGTTCTGTGTATGTACTGTGTGTTCTGTGTATGTATTGTGTGTTCTGTGTATGTACTGTGTGTTCTGTGTAAGTACTGTGTGTTTTGTGTATGTACTGTGTGTTCTGTGTATGTACTGTGTGATCTGTGTGTTTTGTGTATGTACTGTGTGTTCTGTGTATTTATTGTGTGTTCTGTGTATGTACTGTGTGTTCTGTGTATGTACTGTGTGTTTTGTGTATGTACTGTGTGTTCTGTGTGTTCTGTGTATGTACTGTGTGTTCTGTGTGTTCTGTGTGTTCTGTGTATGTACTGAGTGTTCTGTGTATGCTGTGTATGTACTGTGTGTTCTGTGTGTTCTGTGTATGTACTGTGTGTTTTGTGTATGTACTGTGTGTTCTGTGTATGTACTGTGTGTTTTGTGTATGTACTGTGTGTTCTGTGTGTTCTGTGTATGTACTGTGTGTTCTGTGTGTTCTGTGTATGCACTGAGTGTTCTGTGTATGCTGTGTATGTACTGTGTGTTCTGTGTGTTCTGTGTATGTACTGTGTGTTTTGTGTATGTACTGTGTGTTCTGTGTGTTCTGTGTATGTACTGTGTGTTCTGTGTATGTACTGAGTGTTCTGTGTATGCTGTATATGTTCTGTGTGTTCTGTGTATGTGCTGTGTGTTCTGTGTATGTACTGTGTGTTCTGTGTGTTCTGTGTATGTACTGTGTGTTCTGTGTATGTACTGTGTGTTCTGTGTATGTACTGTGTGTTCTGTGTGTTCTGTATGTACTGTGTGTTCTGTGTATGTACTGTGTGTTCTGTGTATGTACTGTGTGTTCTGTGTGTTCTGTGTATGCACTGTGTATTCTGTGTATGTACTGTGAGTTCTGTGTGCTCTCTGTATGTACTGTGTGTTCTGTGTATGTACTGTGTGTTCTGTGTATGTATTGTGTGTCCTGTGTGTTCTGTGTATGTACTGTGTGTTCTGTGTATGTACTGTGTGTTCTGTGTATGTACTGTGTATTCTGTGTATGTACTGTGAGTTCTGTGTGTTCTCTGTATGTACTGTGTGTTCTGTGTATGTACTGTGTGTTCTGTGTGTTCTGTGTATGTACTGTGTGTTCTGTGTATGTATTGTGTATTCTGTGTGTGTACTGTGTGTTCTGTGTGTTCTGTATGTACTGTGTGTTCTGTGTATGTACTGTGTGTTCTGTGTATGTACTGTGTGTATTGTGTATTTACTGTGTGTTCTTTGTATGTATTGTGTGTTCTGTATGTTCTATGTATGTACTGTGTGTTCTGTGTATGCACTCTGTGTTCTGTGTGTTCTGTGTATGTACTGTGTGTTTTGTGTATGTGCTGTGTATGTACTGTGTGTTCTGTGTGTTCTGTGTATGTACTGTATGTTCTGTGTGTTCTGTGTATTTACTGTATGTTCTGTGTATGTACTGTGTGTTCTGTGTGTTCTGTGTATGTACTGTGCGTTCTGTGTATGTACTGTATGTTCTGTGTGTTCTGTGTATGTAATGTGTGTTCTGTATATGTATTGTGTGTTCTGTGTATGTACTGTATGTTCTGTGTATGTACTGTGTGTTCTGTGTATGTACTGTGTGTTCTGTGTATGTACTGTGTGTTCTGTGTGTTCTGTATGTACTGTGTGTTGTGTGTGTTCTGTATGTACTGTGTGTTCTGTGCATGTACTGTGTGTCCTATGTATGTACTGTGTGTTCTGTGTGTTCTGTATGTACTGTGTGTTGTGTGTGTTCTGTATGTACTGTGTGTTCTGTGTATGTACTGTGTGTCCTATGTATGTACTGTGAGTTCTGTGTGTTCTGTATGTACTGTGTGTTCTGTATATGTTCTGTGTGTTCTGTGTATGTACTGTGTGTTCTGTGTATGTACTGTGTGTTCTGTGTTTTTTGTGTATGTACTGTATGTTCTGTGTATGTACTGTGTGTTCTGTGTATAAATTGTGTGTTCTGTGTATGTACTGTGTGTTCTGTGTATGTTCTGTGTGTTCTGTGTATGTACTGTGTGTTCTGTGTGTGTACTGTGTGTTCTGTATGTACTGAATGTTCTGTGTGTACTGTGTATTGTGATAGTAGGCAGGTAAAATCACCTGGTTGCATCCAGGATGGAAAATATGTATGCCCTAGGTTCAGGCTTTATGCTGACTTATACCACTAGGGGGAGTGCTGGGAGTCCTGCAGGGGAAGAGTTAATGAGCCCAGCTGAAGTAAGTGGGCTCATTAAGACCTATACAAAAAAAAACAGAATCTTTAGGGAGATGCTCCATCCTGGAACCAGTTCTGTGTGTGTAGACTGGGGAGTGTGGTATCTGTCCTGTGAGGTGAGTTAACGCCTGTGTGGCAAACTTCTAAAAGAGAGATAGGGACTGGGGCAGCACAAGGCTGCACCCAGTTGGTAGATAGGGAATATACGTGTGTAGTAAGCAGTCAAACTGACCAGGATTTATTTCCATGTTTCTTTTTGTTTTGCTGTTATATTTTTCACTGCAAAAAAATAAAAGTGTAGCGCTTATAAACTCAATAAATGTGTACATTTAAAGTCCATAAATGCATGTGCACAATAAATAAATTATGTCAAAACAATATATGACTATAAAAGTGATTGACAATATGTAATTAGTGGGCAAAACTACTAAGTGAAACAATAGTGCACCTTATAAACAAATATAACAGTAACTAATATGGAGGAAACCGTAACAGTTCAATACATTCTTGCAAAAAGACCTGAACAAATTAATGGGGTGGGCGACTACATGGCAAATGAGGTTCAATGTAGAAAAATGTAAAATAATGCATTTGGGTGGCAAAAATATGAATGCAATTTATACACTGGGGGGAGAACCTCTGGGGGAATCTAGGATGGAAAAGGACCTGGGGGTCCTAGTAGATGATAGGCTCAGCAATGGCATGCAATGCCAAGCTGCTGCTAATAAAGCAAACAGAATATTGGCATTAAAAAGGGGATCAACTGCAGAGATAAAACGATAATTCTCCCACTCTACAAGACTCTGGTCCGGCCGCACCTGGAGTATGCTGTCCAGTTCTGGGCACCAGTCCTCAGGAGGGACGTACTGGAAATGGAGCGAGTACAAAGAAGGGCAACAAAGCTAATAAAGGGTCTGGAGGATCTTAGTTATGAGGAAAGGTTGTGAGCACTGAACTTATTCTCTCTGGAGAAGAGACGCTTGAGAGGGGATATGATTTCAATTTACAAATACTGTACTGGTGACCCCACAATAGGGATAAAACTTTTTCGCAGAAAAGAGTTTAATAAGACTCGTGGCCACTCATTACAATTAGAAGAAAAGAGGTTTAACCTTAAACTACGTAGAGGGTTCTTTACTGTAAGAGCGGCAAGGATGTGGAATTCCCTTCCACAGGCGGTGGTCTCAGCGGGGAGCATTGATAGCTTCAAGAAACTATTAGATAATCACCTGAATGACTGCAATATACAGGGATATGTAATGTAATACTGACACATAATCACACACATAGGTTGGACTTGATGGACTTGTGTCTTTTTTCAACCTCACCTACTATGTAACTATGTAACATTCAGCACCTCAAATAATATATGAAAAACCTTAAAACATAATAGTCCCTTTCAAACTTGTGAAACAATGGTGAAAAACACCAAAAGTCCATGGGGGTAGTGCATATGCAATAATGTAAAAATGTGTCCCGAACTCACAGGTGGATAGTTAAACCAAATCTGACAGGTAAATGGAAAGTGGAGGGACCGTAGGTGCACATAAGATTTAAATCAGTGCCGGAGCCATCACCAGAGAATGAAGAGGCTTACCGGAACTCAATGACCTGAAATGGCATACGCCATACAAGTCAAAAAAGCTTGATGACCAACAGGTCTGGACAGTATGTCTTGTCAGATGTCATCAGCATGCAATGGAATGGGATATCAGCACGGCTTCCACATCCATAGACACTCCAATCATAAGTCAAACGAATGGTTTGTATGTCATGCGAGGAGTAAAAATACTCACATAGCGTGATAACGTTTAAACACTGGTTTATTAAAATAATTAAAAACAGACTCGCATGTTTAGAAGATAGGAAACAGCATAAACATCATATAGCGGCAGTCGTGAGGGGTCCACCCGACATGTTTCAACTAAAAAGTCATCATCTGGGTTGTGGAACCCTCTCATCCCACAACTCTATAAACAGATAATGACCCCCACTGGGAAGTGCACCAAATAAATGTTAGTTCCGATTATAGGGGTCATAGTAATGTATATAATCCAACAAATATACTTCAGAGGCAAAGACATTAAATGTTATTCCCTCAAGAATTGTTAATAGCCAAAAACTGTAGTAAAATATTGTGAAATGTTGTGCATTGGTCCGGCCCGTCCGGCCGGAAACCAAGCCTTACTATCAGTATCATAATACTACTAGTGTGAGCGCAGCGGCGCCACCATGCTCCACCAGTGTATTCAAGCCTCATTTCCATATGGCGCACTGACGTCACTCCCCCACACGAGTGCGATGTCAGTGTGTTCCAGCTGCTAGCCAGACCTCGCTCTCAGATCGCTCTCCAACCCATCTCAGATAGAGACGCCATTGCGCTCCAGAGAAGTGAGACCAAGCCTCAATCTGAGGCCGGCAGTAAATCCCTAAAAGTGTCAGCAGAGGTGGAAAAATAGAGAAAACTGAGGCAGCAGAAGTGGATACCACTATCAGTGAGATCAATATGCAAAATTTGGATAGCCCAAAATACTTAAACTTGGAATAAAATTAAGATAAAAATAAAAAACTCAAAATAGTGAGTTTACAAAAGGGGGCATCCACTCAGCATCTAATGGTACAAAATATAAAATGAAATCATAAACCAGGATCTAAAAGGCACTGCCAATGGGGGGCATCAATACGTTTGCCAATAAACAACCCAAATAGCATACATAAATGTATAAAATTGATCCAAAATTAATCCAGATATTAAAACAAAACATTGCTTAAATTGTAAGATTTAATTATAAAGGAGTGATTATATCAATGTTTCCTTGTCAAAAGAAGTTTATTGAGTATACAATATTATAAAGATACATAAAGTAAGTTTACAAGGATCTATAAAGTAAGCTCATTGTTTTACAGTAGGGTTTATATAGGTAAATATCATGAAATTTCAAATATTAAACATTGGGTTCACGTAAACCTAAATTAAAGATATATATCATTTCCTTAGTTACTTTTGTAGGTATTTAAATGATTTATACCTACTATACATATTGTTTACAAGTAGAGTGTATATAGGTCAAATAAATTCTGATAATGAGCTTTAATTGTAAGGTGGAGAAAAGGAAAGAGAAAGAAGAAAAAGGGTTGAAAGGTAGAGGTATGGTCCACAAGGTTGTCCCGCTCGTCAGTTTATTCTTTTTACTTCTCTTTGAAGCCTTAGAATGGGTGTCTCTGTAAGTCATTTAATCTGTTACCATGGCAACAGGACAGAGTCATTGAAGTTTGACAGGAACTGTTGTTTTATCCAAGGATGCCAAAGTTTTTCAAATTTTGGAATTTGATTTTGATCGATGGCTACCATCTTAGCATGGGACATTGTATTATTCATTCTGTGAATTGTTTCTGCTAGTACCAATGTAGGAGATTTCCATGCCTTGGCCACTGTTTGTTTTGCAGCCGTTATTAGTTGGATCATAAGTTTGAATTGAGAGAGTGTTAACCATTCCGGTTTTAGATTAAGTAAAGTTAAATATGGATCTGGTTGTATTATTTTTTTAAATATTTTAGATGCAATCACGAAGACTTCCTTCCAGAAGGTTTGGTTACTGGGCACGTCCACCATATGTGTAAATATGTGCCTATTTCTGGGCATCCTCGAAAACAAAGAGCTGAGGTATTAGGTGAATATTTGGCCACTCTAGCGGGTACAAGGTACCAGCGAGTTAGGACTTTATAATTTGTCTCCAGTGCTAAGATGTTGGGTGAAGATGACTTAGATGTGAACCATATGTTAGACCAGTCCGTGTCTTCTAAAGTTCGTCCCAGGTCCTCCTCCCACCTCTGAACGTAAGAGGGTCTATTAAGATTTGCTACTCCATATAATGGATTATAAAGTGATGAAATTGTACCTTTTAACAAATGGATCTTTTGTACAGATTGATTCAAAAATGGATAATTGGGATAATGGTGTATCGCCCTTTAGGAATGGTGTATAGAAATTTTTGATTTGGAGATATCTAAATATCTCAGAGTTTGGTAGATCATATTTTTCTCTAAGCGATGGGAATGAAAGGAATGATTTAGATGCTATGAAGTCATTTAGTGTCTGAATGCCTGATGTTGTCCAAGCTTTAAAAGAATTTGGGTAGATCCATGCCGGATAAAAGGCCGGATTTCTTATAAAAGAAAGGAGAGGATTGTGTGGAGATTGTAACTGATATTTGGTTTTTAGTTTATCCCAGAGAGATAAGAAGTGTTTAGTTATGGGATTATGAATTTTAAAGCGGTCTTTAGGATCAAGCCATAATAATTTTGATATCAATAGAGGGTCATTTTCTGAAGCCTCTATAAATACCCATAATGGGATTTCCTGTTTTTCATGGTATTTGGACAGACTGGCCAAATGTGCTGCTCTGTAGTAGTTAGTAAAATTAGGGTATCCCAGGCCTCCTTTATTTTTGGGAAGATGTAGTGTGTGTATAGGTATACGTGGTTTAGAAGAGCCCCATATAAACAAAGTTGCTCTTTTTTGTACTATTCTCAAAAAATAGGAAGGAATTGGAATAGGGAGGACTCTGAATAGATAAAGCAATTTGGGTAGAATAGTCATTTTGATTGCATTAATCTTCCCTATCCAGGATAAAGGAAGTTGCGACCATTGTTTTATTAGATTTGTGATCTGTCTTAATACAGGAGGATAATTGGTTGAGAATAAGTCAGAATGAGATGCTGTTAAATGAATTCCAAGATATGGGATTGATTTTTCTGCCCATGTGAATGGGAGTGCAGCCCTAGCCGGGATCAATTCCATGTTTGTGAGTGAAATATTAAGCACTAGGCATTTCTTAGGATTAATCATAAGGCCGGATAGGGCTGCAAACCCATCAAGAGCTGGTATTAAGTTAGGACCAGAGACCTGTGGTGATGATAGAAAAAATAATATATCGTCTGCAAATATACATAATTTGTGTGTAATACCTCCTACTTCAATGCCAGTTATAGTTTGGTTTGTTCTGATGTATTGGGCCATGGGTTCGAGTATAAGGGCAAATAATAAGGGAGATAATGGGCAACCCTGTCGGGTACCTCTTTCGATATTAAAGGCATCAGATTTGTATCCAGCATATTTTATATAGGCTTTGGGTTTATTATATAATGCTTTGATCCATGTTAAAAAGTGGGGTCCAAAACCCCATTTTTGTAATGAATATTGCATCTATTGCCAGGATACTGTGTCAAATGCCCTCTTAATATCGAGAGATAGAAAACATAAAGGGATTTTCCGTTTTTTAGCAATATGTGCCAATAACACTGCCCTGCGTATATTATCGCCTGCCTGTCTATTTGGCATGAAGCCTAATTGATCTCTATGTATTAATTTTCCTATAATGCTATTGAGGCGTTTTGCTATTATTTTTGCTAATAATTTAATATCGAGGTTTAACAGAGAGGCTGATAATTCACACAGGAAGTATCATCAGAAAGGGGTTTTGGGATCATACAAACAATTGCCATTAGTGTTTCTTGCCGAAAAGAATGTCCATCTAGAAGTTTGTTAAAAGTTTCAGTGAGAATGGGAGAGAGTATTTCTGAGAATGTTTTATAGTATAAAGCCGAGTAGCCGTCTGGGCCTGGTCTTTTGTTAAGTTTTAGGTCTTTTATGGTGTTAGCAACTTCATCTATAGTTATAGGCTCATCCAAACTACTTTTTTGATTCTGAGATAACTCAGGTAAGGTTATTTTTGAGAAGAAGGATTCAGCCTCTGTAGGATTAAATTCATTGTTTGTCTTGTATAAAGTTGCGAAATGTGAGTGAAATTTATGGACTATTTTAACTGGATTACAAGTATAAACATTTTTTGATAATTTCAAACGTATTGGTTTGAAAGATTTGTTAGTTGAATTTAATGCCCGAGCCAAATATGTACCTGGTTTGTTTGTATTCATGTAGAAATTGTGTTTGAAGCGTTTGAGGGATTAATCAACTGACTCAGTGAGAAATAGATCGTATTCCAATCTAAATTTTTCCAGATGAGATTTTGTACTCTGAGATGGATTATATTGGAATGATATGTAGGCTGCATTAAAATTGAGTTCTAATTTTTTTGCTAGATTTTTGCGTTCCCGTTTAAATAGTGCCATTTGTCTTTGTATTGTACCACGCAAGACAGGCTTATGAGCTTCCCACAGTGTTATTGGGGAGATGTCTGTTGTATTATTAATTGATATGTATTCCTTTAAAGCTTGTTCAATGGCCATCTGATTGTAGTGGGTGTTTGAGCATTATGTCCGGTAAGTACCACGTTGGGTCATGCGCTTTTGGTATGGCTGAGGCTATAGTAGTGTATACTGCATTATGGTCAGACCATAGAATCGGAATTATATCTGATGCAATAATTTCTGGTAACATTCCTATTGTTAGAAAAATATGATCTATTCTGGTGAAGGTTTGATGAGGGTGCGAGAAATAAGTGAATTTCTTTTTCATTAGGTTACTTTCTCTCCACTAGGGATGAGCTTCGAGTTCGAGTCGAACTCATGTTCGACTCGAACATTGGCTGTTCGCAAGTTCGCCGAACAGCGAACAATTAGGGGTGTTCGCGGCAAATTCGAATGCCGCGGAACACCCTTTAAAAGTCTATGGGAGAAATCAAAAGTGCTAATTTTAAAGGCTAATATGCAAGTTATTGTCATAAAAAGTGTTTGGGGACCTGGGTCCTGCCCCAGGGGACATGGATCAATGCAAAAAAGTTTTAAAAACGGCCGTTTTTTCAGGAGCAGTGATTTTAATAATGCTTAAAGTCAAACAATAAAAGTGTAATATCCCTTTAAATTTCATACCTGGGGGGTGTCTATAGTATGCCTGTAAAGGGGCGCATGTTTCCTGTGTTTAGAACAGTCTGACAGCAAAATGACATTTTGAAGGAAAAAACATTTAAAACTACCCGTGGCTATTGCATTGCCGACAATACACATAGAAGTTCATTGATAAAAACGGCATGGGAATTCCCCAAAGGGGAACCCCGAACCAAAATTAAAAAAAAAAAATGACGTAGGAGTCCCCCTAAATTCCATACCAGGCCCTTCAGGTCTGATATGGATATTAAGGGGAACCCCGGCCAAAATTTAAAAAAAAAACGGCGTGGGGTCCCCCCAAAAATCCATACCAGACCCTTATCCGAGCATGCAACCTGGCAGGCCGCAGGAAAAGAGGGGGGGACGAGAGTGCGGCCCCCCCTCCTGAACCGTACCAGGCCACATGCCCTCAACATTGGGAGGGTGCTTTGGGGTAGCCCCCCAAAACACCTTGTCCCCATGTTGATGAGGACAAGGGCCTCATCCCCACAACCCTGGCCGGTGGTTGTGGGGGTCTGCGGGTGGGGGGCTTATCGGAATCTGGAAGCCTCCTTTAACAAGGGGACCCCCAGATCCCGGCCCCCCCCCTGTGTGAAATGGTAAGGGGGTACTTACCCCTACCATTTCACTAAAAAACTGTCAAAAATGTTAAAAATGACAAGAGACAGTTTTTGACAATTCCTTTATTTAAATACTTCTTCTTTCTTCTATCTTCCTTCATCTTCTGGTTCTTCCTCCGGCGTTCTCGTCCAGCATCTCCTCCGCGGCATCTTCTATCTTCTTCTGCTCGGGCCGCTCCGCATCCTTGCTGGCATGGAGGGAGGCTCCCGCTGTGTGACGGCGCTCCTCGTCTGACAGTTCTTAAATAACGGGGGGCGGGGCCACCCGGTGACCCCGCCCCCCTCTGACGCACGGTGACTTGACAGGACTTCCCTGTGATGTCACGGGGAATGCCACAGGGAAGTCCCGTCATGTCCCGTGCGTCAGAGGGGGGTGGGGTCACCGGGTGGCCCCACCCCCCGTTATTTAAGAACTGTCAGACGAGGAGCGCCGTCGCACAGTGGGAGCCTCCCTCCATGCCAGCATGGATGCGGAGCGGCCTGGAAAAGAAAATGAAGAAGAGAAGAGCGGGAGCCTCCCCCCCCATGCCATGGGTGCGGAGCGGCCCGAGGAGAAGAAGATAGAAGACGCCGCGGAGGAGATGCTGGACGAGAACGCCGGAGGAAGAACCAGAAGAACCAGAAGATGAAGGAAGATAGAAGAAAGAAATAGCATTTAAATAAAGGAATTGTCAAAAACTGTCTCTTGTCATTTTTAACATTTTTGACAGTTTTTTAGTGAAATGGTAGGGGTAAGTACCCCCTTACCATTTCACACGGGGGGGCGGGATCTGGGGGTCCCCTTGTTAAAGGAGGCTTCCAGATTCCGATAAGCCCCCCGCCCGCAGACCCCCACAACCACCGGCCAGGGTTGTGGGGATGAGGCCCTTGTCCTCATCAACATGGGGAGAAGGTGTTTTGGGGGGCTACCCCAAAGCACCCTCCCAATGTTGAGGGCATGTGGCCTGGTATGGTTCAGGAGGGGGGGCCACACTCTCGTCCCCCCCCTCTTCCTGCGGCCTGCCAGGTTGCGTGTTCTAAACACAGGAAACATGTGCCCCTTTACAGGGATACTATAGACACCCCCCAGGTATGAAATTTAAAGGGATATTACACTTTTATTGTTTGACTTTAAGCATTATTAAAATCACTGCTCCTGAAAAAACGGCCGTTTTTAAAACTTTTTTTTGCATTGATGCATCTCCCCTGGGGCAGGACCCAGGTCCCCAAACACTTTTTTGACAATAACTTGCATATTAGCCTTTAAAATTAGCACTTTTGATTATTCATGTTCGTGTCCCATAGACTTTAACGGTGTTCGCGTGTTCGAACGAACTTTTTTCCTGTTCGCATGTTCTGGTGCGAACTGAACAGGGGGGTGTTCGGCTCATCCCTACTCTCCACGAATCTACCAGATGTATTTGGAAAGAAGTTGAGAAAAAGGTAATCTAGAGGTTATTTTGGATGGTGTAAAAGGTGATTTATCTAGAAATGGGAGGAGGACCTGGTTCGAATCCCCACACATTATCACTGTTCCTATTTTGTGTGTATTAATCACTTGTAATATATGTGAGAGGAATGGTGTAGGTTGTTTGTTAGGAGCGTAGTAGGAAATCACCGTGATTGCTGTATCCATTATATAACCCATGAGTATCAGGTATCTACCTTCTGGGTCTTTAATTTCTGATGATAAGGTGAATGGTGTGGATCGGTGAAATGCAATTAGAGTTCCCCTTTGCTTGGTACAGGCAGAAGCCATGTAAATTTGTTGATAAAAAGGAGAAATATATTTTGGAGTAGAATCTTTGGTGAAGTGTGTTTCTTGGAGGCATACTATGTGAGCCTTCTTGTTATGAAAAGTACGGAAGGCTTTGGTCCTTTTTTGAGGGACATTTATTCCCTGAACATTCAGGGAAAGTATATTCAGTGGTGCCATGGTAACAGATTAAATAGTTTTGACTTACTTTTTGTTATGCAGAGCTGACTGCCCAGATCAACCTGTGTGGACTGAAGAGATGAAAAGATAGGAAAGAAACCAGTGAATTCTGGAGTAAAGAGTAAACAAAAAACATATGAGATTAGATGATACATTGTATAAATTATTTTTTGCAAGTAATCACAATTTACCCGTGAAAGAGAATAAATCTCTCTCTCAGGGGAATAAGTGCCTTCATCACACTCCCACATAATATGGTTGGGAGAATGAGGAGGGCTAATGGGGGTACACGGATCTTCCGCTTACAGGAGAGAAGTGCTATGTCAAAAGACATCAAAATGATGTTTCATTAATTGGAGTGCAGAATATAGTTTTTGTTGAAATTATTTATTCCAGGGTGGTTGTATATGGTTAGTCTTGCCCTAGGCTAAATAATTCAGTTAGAAAGGTACTGTTAACTTTGGTATTGATGAAGATAGTTTGAATTACTTTGGGATTTTAACCCTTTTAGAGTAAACAATTACATATTTTATTCATATGTAAATGTTTAGATATGTTAACTCATAAAATTGAGGTTGTATTGCTTCAGATTAGAATAAACAAAAACATAATTCTAGGAACTAGTTAGGTAATAATATATTTGTTTTAAGAAAAAAAAGAAAAAGCTTCCATTACTTCTGGATTATCTATCTATTGTTATTACCTGATAATATATAACTGAACAAGAATTTCCTTATTTCACTTATATATTCTAAGGCTATATGAATCAGAAGCAATAAGAAATATAACTGGAATGTAACATGATCCCACACAGTGTGTGACTATCAGAATGCAGTTACATTCAGTTATAAATACAGGTTTTTTATGGAGAACCATCTCTTAGTATAATAAATGAAGAGATATCAGGAATTAGGATGTCAGTCCATTGAATCTTCTTGGTCCATGGATGATGTGGCATAACGGCCTCTTTTGTGAGAATGATGATTCCCATTTTGTTCTGGAATTTTCTGGGTGCTGCCTGAAGGTGAAGATGATGCCATTCTTCTGCGTGTGGGAGTGTTGCTGCTTGTGGGTTCTGTCAGATTTAATTTTAAAAGGGTTTGTTGTAGTTCATCTGCTGATCTGCTTCTGTAAATTGTACCTTGGTGGTTAAATCTGACTGAAAAGGGGAAGCCCCATTGATACATAATGTTGTGGCATTGCAGTTCTATTAGTTGGGGTTTCATGGATCGTCTTTTAGTAATAGTAAGTTGGGATAGGTCAGCAAAAATTTGATAATTGTGTCCTTGAAAATTAAGTTCCTTTTTTTTCTCTTGCAGCAATTAGTATTTGTTCTTTCGTTCTGTAATAATGAAATTTTGTGATTATATCACGTGGGGGCCCATCTTTCTTTTTGGCTGTGAGGGCTCTGTGTACTCTGTCCAGTTCTAAACGTTCAATAGGGATATCTGGCTTTAGTTCTTGTAATAGAGCAGTAATAGTAGATTGCAGGTCTGTCACAGTTTCAGGTATTCCCCTTATGCGCAAGTTTGAACGTCTGGCTCTATTTTCGTAATCTTCAAGCTTAGTTTGAAGTATTAAATTCTCTTTTTTTAATTGTTCCAATTCTGTTATATTTTCTTGGGTTGTCATTTCAATTTAATCCATTTTTATTTCTAAGGCTGCGGTGCGGTTTCCCAGCTCTCTTATTTCTTTGGTTAGGCTTTTTGTTATTTGGTCTGAGGTTTGTTTTAAAGCCTTATGAAGCATCTTTTCAAATTGTAATAATATTACTGGGGATGCTGAGGAGGCTTGTGGAGAAGTTTGTGAGAGGATTTGTTCTGTATCTGACTCAAATGGAGAGTCTTGCTGTGACATTTTCTGTCTGTGAGAGCGCCCTGATGCTGTATCTTGTGAGGTGACTGGAGCTGCTTCAGCTGCAGTGAGTGCCTGTGAGTAGGGATGAGCCGAACACCCCCCTATTCGGTTCGCACCAGAACATGCGAACAGGAAAAAAGTTCGTTCGAACATGCGAACACCGTTAAAGTCTATGGGACACGAACATGAATAAGTTATTGTCATAAAAAGTGTTTGGGGACCTGGGTCCTGCCCCAGGGGACATGGATCAATGCAAAAAAAAGTTTTAAAAACGGCCGTTTTTTCAGGAGCAGTGATTTTAAAAATGCTTAAAGTCAAACAATAAAAGTGTAATATCCCTTTAAATTTCGTACCTGGGGGGTGTCTATAGTGTGCCTGTAAAGGGGCGCATGTTTCCTGTGTTTAGAACAGTCTGACAGCAAAATGACATTTTGAAGGAAAAAACTCATTTAAAACTACCCGCGGCTATTGCATTGCCGACAATACACATAGAAGTTCATTGATAAAAACGGCATGGGAATTCCTCAAAGGGGAACCCCGAACCAAAATTAAAAAAAAAAATGACGTGGGGGTCCCCCTAAATTCCATACCAGGCCCTTCAGGTCTGGTATGGATATTAAGGGGAACCCCGGCCAAAATTAGAAAAAAAAAAATGACGTGGGGTTCCCCCTAAATTCCATACCAGACCCTTCAGGTCTGGTATGGATTTTAAGGGGAACCCCGCGCCAAAAAAAAAAAAAAAACGGCGTGGGGTCCCCCCAAAAATCCATACCAGACCCTTATCCGAGCACGCAACCTGGCAGGCCGCAGGAAAAGAGGGGGGGACGAGAGTGCGGCCCCCCCTCCCTCCTGAACCGTACCAGGCCACATGCCCTCAACATTGGGAGGGTGCTTTGGGGTAGCCCCCCAAAACACCTTGTCCCCATGTTGATGAGGACAAGGGCCTCATCCCCACAACACTGGCCGGTGGTTGTGGGGGTCTGCGGGCGGGGGGCTTATTGGAATCTGGAAGCCCCCTTTAACAAGGTGACCCCCAGATCCCGGCCCCCCCCCTGTGTGAAATGGTAAGGGGGTACATAAGTACCCCTACCATTTCACGAAAAAAGTGTCAAAAATGTTAAAAATGACAAGAGACAGTTTTTGACAATTCCTTTATTTAAATGCTTCTTCCTTCATCTTCTGGTTCTTCTGGCTCTTCTGGTTCTTCCTCCGGCGTTCTCGTCCAGCATCTCCTCCGCGGCGTCTTCTGTCTTCTTCTCCTCGGGCCGCTCCGCACCCATGGCATGGGGGGAGGCTCCCGCTCTTCTCTTCTTCTTTTCTTCTTTTCTTCTTTTCTTCTCTTCTTCTCTTCTTCTCTTCTTCTTCATTTTCTTCTCCGGGCCGCTCCGCAATCCATGCTGGCATGGAGGGAGGCTCCCGCTGTGTGACGGCGCTCCTCGTCTGACAGTTCTTAAATAACGTGGGGGCGGGGCCACCCGGTGACCCCGCCCCCCTCTGACGCACGGTGACTTGACGGGACTTCCCTGTGGCATTCCCCGTGACGTCACAGGGAAGTCCCGTCAAGTCACCGTGCGTCAGAGGGGGGCGGGGTCACTGGGTGGCCCCGCCCCCCGTTATTTAAGAACTGTCAGACGAGGAGCGCCGTCACACAGCGGGAGCCTCCCTTCATGCCAGCATGGATTGCGGAGCGGCCCGGAGAAGAAGAGAAGAAGAGAAGAAGAGAAGAAGAGAAGAAGAGAAGAAGAGAAGAGCGGGAGCCTCCCCCCCATGCCATGGGTGCGGAGCGGCCCGAGGAGAAGAAGACAGAAGACGCCGCGGAGGAGATGCTGGACGAGAACGCCGGAGGAAGAACCAGAAGAACCAGAAGATGAAGGAAGATAGAAGAAAGAAGAAGCATTTAAATAAAGGAATTGTCAAAAACTGTCTCTTGTCATTTTTAACATTTTTGACACTTTTTTCGTGAAATGGTAGGGGTACTTATGTACCCCCTTACCATTTCACACAGGGGGGGGCCGGGATCTGGGGGTCACCTTGTTAAAGGGGGCTTCCAGATTCTGATAAGCCCCCCGCCCGCAGACCCCCACAACCACCGGCCAGGGTTGTGGGGATGAGGCCCTTGTCCTCATCAACATGGGGACAAGGTGTTTTGGGGGGCTACCCCAAAGCACCCTCCCAATGTTGAGGGCATGTGGCCTGGTACGGTTCAGGAGGGAGGGGGGCCGCACTCTTGTCCCCCCCTCTTTTCCTGCGGCCTGCCAGGTTGCGTGCTCGGATAAGGGTCTGGTATGGAATTTAGGGGGAACCCCACGTCATTTTTTTTAAAAAATTTTGGCCGGGGTTCCCCTTAATATCCATACCAGACCTGAAGGGCCTGGTATGGAATTTAGGGGGACCCCCACGTCTTTTTTTTTTTTTAATTTTGGTTCGGGGTTCCCCTTTGGGGAATTCCCATGCTGTTTTTATCAATGAACTTCTATGTGTATTGTCGGCAATGCAATAGCCGCGGGTAGTTTTAAATGAGTTTTTTCCTTCAAAATGTCATTTTGCTGTCAGACTGTTCTAAACACAGGAAACATGCGCCCCTTTACAGGCACACTATAGACACCCCCCAGGTACGAAATTTAAAGGGGTATAATTCACTTTTATTGATTGACTTTAAGTATTATTAAAATCACTGCTCCTGAAAAAACGGCCGTTTTTAAAACTTTTTTTTGCATTGATCCATGTCCCCTGGGGCAGGACCCAGGTCCCCAAACACTTTTTATGACAATAACTTGCATATTAGCCTTTAAAATTAGCACTTTTGATTTCTCCCATAGACTTTTAAAGGATGTTCCGCGGCATTCGAATTTGCCGCGAACACCCCAAATTGTTCGCTGTTCGGTGAACTTGCGAACAGCCAATGTTCGAGTCGAACATGAGTTCGACTCGAACTCGAAGCTCATCCCTACCTGTGAGCTCTTTGTGAGGTGATTTTTATTTCTGCCACGGTTTCCTCCCAGTACCATATTTCCTGCCAAAACTTTCACAGTTTGTTCCCAGGGGCAAAAAGGTTCAAATGGATACCTTATGAGCATGCAGGCCTCGCTGTGTCCTTCTCTTCTCTCCTCAGCGGTGTGGAGCTCTAACAATGCATGTCTGCTCCGCTAGGCTCCGCCCATCTCCCCCGATCATATCAATGTTTAAGCTTGATTAATAAAAGAATTGATGTCCCAATCCACGTTAATACCCTGCGGAAAATGGGACCCCAACTCATATATCCAGTATGTCTCTAAACGGGAGACACCCCTAAGAGTTGACCCCCCGCCAAAGGGCCGCATACCTATCAATGATGAGGAACTGGGTACCTGCAGGATTTCGATCGTGAAATTCCCTGTAGTGCCTAGGAACAGTATGCTTAGTACTTCCTGCTTTAATGAGGTTAATATGCTCCGAAACACGTGTCGTGAATGATCTAATAGTACGGCCCACATACTGTTTGCCACAGGGGCAAGTTAGAAGATACACTATTCCTGTGGTAGCACAAGTGCAAAATTGTTTAATCGTATATGTACGGCCAGTTAAAGTGGAAGAAAAACTATGGCTTGCCCTTCTGCCACAGGTGTTAAACTGGCAAACCAAACATTTTTTACAGGTATAGAATCCGATCCAATTATGAAAGAAGGATGGTTTTCTCGGTGGATTAATCACATTAGGTGCCAACTTATTCCGAAGGGATGGGACACCCCTAAAAACCACCTTTGGGGTCTTGGGCAACAGGGGTCCTAAAACTTTATCAATTTTTAAAACATCCCAATGATGTTCAAAGATTTTCTTGACATGCTTATGCTGCATGGAAAAGGATGTCAGAAAGGACCATTTGAATTCATCGTTTGGCTGTCGAGGTCTATCCTCCAATAACAACTGGTGATCCATCCCATAAGCATTCTCAATCTCTTTATCCAAGTCAGAAGGGTTATAACCCTTCTCCAAGAACCTATCTTTCAACATTGTGGCCTGAGCCTTAAAAATGTCACGATCGGTACAGTTCCTACGTAATCGTAAAAACTGGCTCTTAGGAACTGATCTGATCCAAGAACTATGGTGACAACTATCGGTCGGTATGTACCTGTTCCTATCGGTGGATTTAAAGTAGGTACTAAATGTAAATATACCTTCCTTTCTTTCAATAACCAGGTCCAGAAAATGAATTGAGGTTGTGCTAGCCTCAAAAGATGAGGCAATACCCCTATCGTTGTTCAAGGTCGCAATAAAATCGACCAAACCATCATGACCACCTGTCCACAGGAGGAGGATGTCATCTATGTACCAGGCCCACAACAAAAGGCGTGGGTTCTCCATGGCATTGACGACATCCATATTTTTCACTGCATGTAGCATAAATAAACCGCACCTTTGTTCTTTTTTCACCTGCAAAGCTGTCTGTTGTGCCTGATTTTGTGTGGTGAACCCATCCAGGGGGTCACACACACCCGCTGCCGAGCTAACCCCCTCACAGTTGGTGGAGAATGTGGGCAGTTTTTCTTTTTAAGGCCAGTATGGAGGAGATACTGAGACAGCTGGCTCTAGCAAATGCAAATCAGCAGCAGACAAATGGGGGTTTGCAAAAGAGCCTTGCAGTTCAACAACAGAGCCCCTGAGACCAGCAGCAGACAAATGCAACTTTGCAGTAGAGTCTGGAAGCTCAGCAGGAAGCTCACCAGCAGAGTCTGGAGGCTCAGCAGCAAGTTCACCTGCAGAGTCTGGAAGCTCAGCAACAAGCCCAGCAGCAATCTGAGGCCCACTTCATAGACCTGTTACAAAAGCAAGAGCAGAGACTCCAACAACAAATGGAGACATTAATGCAGCAACGTCTACAGACCAGTGAGGCAAGTGGTTCCACTAATACCGCATCCTTTGATGTGAGCTGTTTACTGACAAAAATTACTGGAGAGGATGATCCAGAGGTGTGTTTGACCATATTTGAAAGGACTGCTGAAAGGGAAAAGTGGCCTAATGAGCAGTGGGCTGGACTGGTGGCCCCTCTGTTAACGGGGGAATCGCAGAAAGCCTATTATGACCTAGAGCCTGACCAAGCAAAAGACTATGTGGTGCTAAAAATGGAAATATTGGCACGGCTGGGTGTCACCCTGGCCATCCGGGCTCAGCGTGTACATAACTGGACTTTCTGGCTTGGAAACCCCCCCAGGTCTCAAATGTATGATCTCATTCACCTGAGCAGGAAGTGGCTGCAGCCAGAGACTTTGACCGCACCAAACATTGTGGAACATGTTGTTATGGATCGTTTCCTGAGAGCTCTTCCTACTTCCATCCAAAAGTGGGTAAGCCATGGAGACCCAGAAACTGCAGATAAGCTTGTGGATCTGGTTGAGAGGTACTTGGCTACAGAGAACCTGACCACCACTTCCAGGGACTCAGACTTTTCACCCTAAGACCAGGCCATCCCCAGTGGTGGGTAAGATGACTCCAAGGGGTGAGGGTGGAGAGAGTGAGATGGTGGGGGTTCAACCTAATGTCTGGCGGGAGCAGCCCAGGAAGCCCTAGGCCGCAAGAGGCAGCGAAAAACATTATTTGCTACCGCTGCCAGCAAGAGGGACATATTTTAGCCAATTGCACAGTTGTGGATGAACCTATGCAATGTGACTTTGTAAGGGACAGACATCAGTCGCTGTTTGCGATAGTTGCATGCACTGCCATTCGGGGACCTGAGAAACATTTATGTAAAATGTGTATTAATGTTAGAAATGTTAATGTGTTGCTGGATTCAGGTAGCCTGGTGACATTGATAAAAGCTGAATTAGTTACTATAGAGGTCTCTGGGAATAACAAGGTGGCTGTTATTTGTGTGCATGGCGATACCCGAGAGTATCCTGTAACTTCAGTGTTTTTTGAGACCCACAAAGGAAACCTCTCTCATCAGGTGGGATTAGTGTCTCACTTACCACATGATGCCATTGTGGGAAGGAATTTTCCAAAGTTCTGGGTGCCCCTATAGACCAGGAAGATGATGACCAGAATTCCTCTGAGAGTGGTGAGGACTCTCCAGAATTTCCCTTGGCGGTATTGGCCGGGGAAACTCGAGAAACTGGGAAGGAGCCAACATCCTCCAATGAAAACATGCCGTCTGTGGAGTTTTCAGATCTCGAGGTTCACAGGGAAAATTTTGCCACAGAACAGTTAAAAGACCCCACCCTAATAAAGGCACGGGAAAATGTGATGAAAATAGATGGCGAGTTAGTGAACCCAGATAAGACTTGCACTTACCCGTACTTCACTGTGGAAAGGGACCTGTTGTATTGAGTGGCTCAAAGGGCAGAAGAAACCATTGAGCAATTTGTGGTGCCCAAACCTTACAGGAAGTTGGTGTTAGAATTGGCCCATGGGCACATTCTTGGAGGTCATCTGGGGACAGAGAAAACCAGAGAGAGTATTGCAGAGATTCTATTGGCCTGGGGGTCATGAAGGAAACAGAAAATTATTGTTCCTCCTGCCCTGTGTGTCAGAAGTCTGCACCTATGCCACACTTCCGTAACCCACTGGTACCTCTTCCTATCATTGAGTTCCCCTTTGAGAGGATCGCAATGGATTTGGTAGGTTCGATAATGAAGTCCGCTGGGGGGCATCAGTACATTTTTGTTATATTGGACTATGCCACCCGTTATGCGGAAGCGATTCCTCTTCGAAATACCTCGGCCAAAACCATAGCCAAAGAGCTATCTCTTGTTGTTAGCCTTAAAAACAACCCCACCGTCTTTTTGGAGAGCAGCCTGTATTTCCCCTGAGGTTACCTGAGGATTTTTTCTTTGTATCCTGGGCAATTCTTCTGCCAGTTGTGGCTGCAATCTTTCTTGGTCTACCTAACCTTGGCTTGGTATCAAAAGAGCCCCTAATCTTTAACTTCTTAATAAGGGATTAAACAGTACTGACTGGCATATTCAAGGCTTTGGGTATCTTTTTATATCCTTTTCCATCTTTACAAAGTTCCATTAGTTTGTTACGCAGGTCCTTTGACTGTTCTTTTCTACCTACTCATGGCTCAGTGTCCAGCCTGCTTAGTGCATCCATGCGAGAACTAACAAACTCATTGACTATTTATACACGGACACTAATTGTAATTTAAAAAGCCACAAAAGTGAGAAATTAACCTTTAATTGTCATTTTAACCTGTATGTGCCACCTTCTGTGCCTGTGCCAAGGCCAAACATTCCAGGGTATGTAAACTTTTTATCAGGGCCATTTGGGTGATTTCTGTTGTTATGATTTAAAAAGGATCCAAAAACTACAGTATATAATAATAAATGGCTTCATGTGATCACTATCCTTAACCACCTCAATACCGGGCACTTACACCCCCTTCCTGCCCAGGCCAATTTTCAGCTTTCAGCGCTGTCTCTGTTTATATGACAATTGCGCGGTCATGCTACACTGTACCCAAACAGAATTTTTATAATTTTGTTCCCACAAATAGAGCTTTCTTTTGGTGGTATTTGATCACCCCTGCATTTTTTTTTTTTGCTAAAAAAAATAAAAAAGACCCAAAATTTTGAAAAATAAGTTTTTTTCTTTTGTTTCTGCTATAAAATTTTGTAAATAAGTAAGTTTTTTTTTTTTTTTTTTTTTTTTTTTTCTCTTTCACTGATGGGCACTGATAAGGCGGCACTGACTGGCACTGATAAGGTGGCACCAATGAGGTGGCACTGATGGGCACTCATGGGCACTGACGATGGGCACTGATAGGCGGCACTGATGGGTGTTACTTATATGCAGCACCGATGGGCATTGATAGGCGGTACTGATGGGCACCCATGGGTGGCACTGGTGGGCACTGATAGGGGACACTGATGGGCACTAAAAAGGCTGCATTGATAGGTACTTTTGGGTGGAACTGCTGGGCACTGATAGGCAGCGCTGCTGGGCATTGATACGTAGCACTGATGGGCACTGATATGCAGCACAGATGGTATTGTTAGCCATCACTGATGGCACTGGCAAGCATTGGGGATGGGCACTGATTGGCAGCTGCCTGGGCATTTCCTTGGTGGTCTAGGGTGGCATACCTGGTGGTCCAGTGTGGTGGCCAACCCTGGTAGTCCTGGTGGTCCTGGGTGGGCATTCGAGGGTGGGCTGCAGCACAGACCCCCCCTGCCAGGAGAGCATCTGATCGGATCTCCTCTACTCGCGTCTCTCAGACGCGAGTGAGGAAAAGCCGATCAATGTCTCTTCCTGTTTACATCGTGATCAGCCATGTCCATCAGAGCGAGTGGTCATTCTGGGTGGACACCATATGATGGCCTCCCAGAATGAGAGCCGCACCGCTGTCATATTTGACAGCCGGCGGGTGGGAAGTGGTTAAATAAAAGACACTTTTTTGGCATAATCAGGCATATTTTCAATATTCATGCCAAAATTTCACAATTTGTGCCAGGGTATGCAAACTTATCAACTGTATATATGTATGGACAGGTACTCCATATATATATACCACCTGACTTTTCTCACCTAACATCGAATGTACCAAACTTTTTCCATCCAACATCGAATGTACTCAACATTTTTTACATCGAATATACTTGACTTCCTTCATCACCCAGCTAAGTAAATTTGGTTGTAATCTACCCTCTATATGTATGTATTGACAGATAAAAAAATATATATATATATATATATATATATATATATATATATATATATATATATATATATATATATATATATATATATATATGAAACTAGGATTGCCACATCATACCTTTAATCCAGGACACATATGAATTACACAGGTTCTGAGGCTGATTTAATGCAGATAAGGCACCAAGTGAGTTTAATTACCAAAAGAGGATGTATACAAAATAATTCTGCGCTGCACAAAAAAGAGAGGAGAGCAGCTAACACAACCAACAAGATGTTAAATGAGAGGATAATACAATAAGTGTAGCGCTATAAAATTAGAGAACGTCTGATATAAAGGCCGTTAGGCCAACAGTTCCAAAAATGTATAATAAAGAAGGATCATTTGTATATGTAACAATAGGTAGTCTTCAGGAAAACACTTCAAAACGGGGACATATAACATCCAAAATGAAGACAGACACACACCCACCAAGAGACGAGAAGGCTTACCAGATAGGATGGACCCAAACGGGCATACGCCGAGTTGGGTCAGATAAGGCTTGGGTGGTGAGTGGCTGTAAGTAGCCCGGAGAGGCGATGTTTGTGAATGGTCCCACAAATTGCTGTATCCCTCAAAGCGGTGCCCGAATCTGGAGGGGTGTGGATGGTCCCACAGATGCGGATGGTCCCATGAGTCCCGGAGGGGTGGAGTATATGGAACGACCCACATGTTGTTGTGTCCCTTGAGGCGATGTTTTAAGAGCCAAAAGATGATGGTAACAAATAGAGAAAAAGAAGGAATGGCCACATAGTGTGAATCCGTTTAAAAAAAATAAATTTTATTTAAAATAAAGATATACACTCACATGTAGATCTGTGTTAAAACAGCGCTGTAAAAGAGTGGTGACAGTGGGGTCCTACCCGATGTGTTTCGTCTTCATAGACATCATCTGGGGGGTTTCCACCCACTGTAGCCACCGAGATATATATAGGGGGTGCATCAGTATTCATGAGAATCAGCTCCACAGATGAAAAGACGTCACTTCCGGTATTGGCCAAAGTGGCCGCCCGGCGTGCGTTCCACGCCTCACATTAGTTGTAATGTGGGCACCAGAAGTGAGGAGATGCAAAAGTGACATGGCTAACTAAAAATATAATAAACTCATAACGAGCCTAAAAGTGCAGTGTATTGTGTATAAAAGATAGAGTCACAGGTGAAAATACGAAGCCGTTCGTTGTAAACACGGCGCGGCAATCTGCGTGCGCATCCAGGTATGGCCAAAGGTACCATGCATGCACGATATGAGCATGCGTAGTGAAAGAGACTGAGTGACGCTAGTGAGGGGGAGGACCTCAGTGAAGGAGGTAGCGACATCAGCACCAGGCGGCAGAGCATGACTGGGTGACACTAGTGAGGGGGAGGACCTCAGTGAAGGAGGTGGGAACGTCAGCACCAAACGGCAGAGCATGACGTATAGTGGACATACGTAGTGAAGTGAAGCGTCAGTGTGTGGGAATCAGGGCTGGCCAATGCTGAGAAGTGAGAGGCATCACTGCCCAGCACCCTCATGTACACGACACGGTGGTGCTAGTAATAACCTGGAAATGCACGTGGTGGCCCCAAATCAAGAAAATAGAAAGAAACACTATCCAAATGTGTGTGCACATGAAAAATGTTTGAATTACACATATTGAAAGTGTGAAAACATTATAGATAAATCACTTGACAATAAACGTGGAACACAAACGTGTACCAAAAACAACCAAAAAGTGAATTTTGGAAAAAAGAAAAAAAGGGAGAGTATAGTAATACTAAATCAAAACACATGTAAATGTGCAATCTTGGAGTGGACTCGCATGGAGACGTACATAGAATATTCACTATATATACATATACAATAAATACAATGCATTTATGGATGCAATAAATGTGTACGTGTAGAATATAACCTCAAACACGTAAATTCATATAGAATATGACCTTGGGAGGGTAAAACATAGATAGTAAACAGGAGAGAGAACAACACATAGAAATATAGGCGTCAAGCTTTATTGATGAAGGCATTGACGTCTAATTCTACATTGATACCTAATGGAAAAAGTGTGCGGAGCTCATGGATCCAGAAGGTCTCCAAACGGGTTACACCCCTGGTCATGGCACCTCCCCTCCAAGGGGGAATATATCTATCTATCACTACAAATTGTGTCCCCTCCATAACATGATTGTGGTGTAGCTTGTGGTGTCGGGGGACTGTGTGTTTAGTATCTCCGTTCTTAATGAGAGCAATGTGTTCCGCTACTTTTATAGCAAATGAGCGGATGGTGTGGCCTACATACTGTATTTTTTTGAACATCTGAACGATAACGATCGTGGCATCTCCCTAACGTATACAGCCAGCAAGCACAAGATTAATTTCTTGGATCTAGAGATTGAGATTTGCAATGGCAGTTTCCAGCTCCAGACTCACTTTAAAACTACAGACCGGAACAGCTTCATACCACCAGACAGCTAACCAAGACCGGTGGTGACAGATTCAGTGCCAGGGAGTCAATTTCTTAGATTACGAAGAAATTGCTCCAATACTGACGTCTTCAAAGCACAATCTGCACTTTTGAAGGCTAAGTTTGTAGACAAGAATTATGATTCCCATCTTGTAGACCGTGCGTTTCAACATGCTCTTGAGACCAATAGGGAGTCACTACTTGTAGAAAGGCCCAAAAAAAACAGGGCGAGATCTTCAGGTGGTCCCTATTAACTGCTTTTTCTAATCAACATAGGCACGTTAAAGCCATTCTTTCCAAGCATTGGGATATCCTTAAGAATGACCGAGTTTTGGGCACAGTTTTGCCCGATAGGGCAAAGGTCATCTTTAGGGGAGCCCCCACACTACAAAGCAAAATTGCCCCCAACTTCATTAATCCCCCCATACACCAACCACTCTTCCATGAGATGGAAGGATTCTACTCATGTAAAAAATTGTGTGTCAACATAATTCGGGCATCGGAAGGAAAACTGTGTCCTTTACATCATCGGTCACCCAGAAACGGTATCCTATTAAACAGTTCTGTACTTGCACCACCAGTTACATTGTATACCTAATTACATGTCACTGTGGGAAACAATATGTAGGCCGCACCATCCGTTCATTTGCTATAAGAGTAGCGGAACACATTGCTCTCATTAAGAACGGAGATACTAAACACACAGTCCCCCGACACTACAAGCTACACCACAATCGTGTTATGGAGGGGACACGATTTGAAGTGATAGATAGATATGTTCCCCCTTGGAGGGGAGGTGCCATGACCAGGGGTGTATCTCGTTTGGAGACCTTCTGGATCCATGAGCTCCGCACACTTTTTCCATTAGGTATCAATGTAGAATTAGACGTCAATGCCTTCATCAATAAAGCTTGACGCCTATTTCTATGTGTTGTTCTCTCTCCTGTTTACTATCTATGTTTTACCCTCCCAAGGTCATATTCTATATGAATTTACGTGTTTGATTGTTATACTCTACACGTGCACATTTATTGCATCCATAAATGCATTGTATTGTGTGTGTGTGTGTGTGTGTGTGTGTGTGTGTGTGTATGTATATATGTGTATATATATATATATATATATATATATATATATATATATATATATATATATATATATAGAATATTCTATGTACATCTCCATGCGAGTTCCCTCCACAATTGCACATTTACATGTGTCTTTGAGTATTACTATACGCTCCCTTTTTTTTCTTTTTTCCAAAATTCACTTTTGGTTGTTTTTGGTACACGTTTGTGTTCCACGTTTATTGTCATGTGATTTATCTATAATGTTTTCACACTTTCAATATGTGTAATTCAAACATTTTTCATGTGCACACACATTTGGATAGTGTTTCTTTCTATTTTCTTGATTTGGGGCCACCACATGCATTTCCGGGTTATTACTAGCACCACCGGGTCGTGTACATGAGGGTGCTGGGCAGTGATGCCTCTCACTTCTCAGCACTGGCCAGCCCTGATTCCCACACATTGACGCTTCACTTCACTACGTATGTGCACTATACGTCATGCTCTGCCGTCTGATGCTGACGTTCCCACCTCCTTCACTGAGGTCCTCCCCCTCACTAGCATCACTCAGTCTCTTTCACTACGCATGCGCATATTGCGCATGCGCAGTACCTGGATGTGTGCGCAGATTGCCGCGCTGTGTTTACAACGAACGGCTTCGTATTTTCACCTGTGACTCTATCTTTTATACACAGTACACTGCACTTTTAGGCTTGTTAAGAGTTTATTATATTTTTAGTTAGCCATGTCACTTTTGCATCTCCTCACTTCCGTTGCCCACATTACAACTAATGTGAGGCGTGTAACGCACGCCGGGTGGCCATTTTGGCCAATACCGGAAGTGATGTCTTTTCATCTGTTGAGCTGATTCTCATGAATACTGATGCACCCTCTATATATATCTCGGTGGCTACAGTGGGTGGAAACCCCCCAGATGACGTCTATGAAGACAAAACGTGTCGGGTAGGACCCCACTGTCGCCACTCTTTTACAGCACTGTTTTTACGCGGATCTACATGTGAGTGTATATCTTTATTTTAAATAAAATTTCTATTATAAACGGCCATTCCTTCTTTTTCTCTATTTGTTATCATCATCTTTTGGCTCTTAAAACATCGCCTCAAGGGACACAACAACGTGTGGGTCGTTCCATATACTCCACCCCTCCGGGACTCGTGGGACCATCCACATCTGTGGGACCATCCACACCCCTCCAGATTCGGGCACTGCTTTGAGGGATACAGCAATTTGTGGGACCATTCACAAACATCGCCTCTCCGGGCCACTTACAGCCACTCACCAACCCAAGCCTTATCCGACCCAACTGGGCGTATGCCCCTTTGGGTCTATCCTATCTGGTAAGCCTTCTCATCTCTCGGTGGTGTGTCTGTCTTCATTTAATTACCACCTTAATCAGCCACAGAACCTGTGTAATTAATGGGTGTCCTGGATTAAAGGGATGATGTGGCAACCCTATTACAAATGCCTCCATCTCATTATGCTTTTACATTGTGCTAATTCTGCTCTAACCATGTCTGTCCCTTCCAGTGCTTAATGTGTGCTTAATATGTTAAATGTCCAATCACATGACTCTGGCTTTATGTAAGCAACATCCATCAATTTAAACATAACCCTCGCATGTTCAGCATACTGCACTTTAATATTAATACTATATTCCATGAACACCACCTTCCAATGCCCCGGAGCTGCACCCAGACTTGTATCATCAATCTCTCTCATTCCTAAAATGTGATCTATATGTATATGCCCTGGCTCCATATCCATACAATCCACAGGTCTACACTCTGACCCTTTTTCTCCCAGCCTATCAGCAGAAACCAACCCCTCCCCTCTCCTCCCGCCCTCCCCTCACCTCTCATAAGCCCGCCGGGCAAGCATGGACACAAAGGTGCCATGCATGCTCCGAAATGCGTTAACGCCCACCGCCTTCATCTGATGTTACATCGGCTGCATGCGTTCCAGCTTGGTTGCAGAACCTGGGCCGACTCATTGCATCTTCACCTCCTCGCTAATTCACATCACCAGGGAATCTGACAGCTGCAGGACGGCTCTCTCAGACAGAGGAGGATTATAGAGATTCACTTGAGGACTAATCATTATATGCCTATGACCTCTTATTCTCTTGTAAGTGTTTTTAATCCCATTGTGCCTGTAATAAATCTTTTACCTTTTGCACTTAGAGGTGCCTTTCTCATTCCTTTACAAAATCCAATCTGTATCTGTTTTGTATCTGACTGATTTGTATTTTACTTCTGGGAGAATCAGTGAGCCAATCACACAAGCAGGAAATTATATTTCTGGGGGGACGGCCGTTCTGTACACCATCTGTGTAAAGAATGCCTCCAGGTGGTCATATTGCATTTTACAGAACATTACAGAGCTGCAGATTGAAGAGAAAAGGTCATTTTTAATAACATTCAATTACAATATGAGTTGAGCTTTTCTATACACTAAATTATTTTTTTTTCATTTGCTCATTTTTTTCTTATGAAAGTGGAATTGCCCTTTAACCTTTTCACTGCCAGAACCGTTTTTGCGTTTTTTGCACACATGTTTAAAAAATCATTTTAGGCCTGAAGATTACACAAAACCCCCAAACATTATATATTTTCTGAAAGCAGACACCCTAGAGAATAAAATAATGGTAGTTCAATTTTTAATGTCATACAATATTACTGCAAAGGTTAAGGAAATGCAACATTTCAGTAAAAATCACACTAACGTGAATTTTAGGCCAAACAAACGCAATGGTAAAATATAAAAGATGAGGTTTCATGTCAGTAAATACCCAACATGCCAAAGCTTATATTATTATGTGCATCAAATGGCGTCAAACTTCAGTATATATGCATTGTGTATATTGTGATTATGTCCACAAGTTAGCCCCCTCTTTCATGTGCCCTCGGGAATGCCAGCTCGGTCGTCAACAAACTAGCTTCTGTCAATGAACTTTTCCTCTCCAAATCCCTTAATCTATTTGCTATTACCGAAACCTGGCTCCAGGAATCTGACATTACCTTTCCAGCTGCCCTGTCCCACAGTGGCCTCCTCTGGATTCACTCCACCAGATCCAGTGGACGAAAAGGAGGTGGTGTTGGACTTCTCCTCTCCCCACAATGCATCTTCCAGGTTCTTCCCACACCTCCCTCTCTTTCCCCCTGCTCTTTTGAAATGCACTGCATTCGTTTTTTTCTCTCCAGCTTGTCTGAGGGTCGCAGATGACTTCTAGATGATTTCTAGATGACTACTCTGCATGGCTACCCTACTTTCTCTCCTCTGAAATACCTGCTATCATCCTAGGTGACTTTAACATTCCAATCAATGTTAATACTGCAACCACTTCTGAACTGCTCAATCTAACCTCCTCTTAACCTAACTCAATGGACACAAACCACCACTCATTCCAACGGCAATACTCTCGCCCTCATATTCTCCAATCGCTGCACTCCCTGCAACCTCTCTAACACCCCCTTTCCTCTCTCTGATCACAACCTTATCCATTTAACACTCTCCTTGTCTCCTGCCTCCCATGGTGCCAACCCACAAACCACTACCTGCAGAAACTTTCACAACATCAACCCTTCCCTTCTTCATTCTGATACTGATGGCCTTTATGACAAAATTGCACCCCTGTCCTGCCCAGACCTAACCACTTCCATCTACAACAACACACTATCACCACCCTAGATGTACTTGCTCCTCTTTCTACATGCAGAACCAGGCCCCATCTGCCACAACCCTGGCAAACAAACGACACCAGAAGTCTCAAGAGACGCAGCTCTTGAGCAAGCATGGCGTGAATCTAAATCCCTGCAAGACTTTACCCTCTACAAATCTGCCCTTCTCAAATACAACTCCTGCCTCCACACTGCTAAACAAACCTACTACAACACTCTCATTAAAACCTTCTTATCCAAACCTCGTCAACTCTTTTCTACCCTTAATTCCTTACTTCACCCACCACTGCCCCCACCCACCAACTTGCTTACCGCTCAACAGATTGCCAACTATTTCAAAAGCAAAATCGAAACCATTCGCAAGGAAACATCCAGCATTCAACTTCCTCCCCTACCCAATACATCAGCTCCAACACCACACTCAATACCTTCTTCCTTCTGCCTAGTTACCACCGATGAATTTGATAAACTCCTCTCCATGGCCCACTTCACCACCTGTCCCCTCACAATTACTGTGACCACCTTCCCATTTTATCCTAAACTACCTAACCCACTCACTTACCAACATCTTCAACCTCTTCCTCTCCTCTGGCACCTTTCCTTCCCTGCTCAAATATGCACTGGTTACCCCCATACTTAAAAAAACCCTCCACTAGACCCCACTTGTTTGAATAACTTATGACCCATCTCCCTGCTCCAATTTGCCTCCAATCTCATCGAACGCCTTGTCCATGACCAAATGAGTCGCTACCTCATGGACAACAACCTTCTCGACCCCCTTACAGTCTGGATTCCGTCCACAATATTCTACTGAAACTGCCCTACTAAAACTCACCAATGACCTACTAACTGCTAAAACCAATGGCCAGAACTCCATACTCATACTCTTATGCCCCGTACACACAGTCGGATTTTCCGAAGGAAAATGTGTGATAGGACCTTGTTGTCGGAAATTCCTACCGTGTGTAGGCTCCATCACACATTTTCCATCGGATTTTCCGACACACAAAGTTTGAGAGCAGGTTATAAAATTTTCCGACAACAAAATCTGTTGTCGGAAATTCCGATCGTGTGTACACAAATCCGACGCACAAAGTGCCACGCATGCTCAGAATAAATAAAGAGATGAAAGCTATTGGCCACTGCCCCGTTTATAGTCCCGACGTACATGTTTTACGTCACCGCGTTCAGAATGATCGGATTTTCCGACAACTTTGTGTGACGGTGTGTATGCAAGACAAGTTTGAGCCAACATCCGTTGGAAAAAATCCTAGGATTTTGTTGTCGGAATGTCCTAACAAAGTCCGACCGTGTGTACGGGGCATTAGACCTCTCTGCTGCCTTCAACACAATTGACCACCTGCTCCTCCTCAGCAAACTACACTCCCTTGGCCTCTGTGATTCTGCTTTATCCTGGTTCTCCTCCTACCTCTCAGCGCACTTTCAGTGTCACTTACAACTCCATCTCCTCTACTCCTCTTCCTCTCTCTGTTGGGGTATCCCAAGGCTCTGTCCTTGGGCCCCTCCTATTCTTACTATATACCTCTTCCCTAGGCTGGTTGATAACCTCCCATGACTTTCAATACCACCTCTACACCAATGACATCCAGATCTATCTCTCCACTCCTCAACTCACCCCCTCGATCTCCTCACGGATCTCAAAATTACTGAATGCCATCTCGGTATGGATGTCACACCACTTTCTCAAACTCAATCTTTCTAAAACTGAGTGTCAGGGACATGTCAGCAGTCGTCGGTGAATCTGCGTGCACGCAGGTCCACAAGAAATGTTTCTAGGTGAATTCAGCTAAATTCCCCACCAGGGGGCGCTGGCGCGCTCCCGCGTGTGCCCGTACACGCGTTCGCGGCTGCGCGCCCGTGCGCACGCCCGTTCGCGCTAGCGCCGTTTGGCGCCAAGGGCCCTTTAAAAGAGTGACAGGTGCTCATGTCAGGTGCTGTTCGTCTGCAGCTCTGCACCTGAAAGTTTCTGTATCTGCTTGCTTATTGTTTGCTATTGACCCGGCTACGTCTGACCACTCTCCAGTCTCCAATCCGACCCGGCTTGCCTGACCTCCTGCCAAAACGGACTGTCTGACCTTGTTTGCCTGTGTCCTGTGACGCTGCTTCCAGCCTGCTTGTTTTGCATCTAGCTGCTGTCATCGCATCTGTCTGCCTGCCCTCCGGCCTGCACCAGTTTCCTGCACCTGCGGTTCAGCCATCCCTGAGGGACATCCTTCCAGTTCCGGTGTCTGCTTCTGCTGGAACCTACATCAGGCCCTCCTACCCACTGCGCTCAGGAGACCACTGTTCCCACTTCCAGCGGCTCCTGAACCAGCGTTTAAGAGAGGTCTCCTTCCACCAGTCAGGCTCAACTACCAGGTACCTTACAGTACGAACAGCCATGACTGAGCCTGCAGGAGAGACCTCTCCCATTAAGGAGATCTGTATGCACTTGGCAGCCCTCACCCAAGCAGTAAAGACTTTACAGGACAGCTATGACAGACTAGAGGGTCAAGTGTTAAACCTCAGTGGTCCCAGTGGTGTGGCTCCTGCTCCCGCAGCCGTTCCAGTACAGGCTACTGCACCACCCTCCGTGGTCATGCTCCCACCGGAACCAAGAGTCCCTCTTCCTGAAAAGTTTTCTGGTGACCGAACCAAATTTTTGGCTTTCCGCAGCGCTTGTCAACTGTACTTCGGCTTACAGCCACGGACTTTTTCCTTGGAAGTCACCAAGGTGGGATTTATCATATCCCTTCTCCAGGGGGAACCCCAGACCTGGGCCCACCGCTTGCTTGAATCCAACTCTGTACAGATCCAGTCTTTACCCGCCTTCTTTGAAGCCATGGCCCAGATTTATGAGGACCCTCAGCGGGCTGCCACCGCTGAGGCAGCTTTGTTCGCGCTCCAGCAAGGCTGTAGGCCGGCCGAGGACTATGTCATGGACTTTCGACGCTGGAGCGCGGACACTCAATGGAACAACGCAGCCCTACGCCACCAGTTCCGCATGGGGCTATCTGAGGGCCTTAAGGATGAACTTGCCTGGGTGGGAATGCCTGACACCTTGGAGGAGCTTATTGCCCTTACAATCCAAATTGACCGACGCCTTCGTGAGCGCCGGTCTGAATGATCCTCTCAACAAACACGGCCTATGTGGATGACCACAAGAGCCCCGCTGCCTGCCTCCCGGTATCCACCTTCTGCCGGGCCAAGTCCAGTCAACCAAACAACTGATGCCTCCGAACCTATGCAACTGGGTCTTATGCGTACTACTCTGACCCCTGAAGAACGGGCACACAGACGCTAACTGAACCTTTGTCTCTATTGTGGCGGGATGGGCCACTATGTGAACAACTGCCCAGTAAAGACCCGTAAGTGTTTTTCTTCAACTCCAACCAGTTTATCCGCTTTAACAGCCAATGCCACTCAACTTGTCCTCCCTCTCTCATTACAGCTCCAGGGAAGAACAATTCAAGTCAACGCCATTGTTGATTCCGGGGCATGTAGCTGCTTTGTTGACTCTGTTTTTGCTACTCAACAAGATCTTCCTTTAAAGGATAAGACACATAGACTTTCAATTTTTCTGGCCGATGGATCCCATATAAAATCTGGACAGGTCTCTCAAGAAACCCTTCCTCTGTCTGCTACCTGCTCATCTTAGCACCGAGAAATCCTAGTCCTGGACGTTATCTCTTCACCACTTTTCCCAATCATTTTGGGGATGCCCTGGCTTCAAGCCCACAATCCTCTTGTTAACTGGGCCACGGGCGAGATCAAGTTTCAGTCACCCTATTGCCAAAGACATTGTCTACCTGAACCTGTCAATTCTGCTACCACCTTACTGTGTATGGACATTGACCCAGATCTGCTTCAAAACATACCAGAGGCCTATCAGGACTTTGCAGATGTGTTCAGTAAGAAGGGAGCAGACTCTCTGCCACCCCATCGTCCCTATGACTGTCCAATTGAGCTGCTTCCTGGAGCTGAGATTCCTTTTGGGCGCATCTTTCCGCTATCCGAAAAGGAACAAGAGGCACTTAAGGTTTACATCAATGAAAATCTTGAAAAGGCTTCATTCGACAGTCCACTTCACCAGCCGGGGCAGGAATATTTTTTGTCTCCAAAAAAGACCTTACGCTTCGCCCTTGTGTGGACTATCGGGAGCTAAACAAAATCACGGTCAAAAAACGTTATCCGTTGCCCCTAATACCCGAACTGTTTCAAAAATTAAGGTCCGCCATCATCTTTACCAAATTGGATTTGAGAGGGGCCTACAATCTGGTCCGCATTCGGGCCGGGGATGAATGGAAGACGGCCTTCCGGACCCGTTTCGGACACTATGAATATTTAGTCATGCCCTTCGGCCTTTGCAATACTCCTGCCACCTTTCAGCATCTGGTCAATGATGTGTTTAAGGATTTCCTGGACATCTTCCTAATTGTCTACTTGGACGATATTTTAATTTTCTCCAGTTCTCTCGAGCAACATAGGGAACATGTCCATAAAGTCCTGGCTCGACTCCGCCTGCACAGATTGTATGCTAAGGCAGAGAAGTGCGAATTTGAACAAAAGGAGATTCAGTTTCTGGGGTTAGTCATCTCCCCAACCGGCATCAAAATGGACCCTCAGAAAGTGTCTGCTGTGTTAGAATGGCCAGCACCCATGGACAAGAAGGGAGTACAACGCTTCATTGGATTTGCAAACTTTTACAGGAAGTTTATCAGGGGATTCTCTGCCATCATCTCCCCCATTACACAGCTTACCAAGCAGAATCTTCGTTTCCACTGGAACCCGGAAGCTCAGGAGGCCTTTGAAGAGTTAAAGAGGCGTTTCACGTCGGCTCCGATTCTTAGCCATCCTGACCCATCTTTGCCCTTTATCCTAGAGGTTGATGCCTCCGAAGTAGCTGTGGGTGCTATTATCTCCCAACGACAAGGCATCAAGGACCTGATGCATCCTGTAGGGTTCTTCTCTAGGAAACTTTCGCCGGCTGAACGGAACTACGATGTGGGGGACCGGGAGTTACTTGCTATCAATACAGCCTTGGAAGAATGGAGATATTTGCTTGAAGGTGCAGTCCATCCAGTACTAATTTATACGGATCACAAGAATCTGGAATATTTAAGATCTGCTAAAAGACTAAAACCCAGACAGGCCCGTTGGGCTCTATTCTTTACACGGTTTTGCTTCCATATCACCTACCGGCCAGGATCCAAGAATGTAAAGCCAGATGCGCTGTCGCGCATGTTTGATAATCCTAAAGACTCTTCTGTACCTGACACTATTCTGCCAGCAAATAGTTTCCTTCTCCTTCAAACAGATCTTCTATCCATGATCAGAGAAGCATCCCCAGAACCTTCAAGTCTCCAGGGGTCCTCTTTAACACCTCGAGATGGACTATTATGGAGGGGAAGTCAAATTTTTGTACCAGAGAACGTCCGAGTCAAGGTGCTAACACTCTTGCATGACCATCCACTTGCAGGACATTTTGGGGTCCATAAGACCCTTGAGTTGGTGCAGCGCACCTTTTGGTGGCCTAACCTAAAGGAATTTTGCAGAAAGTATGTTAACTCCTGCTCTGTCTGCATCCAGAATAAAACTCCCAGGAACAGAGCTTGTGGACTACTAAGACCATTGCCTATACCAGATAGGCCCTGGAGGATGATAGCAATGGACTTTATAGTTGAATTACCATGTTCTGAGGGATGTTCGGCAATCCTTGTGGTCGTTGACCGGCTATCCAAAATGGCCCACTTCGTGCCCCTAAAGGGAACACCTTCTGCTGTGGAGACAGCCCGTGTGTTCATTAAGGAAATTGTCAGGTTACATGGGATTCCCGCAAACATAGTGTCTGATAGGGGGGTACTGTTTACTTCACGCTTTTCGAGAGCCCTTTGTGAAAACCTGAAAATTGAACTAGCTCTGTCCTCAGCATACCACCCCCAAACAAATGGGCAAACTGAAAGGACAAATCAGACTTTGGAGCAATACATTAGGTGTTTTACATCTTTTGTGCAAGATGATTGGGTGTCCCTGCTGCCCCTAGTGGAATTCGCTTATAACAATGTCAGTCACACTGCCACCGGTCAATCCCCTTTCTTTGCTAATTATGGGTTTCATGCATCTTTTTTACCAGATTTTCTTTCAGAATCCTCAGTTCCAGCGGTCCAGGACACAGTGCAATTTCTCAATCGTAACAACCGGATCTTGCAGGAAGCGGTATCCAAGGCGCAAGCGGACAATAAGAGGTTCTTTGATCAGAAAAGAAGAGGAGATCTAGATCTTCAGCTTGGCGACAAGGTATGGCTGTCTACCAATAATATTAGATTGACATGTCCTTCCAAGAAGCTTGCTCCTAAATTTATTGGGCCTTTCCCTGTGAAAAGGAAAATTAATGAGGTATCTTATGAATTATGCTTACCTGACTCACTCAAGATACACCCCGTGTTTCACGTGTCACTCTTAAAGCCTGCTGTAGATGACCCTTTTCCTGATAGGGGCACCAGGGTCCCTGAACCAGTTCTGGTGGACGGCAATGAGGAGTATGAAGTGGAATCCATCCTTGACTGCAGAAAGAGGTCTGGGCAAGTACAGTTTTTAATTAAATGGAAGGGGTATGGTCTGGAAAACAACTCATGGGAACCTGACTGTAATATTCATGCCAAACGTTTGATTCGTGCCTATTTCTTTGCCCATCCTGAAAAGAAAAGTCAGCTGGGCATCCGGAGGTTGCCCGTTGGGAGGGGGCAATGTCAGGGACATGTCAGCAGTCATCGGGTGAATCTGCGTGCACGCAGGTCCACAAGAAATGTTTCTAGGCGAATTCAGCTAAATTCCCCACCAGGGGGCGCTGGCGCGCTCCCGCGTGTGCCTGTACACGCGTTCACGGGTGCACACGCCCGTGCCCGTTCGCGCTAGCGCCGTTTGGCGCCAAGGGCACTTTAAAAGAGTGACAGGTGCTCATGTCAGGTGCTGTTCGTCTGCAGCTCTGCACCTGAAAGTTCCTGTATCTGCTTGCTTATTGTTTGCTATTGACCCGGCTACGTCTGACCACTCTCCAGTCTCCAATCCGACCCGGCTTGCCTGACCTTGCTTATTCTGTTACCTGTTGCCGAACTCCTGCCTGTCTGACTATCCTTGGATCATCCATCCTGTTTATACCTGCCTGATCTCCTGCCAAAACGGACTGTCTGACCTTGTTTGCCTGTGTCCTGTGACGCTGCTTCCAGCCTGCTTGTTTTGCATCCAGCTGCTGTCATCGCATCTGTCCGCCTGCCCTCCGGCCTGCACCAGTTACCTGCACCTGCGGTTCAGCCATCCCTGAGGGACATCCTTCCAGTTCCGGTGTCTGCTTCTGCTGGAACCTACATCAGGCCCTCCTACCCACTGCGCTCAGGAGACCACTGTTCCCACTTCCAGCGGCTCCTGAACCAGCGTTTAAGAGAGGTCTCCTTCCACCAGTCAGGCTCAACTACCAGGTACCTTACACTGAGCTTGCAATATTTCCTCCTTCCTGCCCCCCATGACTTTGCCATTAAGATCAACAGCACCATTGGTCCCTCCACACATGCCAGGGTGCTGGGTGTCATCCTTGGTCCCTCCACACATGCCAGGGTGCTGGGTGTCATCCTTGACTCTGACCTCTCCTTCAGCCCCCACATCCAATCACTGGCTAAATCCTGCCGCCTTAACATCTGCAACATCTCCAGAATTTGACCCTTCCTGACTAATGACACCACAAAGCAATTGATTTACTCCTTGATTATTTGCCGCCTTGACTACTGTAACTTACTCCTTAGAGGCCTACCCTTATGCAGGCTATCCCCCTTCAGTCTATTATGAATGCTGCTGCTAGACTAATACACCTCACTAATCGATCTGAGACTGCTGCCCCTCTCTGCCAATCCCTTCACTGGCTTCCCCTACCTCACCGTATAAAATTATAACATACAAGCCCATCCACAACATCGCCCCCAGCTACATCAAAAACCTCATCTGCAGATATCACCCAAATTGTCCCCTCCGCTCCTCCCAGGACCTCCTGCTCTCTAGCTCTCTTGTTATCTCCTCTCATGCTCATCTTCAGGACTTTTCCAGAGCCTCTCCCATCCTCTGGCGATCAGCCAGATCAGTGCATATCCACCTTTAGGATATCCCTGAAAATTCACTTATTCAGGGAAGCCTATCCCACACCCACCTAACAAGTCCCCGAGCCACCCCCCCCATCAAATCATTCCCTGCATCTATTACCTTTTTGTACCACCACCCCCTCCCTTTAGAATGTAAGCTCTACAAGCAGGGCCCTCCTGTCCATTCTATATTGTACTGTTATTGTGCTGTCCCCCCTCTACATTGTAAAGCACTGCGTAAACTGCTGGTTCTATATAAATCATGGATAATAATAATAATAATATTAAGTATTATGATCACTGTTTTCACGCGTAGGCACATGCGTTTACATTCATGCATGTGTATATGTGCAGGTGGGAGGCCTCACATTTTTTGTGGGGGAGGGTTATGTACTTGGGTGTAACTTTATTTTGAGAAATTTTTTTTTTTTTACTTAACTTTTTTTCATCACATTGGGGACAAAAAGTCCCTGATGTGATTTTCTTTTTTTTTTTTGGTGACAGGTTCTCTTTATTGAGATATATAGGGTCTAAAAGTCCTCTGATGTCTTCTCTGTGCTCCACTAAATGCGATCTGCATTGCAAAATATTATTTCCCGGCTGAGCGAGCCGGAGACACCGAGAACTTGACCTGGAAGTGATGTCAGAGACATGGCTTTCTGGGTCACAAGAAGGAGAGGAGAGTGGATGTGTGTCCACTATTCTCTTTCCCCTCCAGCCACCAGCACATACCATGGAGCTCCCGGGCCCGCAGATGGGTAAACAGAGCCCTATAAGCATGGCCCAGGAGGCTGCCTGGCAGTTTCACACACAATCCTGTTGGCTGTAGCCACTGGATTGTGAGGGCAATACCCCCCCACTGTCAGGTCCATACGACCTATGGACCCAGAGCAGAAAGGGTTAAGTGCCTCTTTTCTGGAGTGAATACCTGTAATCTATCAGTCCTCATAGCTGAGATCCTCTGTCTCCCTTGTTCATTTTGTTGCCATTTGCTGAACTCTTTCTAATTCATTGACATCTTTCCTGAGGATTGGTGACCAAAACTGAACCGTATATTCAAGATGAGGCTGAGCCAGTGTATTGTAAATGGGTAGATTTATCTCTGGAATGTTCGCTATTTCCAAAGCAAATTGTTTATAAATAGTCCCATTAAAATGTATCTAATTATAAGTGCTCAGCAAATAGGTAACCTCATCCCAATGACCTTCTCTGATTGTTTATCTAGTTATATCTCAATCTATAGTCAAAAAAAGTACAAAACATTCTATATACTTGTTACCTATAATCATTTTTGTCATTTTTTTTAAGCTGTCTAGCTATGTAAAAGAAGTCCAGTACAAGGATCCGAATGGAAAGGTCATGATTTTTAATGATAAAGGAGAACTGCCCAGCCCACTGGGAATTGTAAATTGGATTACAAGAATTAAAGGTAGAAATATCACTGATTGGATGATTGTGGGCTACTTTGATGGGTCCCTTTCAGAGGGTCAGCAACTTACACTAGATCCAGAGCGAATATCATGGCAAGGAGACAAGGTGAGTTACACTGGGGAAGATGATCCAGAACTTATACAAGAAACATACTAGTTTTTGACCCTAAAGCCCATCTCCAGACAAAACCCAACCCCCTCCCTCCATCCTGTTCATAGATGGCCAACATCTGCCCTGACTCATTCCATGGTGATTAGATGAAGGTGTCAGTGCTGGCTGTGTGGATATAAGTGGCGGGATATGTTCCCATCACTCATTATACCTGAAGAAGTGGATAAACTACAAAACATCTTCTACATTACAAAACAAGTCCAGCTGAACGTGACTGACTACTATTACCTCCCCCTCCTCATCACACATACCGGGACATAGACACTCATAGAATGACCCCGACTCCTGTGCACAGAAGAATATAAAAGACTTTGGAGTGGAATGACGGACAGTATTATCCATGGCCAGATTCTAGATAAATTAGACTCATGCGGGCTGGCATGTAATTGCCAACATCCGTTAGTATACCAAACAAAATAACACCTCAAGATTTGGGGATTTTAAAGGCAATGTAAACAGGTAATTTTTATAAAAAATATATATATTATTAATACAAAAATATCTAAAAACAATGATCATGTGGATCCAAACAAATTAATTAGAGTTGATACATAAAAATACATATAGTGACATATGCTGGTATCAAAAAGTAGCAAAATACAACTAATTTCAACAAAGAGATAAATAACATAGCTCTAGGTGATACATGGTTGCGAAGTCCGACTTGTTTCAAGAAAGTACATAAAAATTCTTCATCAGGGACATATAGCAACTTTCTGAAAATACAAAAATTGTATCAATACATATTTTCAAAGCATTATTAGGTGTATCCAAGACGCCTGTTAAGAAACACTTACATATTTAGATGTTGATCCTAAGACTGAGGAAAGAACAACTCCAAACTAGGCACTCCACCACCAACAGAAATAACCCTCCATCGCAGGGGGTCCCAAGAGTGAAACACTCAACAAGGACATCAAATACCGGGAGGATCCCGTGCATCTTTTTTGTCAGTGATTTTGGAGAGTTGGGACCACCATGAACTAATTCTTTGGGGATTTATCTATTATTATATGTTTTCTGTTTCATTTGAATAAAGTGGATGCTGTCTTAGTTTTGATATTACAGGAACCCCACAATATTATACCATATGATTTAGAATATTATGTTTTCTTATATATACATGTCCATGTTTTTCTGTTACAATGATGTTCTTCCTGGGACTGGGATTTTTTTTCTCCAACTCAGCACCCACCCCCAGTTGTCACCATTGCATTCCTGGAACACGTAGGCCCCCGTTTAGTTAATGGGGGGCCTTCTCTGTGGGGACCTGGATAGCGGCACCGGTGCCACTCCTCCGGTTTTTGCCTAGGGGCTTTTTTAGTGTGTTGGGGCTTTTAGTCTCTCCGGAGTTACATGAACTTCACCAGAAAAGTACATTCTGATTTTTTTGTGAGGCACTTGTCCCTCTATGACCCATAAGAGGTTTGGGTCTTCCCTGGTTTCTCTTAGGTGGCCGGATGCTTCCTTCCATCTGTGGTGTCTGCCATTGCTGGCTCCAATATGCTTTTAATATATCTGCCTATGCAGGTAGTATTGGGAAACACATGTTGAGCTGGTCCAGCCGCGGCATTAGGCTGACATTCACTGGGTAGGGCTGAGGGATCTACTTCGTATATCTGCCGATGGTGAATTAGCTCCTCCCCATGCAGCGGTAGTCTTTGGGTACTTCCATCTTCCAGGTCGACTGTGGGCTTTTCCCACCTCTGGAATGGCAGAGGCTCCATTTCCTTGGTTACGTCGGATATGTTCTAACTTGTTGCCATGGTAATGTTGCCGCTGCTTCCCCTTGGGCGAGGTGTTCGTTCCCCAAGCCGCCTGGTCGACGTACATTGCCTTTGCTACATCGGATGCTTTCCAACGTCGTTGCCATAGTGACGGCGCTGACTTCCCCTCGGGTGAGGTGTTTGCTTCCCAAGCCGCCAGGCCGGCATATGTTCGTAAGCCAGCCCATCCCTCTGCTCTCCAACTGTCCACCCCATCATTGACACAGCGGCTAGGTCCGTGTGACGTCATGTCTTGGTGCCCTTTTTGATTACTGGGGACATATAAGGAGGACGCCGAGAGCCCACGGGATGTCATCTCTACTGTGTGTATTGAGGATTTTTGGTTCAATTACAAGGTGATCACTTTCTCTGGGGGGGACCGTTAATCTTGCTGTATATTGTTCGATGGCAATGGGTTTATCCTAGCTGTAGCACATCCAAATTTTTGCTCCTTGTAAGTTTTTTTTTTTTTTTTTTTTTCTCTGGATATAGATTTTACAAGCCATTTATTTTATTTTTGTTTCAGGACCTTCCCCCTTTTTTCTCCCTAGAATGTGGGGGTTTGCATTGTAAATATTCTTGGAGTCATAGGTATTTGATGTCCTTGTTGAGTGTTTCACTCTTGGGACCCCCTGCGACGGAGGGCCATTTCTGTTGGTGGTGGAGTGCCTAGTTTGGAGTTGTTCTTTCCCCAGTCTTAGGATCAACAACTGAATACGTAAGTGTTTCTTAACAGGCGTCTTGGATATGCCTAATAATGCTTTGAAAATATGTATTGATACCATTTTTGTATTTTCAGAAAGTTGCTATATGACCCTGAGAAAGAATTTTTATGTACTTTCTCGAAACGCGTCGGAATTTACAACTACATATCATCTAGAGCTATGTTATTTATCTCTTTGTTGAACTTAGTTGTATTTTGCTACTTTTTGATACCATCATATGTCACTATATGTATTTTTACGTATCAACTCTAATTTGTTTGGATCCACATGATCATTGTTTTTAGATATTTTTGTATTAATAAAATATATATTTTTTATAAAAATTACCTGTTTACATTGCCTTTAAAATCCCAAAATCTTGAGGCGTTATTTTGTTTGGTATCCATGGCCAGATTCTACCCAGAACTTCTGAATTCATCTGACTGTAAAAAGAATAAAAAAAAACAGTTTAGAGAAGTAATTCCCCCGATCAGACATTTGCAGTTACTGTATATACACTAAAAAACAAAAAAACATTGAGCTACCTGGATTTCTGGACTTCTTTATGGGTGACTCATGCAGTCAAATGCAGTAGATTTTCTCTTTGGATTTCTAAAGCAGCGTTTATGCTTGTACTGATAGTTTTGTTGCTGTAACCTTTCTAATGAAAGGATTCTGCTAGTACTCCTAGATGTCTATTTCTGTCTTCTGGTTCAGAGCACATGCTGTGGTATCCAGACTAATGAAGGGCCACCTTCTGGAATGGTCCATGTGTTTCCACCAAGGTATACTGTACATTCTGCATCATTTTAAACATCAGAAGCTTGGCTAACCTACACTATTATAGCTGTACTTTTGCTCTTGAACAGATCATATAGCTCTATATTATCTCAGGTCCCAAGAGGTCAATGCTCCGAGGAATGTCTTCCAGGGTTCCGAAAATCTGTAAGAGAAGGATATCATCCATGTTGTTATAATTGTGCTCCATGTTCAGAAGGAGAAATATCAAACCATTCTGGTAAGCTTTAGGTTTCTTTAAGTATAAATTCTGATATTGAATTAGAAAATTAAAGCATTTAAAGTCCTTTTAAAGTGATTCTGTAACCACTTTACACTTTTTAGGCTGAACATCTCCCTAAATTGTATGACATTAATGATTACTGATGGTGCCTTTCTGCACTTTTCTTCTACCTCTGACCCTTCTAGAAGTGTTGGAGGCTTTCTCAAGCAAGCAACTGGAAGCTCCTTCCTCCTCCTGTCTGTCTGACAAAGCCTCTGACACATCTGCATTTATCTAAAAGAAATGATCTGGAAAATTATTTCACTGAAGAGACCAAAAGTGTTAAAATATGGGAATGTCATTGTTACATACATGTTAAAGTTACAGATAGACTGTGTCATGGCCATCACTGAGGCTGAAGGTTCTTTGGTTTTCAGTAGGGCATCATCACACTTTATTTATGACTAAAACTTTCTTGAGATATTCAACATATACTGTATATTGTTCCAACATTTTTGTTTGTTTTGTATGCCTTTTAATTCATATTTATTATTACCAACTTAACTACAAAAAACTTTAAGGCAAACCACTTCCGGACCGCCCTTTAGCAGATTTACCGCTACAGAGCTGCCCTCCAGTGCAGGATCTCGTGTATATATACATGATTCTGCACTCCCACCTGAAGGGGGTGCACATGCCCCACCAGCGGGCTGCTTCTGCTGTGATTAATCACAGCAGAAGCCGCTCCCTGGGTGCTGGGTACTGGATGTCTGCTGGCACCCGTTGATCATCATTAAAACACACAGAAGCGAGATCTGTATGTAAACAAGGCAGATCTCTGTTCTGACAAGGGGGAAGGATGGATTCTGTGTCCCTGCAAAGCGCAGAATAAATCCATCTCTTTCCCTGGTAAAAGCAGAACACACAGTACACAAAAACACTGGCAAGGCAGAAGGATAACTGTTTTATCGCCCCTGATGTTTCATCCCTTCCCAGCCAGTGTCATTGGTTCCCAGAAAGTATCAAAAGTGTCAGTTAGTGTCAGATTGTCTGCCACACTAACACAGTCCCTCTATAAGTTACTGATCACTGCCATTACTAGTATTAAAAAAAAAGAAATTAAATAAAATAAAAATTTCATAAATATATACCACAGTTTATATACCACAGTTCACATAAACCAATCAATATACGTTTATTGGGATATATTTTTTTTTACCAAAAACATGTAGCAGAATACATTTTGGCTTACATTTATGAAGAAATTTGATTCCGTTAAACATTTTTTATTGAATGTGCTTTATAGCAGAAAGTTTTTTTTTTTCAATAATTTTGGTCTTTTTTGTTTATAGCGCAAAAAACAAAAAGCGCAGAGGTGATCAAAAAATGGCCTGGCCATGAAGGGGGGTAAATCTTCTGGAGGTTAAGGGGTTAAGGAAAAATATGGAAAAAAAAAATTTAATACTGTCAAATAGCTACCGTGCCTAATGTTATTTTCACTTATTTTTCCCCTACAGACAGTGAACTCTGCAAGAAGTGTCCTGAAAATGAATGGCCCAACAAAGCTAAAACTATTTGTATTGAGAAGGTCAATGAGTATTTATCATACAAGGAGGACATTCTAGTTTTATTTTTTTCTATAACTTCACTCATATTTGCTACAACATCTCTCCTTATACTTGGACTATTTGTTTGGTTTCGGAGGACTCCCATAGTCAGAGCCAATAACCGAAACCTCAGCTTCATTCTGCTCCTCTCCCTCATACTGAGCTTCCTTTCTGTATTCCTGTTCCTTGGCCGTCCTGTGGATATTACCTGTATGCTGCAACAAGTCACTTTTGGAATTCCCTTCACCATCTCAGCATCTTCTATCCTAGCCAAAACCATCATGGTCTTCATTGCTTTTAAGGCCACCAGACCTGGAAGCTCTTGTAGAAAATGGGTGGGAGTCAAACTTCCCAATACAGTCATGTTATTCTGCTCATCCATTCAGGTTATGAATTGCATTCTCTGGTTGTCCATCTCTCCACCATTTCAGGAGTATGACATGGACTCCTATCCTGGGAAGATCATCATTCAGTGTAATGAAGGCTCAGTTATCGGGTTCTACTCTATGTTGGGTTATATGGGGTTTCTGGCAGCTGTGAGTTTTGTTCTGGCTTTCATGGTGAGGACATTACCGGACAGTTTTAATGAGGCCAAGTACATCACCTTCAGCATGCTGGTGTTCTGCAGTGTCTGGATTGCCATGATCCCGGCCTATCTGAGCACCAGAGGGAAATACATGGTGGCTGTGGAGATATTCTCCATACTGACCTCCAGTGCTGGAATATTATTGTGTATGTTTTCTCCAAAACTCTACATTTTGCTTTTCAAACCTGAACTGAATACACAGAAAACAATGCTGAGGAAAAGAACGCTGTAAATGTAACACATTGATTCAATGTATAATACTGTAGATCAGATTAAACAAAATCAGCCATATTGTTAAATCATCATTGTCGTCATCATCATCATCATCATCATCATTATGAAGGACTTTTATTGTATTTTTGTATTGTAAGTCCTAGTTGCAATCTCAGAACACCCAATAAGAGGATAATATGTGACCGGTCTAAACTACGTGGCATGTTCACCAATGCCAGGAGCCTGGCGAACAAGATGAGTGAACTAGAGATTGATTCAATGTATAATGCTGTAGACCAGATTAAACAAGCTTAGTCAGATTGTTACCATCATTATTGTCATCATTTTGAATGACATTATCATGAGCATGATCTTTTTTGGGGTACATTGACTGTCTTCTGTCTGCCTATTGTATAGAAGTGGATGGAAGGTGGATGTTACAGGATTGGATGCTATTTTAGAGCTTCATTTTTTTCTTGCTCTTACATGCCCCCTAGCATGCACAAGCAAAGTACTGTGACTGCACTGTACATTGGACATTGCTGATCACAAGAAAATGCTGTGACCAATCAAAGCATCACACAATGTAATCAACACCTGAAGTTAGCAGCTTGCCCCCACTTTGCCCTCACACATTGATTGGAATAAGATAGAAAAGAAAGATTCAAGATCACCACCCAGTACAAGTACAATTCAGTACCAGCAGTACCAGAAACCGCTTCATTCTTCCTTCTATTATCATTCATCCCTCTACAGCACAGACATCAAACACAAGGCACACGAGCTGAATACGGCTCACCAGGCCTTGACATGTGATCCTCCAACCCAGTTCTGCATCCTGAATGTGGAACTCCATTCTATCTCTCACCCTCCGCTCCTCACTGTCACTTGTATACACAGAAGCCTTCTATGATTACAAGGGTCATCTTTGCTCTCAGTGGTTCCTGGAACTAACAGATCCCTGTACACACTCACAGTGGGGCACAGCGGGGACAGATCTCCAGAATCTGAGAGAAAACGATCTCCCTGCAGGGTGAGGCAGAGCCACCTATACAGGGAGGTACTAGAGTCAGGTCAGGTAGGAGAGAGAGATGTGAGGAAGCTTTGTAGAAGGGGTGAGGTTGCACACTGTGCATAGTGTTCCCCTGAACCCTCCGCTCTGTACATAATGTGATCCTGAACTCTGAATTCTCTATGTAACACGCTCTCTAACCATGAACTCTGTACGTAGTGCACCTCAGCTACAACTGGCCCTTTAAAGGCAACCATACTGCTTAAATTGAGTTTGACATCCCTGCCCTACAGTATCTAGGCAATTGTTTTCTTTCAATCTTTTCTGTTCCAACATGGTTGTCCCCCTGGGCACAAATCAATCCAGCTCTATAAAGACATGGATTGATAAGTTTGGTGTGGAGGAACTCAAATATCATGAACACAGTCCTGACTTCAGCCTGATTTTGAGTCAGGTCCTTTCGTCCAACATCAGTAGCTGACCTCACTAATAGGGATCAGCCCGATGTTCGAGTCGAACGTAAGCTTGACTCGAACATCGGGTGTTTGCCGTTCATCGAATATTTACATTATGGGTCGTTCGTGGGAAATTTGAGCGCCCGCAGAATGGATATCAGGTACATTGTACCCCTACACTGTGAGAAAAGTGAAATAATAGTAAAAATGACAGAAGACAGTTTGGGACAAGTCCTTTATTTAAAAAAAAAAAAGTGTCCCGCAATGTAACTTCATCTTTGATGACAGCGCCGATGACCCGAGGAAAAAAAAACTGAAAAACTCTGCCTCGTTGGACGGCTCCCGCTGATTCCATGCTGTTTGCAATGACAGCTGACCCTATCCCCTCTGACATTACATGATGTCACATGACATCAGAAGGGGGCGGGGCCACCCATTTATGTCACTGGGTGGCCTCGCCCTCAGCTATATGACAGCTGTCATTGCAAAAAGCCTGCAGTCGCGGGACACCTCCCATGGAGGCAGAGTTTTTCTGTTTTTATTTCTCGGGTCGTCGGTGCTGTCATTGAAGATGGATGGACATCTGGGGGCACTTTTTATTTTTTTAAATGTTTTGATAAAGGACTTGTCCCAAACTGTCTACTGTCATTTTTACCATTTTGACACTTTTTTGGTGAATGTGTAGGAGTACAGTGTACTCCAGATTCCAATAAGCCCCCCCGCCCACAGACCCCCCCAAACCACCGGGCAAGGGTTGTGGGGAAGAGGCCCTTGTCCCCATCAACATGGGCACAAGGTGTTCTGGAGGGACCCCAAAACACCCTCCCCATGTTGAGGGCATGTGGTCTGGTACAGTTCAGGAGGGGGGTGATCTCTCCACCCCCCTCTTTTCCTGCAGCCTGTCAGGTTGGCAGATAAGGTTCTGGTATGGATTTTAGGGGTGACCCACACATCATTTTTTTTGGTGCAGGGTTCCCCTTAATATTCATACCACACCCAAAGGGCCTGGTAATGGACTGGGGGGATCCCATGCCATTTTTTTTCAATGATTTTTATCTATATTGCAGAGATCCGACAATTCATTACAGCCGTTACAGCAGATTTAAATGCCATTTTTCCTTTAGAAATGTCATTTTTCTGTCATATTGTTCTAAACACGGGAAAGATGCCCTACTTTACAGGCAGACGAAGGACACCATCCAGGCACGATATTTAAAGGAATATTTCATTTTTATTGTTTGACTTTAAGCATTATTAAAATCACTGCTCCTGAAAAAACGGACGTTTTTAATACTTTTTTTTGCATTGATCCATGTCCCCTGGGGCAGGACTCAGGTCCCCAAACACTTTTTATGACAATAACTTGCATATAAGCCTTTAAAATTTGCACTTTTGATTTTTCATGTTCATGTCCCATAAACTTTAACGGCGTTCTCGTGTTCGAGCAAATTTTTTTTACCTGTTCGCAAGTTCTGGTGCGAACCAAACTGGGAGTGTTCGGCTCATCCCAACTCACTAAGGTTCTTTTGGTTGAATGGGCACAAATCCCCCACAGAGGCATTCCAAAATCTTGTGAACAGTCTTCCCAGAGAAGTGGAGACAGTTATAGGCACAGAAATGGGGGGAGCAACTCCATATTCATTTTTATATTTTTTAAATGGGATGCCCAATCAGCCCATATAGGTGTGAAGGTCAGGTGACTACAGATATTTGGCCAACAATCACTTCAGCTCCGGAAGGTTCACCCCCCTTCCTGCCCAGGTCATTGTTTGCGATACAGCACTGCATTGCTTTAACTGACAATTGCGCGGGCGTGCGATGCTGCACCCAAATAAAATTGTTTTCATTTTTTTCCCAAAAATAGAGCTTTCTTTGGTGGTATTTGATCACCTCTGCATTTTTATATTTTTGTACTATAAACAAAAAAATGATCATTTTGAAAAAAAAAATCTTTTTTTAACATTCTGCTATAAAACACATCAAATTAAAAAATGTAAAAAAAAATCAAAATTTTTTTCATCAATTTAGGCCAATATGTATTCTGTTACATATTTTTGGTTAAGAAAATCGCAATAAGTGTATATTGATTGGTTTGCACAAACATTATCACATCTACAAACTATGGGATAGATTTATTAAATTTTTTCTTTCACTAGTAATGGCGGTGATTTTTAGTGGGACTGCGACATTGCGGCGGACAAATCTGACACTAATTGACACTTTTTGGGGACCAGGGACATCAATACAGTGATCATGCCATTTAAAAAATGCACTGTCACTGTACTAATAACACTGGCAGGGAAGGAGTTGGAGCCCTTTCACACTGGGGCAGGGGCGGCGTTGGCGGTAAAACGCCGCTATTATTATTACCCCTGCTAGCGGCCGATAAAGGGTTAAATACCACCACAAAGCACCTCTGCAGAGGCGCTTTGCCGGCAGTATAGCCGCGCCGTCCCATTGATTTCAATGGGCAGGAGCGGTAAAGGAGCGGTATACACACCGCTCCGAAGATGCTGCTGGCAGGACTTTTTTTACCGTCCTGCCAGCGCATCGCTCCAGTGTGCAAGCCCTCAGGGCTTGCACACTGGAATGAAAGCAGCGGCACTTTCGGGTCGATTTTCAGGCGCTATTATTAGTGCAATAGCGCCTGCAAACCGCCCCAGTGTGCAAGGGCTCTTAACATCAGGGGCGATCGACGGGTTAAATGTGTTCCCTGGGAGTGTTTTATTTACTGTGTGGGGGATGGTTTATCTGTACAAAGACAGAGATCTGTGTCTATCACAAAATCTATGTCTTCCTTACTAGCAGAACGTCAGTCTACCTTGTTTACATACAGAATACCGTTCTGCTTCTCTCGTTGTATTGAAGGGTCGCCCTCCCTCAGTATATGTATGGGGGGGCCGTCCTTAAGCAGTTAAGCAAATCTGTAGAATGTTATTTCCTGATGAATTTGCATTTCTGAATATTATTTCTGTAAACATTTCTATCTATATCTCATTGTGCTGCTGGATTCCTTCCTTGTCTCTTTCACAAAGTTCCATTGATCATTTTTCAATGTTGATCAGGATGTCAGGTGGTCCATACCTGATTAAATCTAGTGACTGGGCTCAGGATGTTCAGATAAGCTCCTAGTCATCTCTGGAGGTGCAGACACTGTGGAGTAATTCATCATCAATGTTTCCAGCAGAAGTAGCTTCATTCTGATCCACCTTCCATGCCTGACAGCCTGATAGACTTCTAATCTCTAATGTAATGACAGATCAGGTACACAGGAGGAGGGGAGAGCAGAGTGCTGAGCCCTGATTAATGGCTACATTGCTTCTATTAGGAAGTTAAGGATGAATTGCTCCATGATGTTAGGTTATATTGGGACAATAACAGAGCCTCCCCACCCCAAATCACCCCCCATATTGAGGACATGTGGTCTGGTATGGTTCAGGAGGTGTGGCACTTGCTCCTCCCCCTCTTTCCTGACCTGCTGGGCTCCATGCTCGGATAAGGGCCTGGTCTGGTTTTTTGGGGGGACACGGCACCATTTTTTTAATAATATTTTTGTTTTGCTGCCATTTTGTAGTTTACATTTCAGCTGTCGGTGGAGAAGCCCGCTGACAGCTGAGGAGTCATCGGTTGTGAAGGACGCGGTGGTCGGCTTCCCGGCCCGCTGCTTAACAACCAGCTATTCTTCACACAGAATTAGAATCGGTCGATCATTTTTCAACTTTTCTGATTTGTAATTGTTCTGAAAATTTGGAATTCATTACAAAATGAATAAACAAAATGAAATTTTATGAATTTCAACAAAATTTGTTACTATTTGTGACAATTTTATTCAGAGATTCAGATACAACCGAATCTCTGAAGAACCAAAAATGTGTGTGAATTAGTATTGGGATGGAAAGGAATGTCACATGTCTAGTGAGCACTGCTTGGTCTCCTCCAGACACAACATTTAGAATTGAGGACAAACATTTCCATTTTGGTTTCCTCAGAGGAGAGAATCTTGGTCCTCACAGTCTGAGAGATCTTCAGGTGATTTCTTTGTAAACTCCGAGAGGACCTTTATGTGATTTGTATGGAGGAGAGGCTTCCATCCAGCCAGTAGACATGTGACATTCATTTCATTATCAATCAACATTCACACAACATTTTCATTCATTGGAGATTCGGATTTATCTGAATTTACAAATCACAATCGTAACAAATGTCAACTAATCTGAAATAAATGATAACAAAATGAATTCTATAAATGTGTAAATGAATGTGAAACATATTACAATAACTCTGGTCTACAAAGAGTAGAAATGAAAGGAAAGTAGATAAATTCTACCAGAATTGGGTCACTAATAAAGGAAAACCAAGTCCTGAGTATTCATTGGCTCCAGTTTCCAAGATACAACTTCAGGTCAAAAGAGCATCCAAATAATTCTAAATGATGAGGGGGATGGGCGATTATGTACCATGGGGTAAAAGACGCAGTGCGGATCGAATGTTTGGATGTTCTTTTCTGAGATCCCTTTTACAATCGGGGGAACCATGAAAACGATCAGTCACTACTCTGATTGGTGGGTTCCCTCCACACCATTGGGACTGTGAAAGACATGGACTTTATTCTTTCTTTTCTCCAATGACACAAATACGTTGTACATGTTATACAAGAATAATGAGGAGCCCAACTCTTGTCCTGATCCCCGATATTCCATCCAATATATCGCTGATATGTCTTTATTACCACTGATGTCACCAAATGTATCAGAAGATATCTGCCCCTCCCTTTAGAATGTAAGCTCTATGGGCCGGACCCTCCTGTCCCTTCTGTATTGTAATTGTGCCGTCCTCCCTCTACATTGTAAAGAGCTACATAAACTGTGTGCTAAATAAATCATCTATAATAATAATAATAATAATAATAATAATAATCTGTGTTGTTTACACATTTTGGAGGCATCTCAGCTACACATGAGCACTGCTGAAAAGTCAGTTAGTTTTCATTTCATTTTTTTTTTTTTTTGTTTTTCAGGTCATTCGTTATGATCGCAATTCATACATTTCTAAATTTAAAAAAATCATAAATTCATGAATCAGAAAATTTGAAAATTCATAAATTAGAAAATTCAAAAATTCATAAATTTAAAACTTTGAAAATTCATAAATTTGAAAATGAGAAAATTCATAAATTCGAAAATTCATAAATTAAAAAATTAGAAAATTCATAAATTAGAAAATTTGAAAATTCATAAATTAGAAAATTTGAAAATTCATAAATTAGGAAATTTGAAAATTCATAAATAAAAAAATTAGAAAATTCATAAATTTGAAAATTTGAAAATGTATAAATTAGAAAATTTGAAAATTCATAAATTAGGAAATTTGAAAAATTCATAAATTAGAAAATTTGAAAATTCATAAATTAGACAATTTGAAAATTCATAAATTAGACAATTCGAAAATTCATAAATAAAAAAATTAAAAAATGAATAAATAAGAAATTTAGAAAATTAATAAATTAGAAAATTAATAAATTAGGAAATTAATACATTATAAAATAGGATAATTTATAAATTAAAAAATTCTTAAATTAGAAAATTAGAAAATTCATAAATGAGAAAATTAGAAAATTCATAAATTAGAAAATGCATAAATTAGAAAACTCAAAGATTTAAGAATTACAAAAATCCATAAATTTCTAATTTATGAAATTTAAAAATGAGAAAATTCATAAATTAGAAAATTCAAAATTCATAAATTAGAAAATTCATAAATTAGAAAACATGAAAATTCATAGATTAGAAAACGTGAAAATTCATAAATTAGAAAAATTCTATATTCATAAATTAGAAAATTCATAAATTAGAAACATGAAAACTCATGAATTAGAAAATTTGAAGATTCATAAATTCGAAAATTCAAAAATTCATAAATTAGAAAATTCATAAATTAGAAAACATGAAAATTTATAAATTAGAAAATTCTAAATTCATAAATTAGAAAATTCATAAATTAGAAAATTAGAAAATTAGAAAATTCATAAATTCGAAAAATAGAAAATTCATCAATTAGAAAATTTATCAGTGAGAAAATTCATCAATTAGAAAATTTGAAAATTCATAAATGGGAAAATTCATAAATTAGAACATTAGAAAATTCATAAATTAGAAAATTTGAAAATTCATAAATTAGAAAATTTGAAAATTCAAAAATTCATAAATTAGAAAATTAAAAAATTCATAAATTAAAAAATTATAACATTCATTAATTAGAAAATTAATACATTTGAAAATTTGAAAAGAAGAAAATAATAAAGAAAATCAGAAAAATTTAAAGAATAATTAACTAACTAATAATAACTAACTATTAAATTATAGGTATTGGAATGTCCTTTCAAATTTGTCTGTTAACGTAGCAAATATGAATTTATCCAAAGTTACAAATTATCCAAAATAACGAATGCCGCATCTAAACAAATGGAACTGAACAAATTAATAATAAATACTACTACTACTACTACTACTACTACTACTAATAATAATAATAATAATAAAACGGTTTTATTATTATTAGTTGTCATCCAAAATCCAATTTCAAATATCAATATTTGAATGTTTTTAACAAAAAAACTAAAATAGAAAGAATATACCTGCCTTCCAAAAATCTAAAGTTGAATAGATTAAAATAGAGAGCAGTTGAATAAAGTAGAAAGAATATAGCTGTCTTCCCATATTTGAAAAGAATAGAATAAAATTGAATATATCCATTTTCCAAAATGTGTATTTCAAATATAATAAAATAAAATATAAAAATATATGTATGTGTTTGGAAATTCAAATTATGACATATGAATTTTAAATAGAAACAAATAGAATAGAGTAAATAAGAAGAAAAATAACCATATTCTCAAATTCAAAATTCAAATAGAATAAAATAAAATAGAAAAAATATATAACTTACTTTCAAATTTTGAATTTTGATGTTCAAATTTTGAATAGAAAAGAAAAAAGTAGAAAGAATGTAGCCGGTTTCCAAAATTAGTATTTCAAAAAGAATTAAAAAAAAGAAAAAATATATCTGTCTTTCAACATTCAAATTTTAAATTTCAGAATTAGAATTTTGAATAGAAAAGAATGGACTAGAATAAAATATAAAGAATGTAGCCAGCTTTTGAAATGTAATCTTTAAATTTTGAATATAATAAAACAAAATAAAATAGAAAGAATATAGCTGTCTTCAGAAGTTAAAATTTAAAATTTAGAAAGAATACAGCCATCTTTCAAAATTCTAATTTTTAATAGAAAGTAATAGAATAGAATAGAATAGAATAGAATAATAAGAATATAGCAAGCTTCTGAAATGAAAATTTTGAAATTTGAGTTTCATATTTTGAATACAATAGAATAGAAATTATATATAGTTGTCTTCTAAAATCCATAATTTCAAATACAATAGAATAGAATAGAAAAAATATAAAGCCAACTTCCAAAGTTCATATTTCAAAATTTGAATTTTAAACTTTGTATAGAATAAAATAAAATAGATTACAATTGAAAGAATATAATTGGCATCCAAAGTTTTTAATTTCAAATTCCAAAATTCTAATTTTGAATAAAATAGACAAAAAAGCATATATCCATCCTCCAAAATTCCAATTTTTAAATTTTAAATTCAAAACATAATAGAAAGGAATAGAAAGTATATAGACATCTTCGGAAAATCAGATTTCATATAGAACAGAATAAAATAGAAAACATAAATAGCTGACTTCTGAAATTTAATTTAGAATTTTAATATAATAGAATAGAATAGAAGAGAAAGAATATAGCTGTTTTCCAAAATTCTAAAGTTCACATAAAATAGAATAGAAAAAATATATAGGCAACTTTTGAAAATTTAATTTTGAAATTAAAATTTCAACTTTAGAATAGAATAGAATAAAATAGAAAGAATATAGCTGTCGTCTGAAATTCAAATGATCAAATTTTAATCTTGAATAGAATAGAATATAATAGAAAGGATCTAATGTCTTTCAGAGATCAAAATTTGAATTTTGAATAGAATAGAATGAATATTACTATCTTTAAAAACTTAAATTGCAAATCAAATGAAATAGAATAGAATAAAATAGAAACAATATTTAGCCGACTTCCGAGTTCCACACAGGTGGACTCCAATCGAGGTGTAGAAACATCTCACCAACCATCCAGAATTGGGAGGCTCCTGAGATAAATCCCAAGTGTTTATGTAAAGGGTGTGAAGACTTCTGTTAATGTGAGATTTCAGTTTTTCCTTTTTCATACATTAGTAACATTTCTAATATTGTGATGTCACTTTGTCATTATGGGATGCTGAGCGTAGATTAATGAGAAAACAATGAATGGAACATCTGTAGTATCATCCGGGGGCAACATAACAACCCTGAGAGAAGTGAAGGGGGATTTATGAATGATCTGTATGATGAGAAAATCATCCATTCACCAGAAAAATTGTCCGTTTCATCCAAGACACGTTCATCTTATTTGTATTAATAATAAGATTTATTCCCAATATGTGACGTCTTCTAAGTTATAAAAGAAACATCCGACTTCAACATTTTGTGTCTCTATGTACAGAACTGTGCAAAAGTTTTAGACAGGTGTGAAGAAATAATGTAAAGTACAAATGATTTCATATCTACAGATTTACTTCTTTATTTTTATCCATTTATAAAATGCAGAGTGAGCGAGGAGAAGAAAAATCCAAATCCAATCAATATTTGAATATTCTTTATCTCCAAAACCTCATCAGATCTTTTAGGTCCACTAATACACAGCCAGTCTATGGAGGAGATCAGTAATCCGGGTCACAAACGCTGCAGCCGCGGAGCACAGCATGGGGTCTGGTGTGTCCCCCGCTCACCAATTCAGGTGTGAATCGGATCCAACATTTCTGTCTGAATTTGTACCTGAATCGGAACCAAAAACACACAGGACCTTTTTATATGTGGAGCGCGGCCCCCCGGAGCTCCATTGAGAGCCGGTCACACTCTCCTGACATGTGAATCGGATGCGGGGAAACCCCCATATGTGAGAAGCCGGCCTAATAGTCAGCAAGAAATGAGATCACATTTTACATTTGTTTTCTAATTCAAATTCAATTCAAATTTGATTCTATTCAAATAATTTGTTATTTCAGAAAAAATGTAATTTCCTTATTTTGGATTGGTTGAAATTTGTTATTACTGTAATTGGAAAATTCAGACACATCCGAATCTCCGAATATCAGAAATTTCCTCCAAATTTTGATTGGGAATGAAATGAAGCGCACATGTCTGATAGTAACCCACCGACAACAGAAGTGTCCAGGGAAGCCGATCATACACAACAATTTGTACCCCATTATCTTTCTTCTGTGGAATTCAAGAGATACATGTGAAAAAAATAAAATAAAAAAGTAACAAATAATAAAGACAAAAAAGTAACTAAACTGACAAATAAAGACTTTTAAAGTGTAAAGTATGGAGAATTCTGAGTACAAAGTGTGTGGATGTTTCGCACACAATATGAAGTCATGACTAGAGATGAAAGACAAAAACAGAACATTCTGTAGCTCAACTCACCAACCAGTCTGCCAACTCACCAAATTAACTCGTCCAACAGTCTACGTTAAAAACAGGGGTTTAGTTGGCACACATTTGCAAACGCATGCATAAGCTGCAAGGCCTCTTCACGGCACCCTGTGTGTTGCTTGCAGTCCTAACACTACTGAATTTATAAGAGTCTCCACAATGGAAGCACATGTATTAAATGGATAGATGAAGGGCAGGTGGGCCTGGAGGCAGCCCAATCCCCCTTAAAGGAACAGGAGCACACTGAACACCCAGCAGGAGCTCAATGGCAGCAAAGGTGTACAGTGTGTCCCCGGACCAATATACACCAATAACAAACAAATGGCTGAGAGAGATGGCAGAGAGGAGCTCCATGTTCATAATTATCATTTATGAAATAATATTTACCAGCCGGGATCGTTCCTGAGCCCAACAAGAGTATCTGTGAGGGGTCACCATGTTCTGCCACCACCAACACCTAAGACCCAATTCTTCATCAGAGTATATAGTGCAGTCCATATAGTATATATACTGCAGGTCAGAGTATATAGTGCAGTCCATATAGTATATATACTGCAGTTCAGAGTATATAGTGCCCTCAGTGTAGTATATATAATACAGTGCAGGGTATATAGTGTAGTGTACAATATATAATATAGTGTATTGAAGTGGTTAAGGGGAGCCCTATTAGACATGTTCAATGACAAAAAATGTGTTTGTTTTAGTTTTCGTTTCATTCATTTTTTACTTTCTTTCAGAATTTCGAAAATTCGGAAACCTGAAAATTGGGATTTTGGAATTTACGAATTTCGAATTTTGGAATTTCCGAATTTCCAGATTTCTGAATTTCGAATTTTTGGATTTCCGAATTTTTATATTTCCGAATTTCGAATTTCCAAATTTTCAAATTTTCAAATTTCTGAATTTCCGAATTTTCAAACTTTTGAATATCGAATTTCTGAATTTTTGAATATCCGAATTTCCGAAATTTCGAATTTCTGAATTTCCGAAATTTCGAATTTCCAAATTAAGAATTTCCGAATTTTCAAATTTCTGAATTTCGAATGTTCAAATTTCCGATTTTTTGAATTTTCGCATTTCCAAATTTCGAATTTTTTTTAATTCCAAATTTCCGAATTTTCGAATTTCCGAATTCCGAATTTCTGAATTTTCGAAAAATCCAAAAATTCGAAAATCTGAAAAAAAGAAAGAATCAGTAAAATTTGAAATAATAACTAACTAATAATAACTAATGATTAAATGAATATAGGTATTATACTAATATAGGTATTGGAATTTCCTTTCAAATGTGTCTGTTTGTGAATGTAATGAATACAAATTTATTTGTCCATATAGTATATATACTGCAGTTCAGAGTATATAGTGAAGTCCATATAGTATACAGTGGGGCAAAAAATTATTTAGTCAGCCACCAATTGTGCAAGTTCTCCCACTTAAAAAGATGAGAGAGGCCTGTAATTGTCATCATAGGTATACCTCAACTATGAGAGACAAAATGTGGAAACAAATCCGGACAATCACATTGTCTGATTTGGAAAGAATTTATTTGCAAATTATGGTGGAAAATAAGTATTTTGTCAATATCAAAAGTTCATCTCAATATTTTGTTATATATCCTTTGTTGGCAATGACAGAGGTCAAACGTTTTCTGTAATTCTTCACAAGGTTGTCACACACTGTTGCTGGTATGTTGGCCCATTCCTCCATGCAGATCTCCTCTAGAGCAGTGATGTTTTGGGGCTGTCGCTGGGCAACACGGACTTTCAACTCCCTCCAAAGGTTTTCTATGGGGTTGAGATCTGGAGACTGGCTAGGCCACTCCAGGACCTTGAAATGCTTCTTACGAAGCCACTCCTTCATTGCCCGGGCGGTGTGTTTGGGACCATTGTAATGCTGAAAGACCCAGCCACGTTTCATCTTCAATACCCTTCCTGATAGGAGGAAGTTTGCACTCAAAATCTCACGATACATGGCCCCATTCATTCTTTCATGTACACGGATCAGTTGTCCTGTTCCTATTGCAGAGAGACAGCCCCAAAGCATGATGTTGCCACCCCCATGCTTCACAGTAGGTATGGTGTTCTTTGGTTGCAACTCAGCATTCTCTCTCCTCCAAACACGACAAGTTGTTCTCCAGCAAACCTCAGACGGGCCTGGACATGTACTGGCTTAAGCAGGGGGACATGTCTGGCACTGCAGGATCTGAGTCCCTGGTGGCGTAGTGTGTTACTGATGGTAGTCTTTGTTACGTTGGTCCCAGCTCTCTGCAGGTCATTCACTAAGTTCCCCCTTCTGGTTCTGGGGTTTTTGCTCACTGTTCTTGTGATCATTTTGACCCCACGGGGTGAGATCTTGCATGGAGCCCCAGATCGAGGGAGATTATCAGTGGTCTTGTATGTCTTCCATTTTTTAATTATTGCTCTCACAGTTGATTTCTTCACACCAAGCTGCTTGCCTATTGCAGATTCAGTCTTCCCAGCCTGGAGCAGGTCTACAATTTTGTTTCTGGTGTCCTTCGACAGCTCTTAGGTCTTCACCATAGTGGAGTTTGGAGTGTGACTGTTTGAGGTAGTGGACAGGTGTCTTTTATACTGATAACAAGTTCAAACAGGTGCCATTAATACAGGTAATGAGTGGAGGACAGAGGAGCCTCTTAAAGAGAAAGATACAGGTCTGTGAGAGCCAGAAATCTTGCTTGTTTGTAGGTGACCAAATACTTATTTCCCACCATAATTTGCAAATAAATTCTTTCCAAATCAGACAATGTGATTGTCTGGAATTGTTTCCACATTTTGTCTCTCATAGTTGAGGTATACCTATGATGACAATTACAGGCCTCTCTCATCTTTTTAAGTGGGAGAACTTGCACAATTGGTGGCTGACTAAATACTTTTTTGCCCCACTGTATATACTGCAGTTCAGAGTATATAGTGCAGTCCATATAGTACATATACTGCAAATCAGAGTATATAGTGCAGTCCATATAGTACATATACTGCAAATCAGAGTATGTAGTGCAGTCTATATAGTATATATACTGCAGTTCAGAGTATATAGCGCCCGCAGTGTAATACAGTGCAGGGTATATAGTGCAGTGTACAATATATAATATAGTGTATTGAAGTGGTTAAGGAGAGCACTATTAGACATGTTCAATGACAAAAAATGTGTTTGTTGTCGTTTCATTTGTTTATTACTTTCTTTCAGAATTTTGAAAATTTGGAAATTCGGAAACCTGAAAATTGGGATTTTCAAATTTCCGAATTTCCAAATATTGAATTTTTTTAATTTCCAAATTTCAAAAGTTTGAATTTCCAAATTTTCACATTTTAGAATTTTGGATTTTCGAATTTTCAAATTTTTGAATTTTCAAATTTTTGAATTTCCAAATTTTTGAATTTCCGAATTTTGAATATCTGAATTTTCAAATTTCCGAATTTCAAATTTTCTAATTCCAAATTTCAGAATTTTCAAATTTTGAATTTCGAATTTCCGAATGTCCAAATTTTGAATTTCCAAAATTTTGAATTTCAGAACTTCCTAAATTTAGAATTTCAAAATTTAGAATTTCCGAATTTTCAAATTGCTGAATTTTCAAATTTCTAAATTTCACATTTTCAAATTTCGGAATTTTTGAATTTCCGAATTTTCAAATTTCGAATTTCCGAATTTTTGCATTTCCAAATTTCAAATTTTTTCTAATTCCAAATTTCAGAATTCCTGAATTTTCGAATTCGGAATTTCTGAATTTTTCAAAAAATCCGAAAATTAGAAAATTTTGGAAATTCAAAAGCCAAATTTGAAAGAAAATTCCAATACCTATACTTTAATATTATTATTAGTTAGTTATTATTTCAGATTTTTGGGTTTTTGAATTTTCAGATTTTCATTCTTTTGAATTTTCATTCTTATTTTTGGATTTTCAAATTTCTAAATTTTTGAAATTTCAAATTTCTAAATTTTTGAAATTTCAAATTTCTAAATTTTCGAAATTTCAAATTTCCAAATTTTTGAATTTTCAAATTTATGAAACTTTGTATATTCAAATTACCTAATTTCAAATTTCCTAATTCCGATTTTTCAAATTTCCAAAATTTCTAATTTCCCAAATTTTGAATTTCCGAATTTTCAAAAATTCCAAAATTAGAAAATTCGGAAATTTGGAAATTCAAAATTTTGGAAATTTCTAATTTCTGAAATTTTGAATTTGCGATTTTCCAAAATCAGACATTTTGAATTTCCGAATTGCCGAAATTCCAAATTATCAAAAATTCGTAAGTTTAAAATCCAGGAATACGAAATTCGGAATTTTGTAAATTCGGAAATACGAAATTTGAAATTTTGTAAATTCAGAAATACGAAATTTGGAATTTTGTAAATTTGTAAATTTGAAATTTCTGAAATATCAAATTTTCAAATTTCTGAAATTTCAAATTTACGATTTTCCAATTTCTGTAATTTTAAAAAATACTCAAATTTGAAAATACGAAATTTGGAATTTCTTAAATTCGTAAATTTGAAATTCAGAAATTAAAGAATTTGTCAAAATTTGTTAAAAATTGAATTCGGAAGTAAACAATTTGCACATGTCTAGAACTCATGCTCGGTCCGGACCGTTCAGCCATCTCTAATTCTAACCTGTACCAATATTTACCACTAAAGGGTCTTGTGTCCATTTCCTGGTACTAATGCACAACCAAGTTAAAGGTCTCTACACTTGTGTTCATATAAGTGCTTGTAATAACTTTCATCCAATCAGGTGTGTCAGAGGGGCTGAGGTTGTTCTTGGCGTCAAGGTGCAGAACAGAAAACCCAAATTACCAAGTGGCTTCTTCGGGAGTAGTGCTACATGGTGAAATGTAAGTTTTTGGGCACAAACTGACTGGCTCCCTTTCCATTGCAAACATATATTCAGTGTAAAATGATGGTCAAAGGCAATGATTTTACCCCCTCCTGGAATGGAATGGAATATCTAACATACCTTTCCTCACATGTCATCCATGCACTTACATGCCCAAGCAATCTTTTCTATGTTTGAGAAATGACCCCAAAAATGTAAGAACCGTATCACCCACCATAGATATTCCATGAGAACCAATCCCCTTCTCTGCCAGTATCTGGGGGTTTTGCAGAACTTGGACATTCAGAGTTTGATCTTCGATTTATAGCCCTGGATGATGTCCCCACACACGGGGGAGGGGGGATATAATTTTGGCTCTATAAAAACCATGAAGTATGGTGAATTACCAAGTTGGGGTCATTACACCGCAGTGGTCCTAACTGGGATTCTGAGCTCTGTTTATGTAACAACTCCCATACGTGTCTTTTTATTTTCAGGTTCACCAGACAGAATAGTGCTGAGTGACTCAAACATAGATAAGATTTGTTCTCCAGGACCCCTTGTACGCCCCCTACAGTCTCCTGTGGGTAGGAGAGAGTCTCTTCTTCATGGAGTAATTGGTGGATACTGTATGGAATATTCTACATATTATAATGTGTCTCAAGTTTGTAAATCATTTCTATGACATTGTTATGTCAGTATTTCTATAATATTGGAGGTTCTCCGCCTCCTATATATCCTGATGAAGAAGATCTATGAACTGAGAATCTGCTGCAGAAATCATCATCAGCTGAATGTTAAAAATCATTCTGTATTTCACTGTAGAGACCCCTTAGATTGCTGTGCGGGGGAGGGGCGGGTGATGGGACATATGGAAGAGATGGATTGGAATATTTAATACATAAAAGAACATTACAATGTGGTCCAAACTCTTCCTCTCAGTGCTGGGACAAGGCCATTTGGTGCCCAGGGCAAAGATGGCAAACTGCGCCCCCCCCCATTTTTAAGAAAGAATCAATGTCATTTCAAAACAAGGATATATTTAAAACAATACAAATTCAATTAGGTTTATTGTGATAGAAACAGAGTTCACTCACACCTTTTAATTATATGTACAGTCAGGTCCATAAATATTGGGACACAAGTCTAATCTTTTTTGGCTCTATACACCACCACAATGGATTCCACCACTGGTCCACAGTGGGAGGATTCCCCCTTCCACCTGGAATGTGTAGATGGGGGAATTGGAACATTCTTTTATTTTTTCATTCAACCTAATAGTTGAATGAAAAAAGTGATCAATGTATGGGCTGCCCAAGAGCGAAGACTAAGATAGTTTAACCTCTTGACATCCAGGCTATAGCTGAATGACGGCCACAGCGCGGACCTGAATTTTCAGAGTGCACGTGCCCTGTGCGTGCTGTGATCACCAAGTCACTGAGTCCCAGCCCCTTACAATGTGATCATCTGTCAGCCAATGACAGCTGATCACATGATCAAAACAAAAGCTCTGTGATCGTTTTTTTTTTCTCCTCATGCTGACAGCGCGAGGAGAAAAAAAAGCTGATCACCGGCTCATCTACAAGGGACATCGGTCCTGAAGAGGAAGAGGCAATTATGCCTCATCTGTGCCCACCTGTCATTGCCAGTTACCTATGCCCATGAGTGCCACCTTTTAATGCCCAAAAGTGCCACCTATCAGTGTAACTGATCAGTGCCCACCAGTGCCGCCTCATCAGCGTACATCAATGAAGGAGAAAAATTACCTGTTTTAAAATTTTATAACAAAATATAATAACATTTTTTTTTTTTTTTTTCATTTGGTCTTTTTACATTTTTTTTAGCAATAAATAAAAACCCCAGAGGTGATCAAATACCACTAAAAGAAAGCTCTATTTGTGGGGGTAAAAATGATAAAAATGTCATTTAGGTACAGTGTAGCATGACTGCGTAATTGTCATTCAAAGTGCGTCAGCGCTGAAAGCTGAGAATTGGTCTGGATAGGAGGGGGGTTTAAGTGCCCAGTAAGCAAGAGGTTAAATCTCAGCTGTTTCAGTGAGAACTGGCTGAGATTAGAACCATTAATGGGCAGGCTGAATGTACAAAGTTGATCGATCAAATTGGGTACAACCAGCCTGCCGGATTCTCTTATGATTATCACTAGCGGTTGCAATATCTGCTAGTGATAATCACTGTGTGTGGGGACAATACAATTGCTCAGCAGAAGGGATTCCCCTGTCAGCACTGACTGTGCTGACAGGGGAATTGTGTTAATTTCTTTCCTGCAATCTGTGGTTACTGGAAAGAAATTTGTACCATCTATTGTCTAACTGAAAGTGAAAGTGAAAGTTAGTGAATATCTTGAAAGAACATGAGGGGGGGAGGGTGAGGGGGAGACAGATGGAGATAAGGACAGCTCAGTGATTACATTGTACTGTGTTGTACACAGTTGCTCACTCACCCAGGTCCAGGCTGGATGCTCAGGCATCTTTGGAATCTGGAGCCTGCAGTTGCTGTTTTCATATCTCCCGCCCACACATCCCCTCACTTCAGATACATCTGCATGTCGGGGACAGTGTGGGTGGGGCGGGAAGTCACTAAAGGAGCAGAGGTGGGAGGAGCTGTATTCCTCCCTGATCTCCCGTCAGTGAGGGGGGGAGGTAATGTGTTCGCTGGGCTGTGTAAGTGTCACAGTCAGACACACTTACACAGCTGCAGCCACCAGTCTCACAATGTTACAGACTGATTCTCCTATCCTACGGACGGGAGAAATCAGTCTGTTTCCTCACAGTTACCAAGATAATGGGAGGCTTGTCCGCCCCTCCCCCTGCTGGTTCAATCCCTCTGAAGTCGCTCTCCTCCCTGCCAATGAGGGGGAGGGAGCAGATCGGTCGGAGCAGCTCTCACATTATGCTCAGAGTCAGCAAGCAGAGGGAGGGGGAGAAATCCGCCCCTCTCACACTCCGCCCAGGGCACCCGCCCCTCTCGCCCACCCCTTGTACCGGCCCTGCTTCCTCTCAATGTGGCCACCTTCAATTCCCATCCCCCACCTATGTCCTCCGACAAATCCCTTTCTAGTGGCCACACACTATATGGTAAGTGGTTTTTAGACATCCCACCTATCAGAGATTACCGGACATCTCATTTCATATGATCATTAATACAGAGCCCCCCTCCCCCTCTTTGCAGTCTCTACTCTTTTGAAAAGACTGTTACATGATTTTGTTTTTTTTTTGTTTTTTTACAGGGAAAAAATATAAAAATTTAAAAAAGGGCATTTTTTCTGTGATTTTTCTGTAATTTTTTCCAAAGCGACATTTAAAAAAGAATGTGCACCCTCATAAATTTACCCCACAAAATAATCATCAGGGTCTGCTAATTAAAATGATATCACACCAGTGTGACTTTTATATGACATATCGGAATTATAAAGCTCAAAGTGAAGACCCGTGCTTTACTTTCAGAGAGCGATATTCTCCTTTCGGTGATACGATGCACGCCGGGGAAGAAAATGGTTTGTGGAAATTGTTAGTGTAACTTTAGGATATCATTAACCACTTCAGCCCCGGAAGGTTTTACCCCCTTCCTGACCAGAGCACTTTTTACAATTCGGCACTGTGTCGTTTTAACTGCTAATTGCGCGGTCATGCAATGCTGTACCCAAACAAAATTTGCGTCCTTTTGTTCCCACAAATAGAGATTTCTTTTGATTGTATTTGATCACCTCTGCCGTTTTTATTTTTTGCGCTATAAACGGAAAAATATTTTCTACTTTTTGTTCTAAAAAAAATCCAATAAACTCAATTTTAGTCATACATTTAGGCCAAAATGTATTCGGCCACATGTCTTTGGTAAAAAAAATGTCAATAAGTGTATATTTATTGGTTTGCGCAAAAGTTATAGCGTCTACAAACTAGGGTACATTTTCTGGAATTTACCCAGCTTTTAGTTTATGACTGCCTATGTAATTTCTTGAGGTGCTAAAATGGCAGGGCGGTACAAACCCCCCCAAATGACCCCATTTTGGAAAGTAGACACCCCAAGGAAATTGCTGAGAGGCATGTTGAGCCCATTGAATATTCATTTTTTTTGTCCCAAGTGATTGAATAATGACAAAAAAAAAAAATTACAAAAAGTTGTCACTAAATGATATATTGCTCACACAGGCCATGGGCATATGTGGAATTGCACCCCAAAATACATTTAGCTGCTTCTCCTGAGTATGGGGATACCACATGTGTGGGACTTTTTGGGAGCCTAGCCGCGTACGGGCCCCCGAAAACCAATCACTGCCTTCAGGATTTCTAAGGGCATACATTTTTGATTTTACTCCTCACTACTTATCACAGTTTTGAAGGCCATAAAATGCCCAGATGGCATAAAACCCCCCCAAATGACCCCATTTTGGAAAGTAGACAACCCAAGCTATTTGCTTTGAGGCATGTTGAGTCCATGGAATGTTTTATATTTTGACACAAGTTGCGGGAAAGTGACAATTTTTTTTTTTTTTTTTTGCACAAAGTTGTCACTAAATGATATATTGCTCACACAGGCCATGGGCATATGTGGAATTGCACCCCAAAATACATTTAGCTACTTCTCCTGAGTACGGGGATACCACATGTGTGGGACTTTTTGGGAGCCTAGCCGCGTACGGGGCCCCAAAAACCAATCACCGCCTTCAGGATTTCTAAGGGTGTAAATTTTTGATTTCACTCTTCACTGCCTATCACAGTTTTGGAGGCCATGGAATGCCCAGGTGGCACAAACCCCCCCCAAATGACCCCATTTTGTAAAGTAGACACCCCAAGCTATTTGCTGAGAGGCATGGTGAGTATTTTGCAGCTCTCATTTGTTTTTGAAAATAAAGAAAGACGAGAAAAAAAAATTTTTTTTTTCTTTTTTCAATTTTCAAAACTTTGTGACAAAAAGTGAGGTCTGTAAAATACTCACTATACCTCTCATCAAATAGCTTGGGGTGTCTACTTTACAAAATGGGGTAATTTGGGGTTTTTTTTTGCCACCTGGGCATTCCATGGCCTCCGAAACTGTGATAGGCAGTGAAGAGTGAAATCAAAAATTTACGGCCTTAGAAATCCTGAAGGCGGTGATTGGTTTTCGGGGTCCCGTACGCGGCTAGGCTCCCAAAAAGTCTCACACATGTGGTATCCCCGTACTCAGGAGAAGCAACAGAATGTATTTTGGGGTGTAATTTCACATATCCCCATGGCATGTTTGAGCAATATATCATTTAGTGACAACTTTGAGCAAAAAAAAATAAAAAAAATAAAAAATTGTCTCTTTCCCGCAACTTGTGTCACAATATAAGATATTCCATGGACTCGACATGCCTCTCAGCAAATAGCTTGGGGTGTCTACTTTCCAAAATGGGGTCATTTGGGGGGGTTTTGAACTGTCCTGGCATTTTATGCACAACATTTATAAGCTTATGTCACACATCACTCACTCTTCTAACTACTTGAAGACAAAGCCCTTTCTGACACTTTTTGATTACATAAAAAAATATTTTTTTTTTGCAAGCAAATTACTTTGAACCCCCAAACATTATATATTTTTTTAAAGCAAATGCCCTACAGATTAAAATGGTGGGTGTTTCATTTTTTTTTTCACACGGTATTTGCGCAGCGATTTTTCAAAAGCATTTTTTGGGGAAAAAACACACTTTTTTAAATTTTAATGCACTAAAACACACTATATTGCCCAAATGTTTGATGAAATAAAAAAGATGATCTTAGGCCGAGTACATGGATACCAAACATGACATGCTTTAAAATTGCGCACAAACGTGCAGTGGCGACAAACTAAATACATTTTTAAAAGCCTTTACAGGTTACCACTTTAGATTTACAGAGGAGGTCTACTGCTAAAATTACTGCCCTCGATCTGACATTCGCGGTGATACCTCACATGCATGGTGCAATTGCTGTTTACATTTGACGCCAGACCGACGCTTGCGTTCGCCTTAGCGCGAGAGCAGGGGGGATAGGGGTGCTTTTTTTTTTTTTTTCTTTATTATTTTTTTTTATCTTATTTTTAAACTGTTCCTTTCATTTTTTTTTTTTTTTTTAAATCATTTTTATTGTTATCTCAGGGAATGTAAATATCCCCTATCATAGCAATAGGTAGTGACAGGTACTCTTTTTTGAAAAAATTGGGGTCTATTAGACCCTAGATTTCTCCTCTGCCCTCAAAGCATCTGACCACACCAAGATCGGTGTGATAAAATGCTTTCCCAATTTCCCAATGGCGCTATTTACATCCGGCGAAATCTAAGTCATAAAATGCTCGTAGCTTCCGGTTTCTTAGGCCATAGAGATGTTTGGAGCCACTCTGGTCTCTGATCAGCTCTATGGTCAGCTGGCTGAATCACTGGCTGCATTTTCAGGTTCCCTGTTGAGACAGGAGAGCCAGAGAAAAACACGGAAGACGTTGGGGGGGGGCATTCCCTCCCACTGCTTGTAAAAGCAGTCTAGAGGCTAATTAGCCACTAAGATTGCTTTTACATGAAAGCCGACCGCTGGCTGAAAAGAATGATACCAAGATGATACCTAAACCTGCAGGCATCATTCTGGTATAACCACTCAAAGTCGTGAATGGCGTACCTGAAGACAAAAAAATGGTTAATAATAAAGCACAGTAAACGGTAAAGTATAAAAAATTGCATACCTGAAAAGCAAACATGATAAAACATAATAACAATAAAACATTGCAGAATAGAATACAGTAAAAAAGAGCAGAACAATAGAGAGAGAATAGAGAGAGAGAGAGAACAATAAAACGACAACTATTTTTTTTTATTTTATATTTTTGTATGTGTTTTTTTTTTTTTTTTTTTTTACACTTTTTTTTGTAACTAACTTTTATAACTGTAACCGGTTCCAGGTTCGGGTCTCTCAAAATGCGATGGCATCTTGGGAGACCCTGTGAAAGTGTGCCTAGTCTGTGCAATGCTGTACCCTACGCTAATACTCAACTAGTGAATGGTAGCATTCAAAACATTCACCAATGCAAAGACCAGGATTGTCAGGACAGGAGGGACAATAATAGCGGGTGTCACGTCTATATCCGCGCTTGCTGCAGACACAACATCTTTTTTGGGGGGTTCGCTGGGTAGGGGTACTCGGGAGGACATAAAAATGCCTCTCATGCAGCCGACTGCATTTGGTTGGGGATGTGAATGGGGGAAGTACGGGCACTGCAGAAGCGGTGGGTTCCCAATTAGGATTGGCGAATGCAGCAGGAAGGGCACTATGGGCACGACGGGCCTGTGTTTGTCTTCTTGGTGGCAGCGGGACACTATTTGTGCTTGCCACCTCACCAGCTTGAGCTGCACTTATGGGACTCGCCACGTCACCAAGTGTTACTGCAGTGCTGGTTTGACTATGACCGGGGTGTACTAGGCCGCTGGTGCTTGCCAGTTCACCAAAACGCTACAAAAAAAACTGTTAGCAATCGCAGGGATCAGGCCTGACTCTGCGAACGCTGCAGTTATGCGTTTAGTGTTTTGTAAGTGACAGTGATCGATCGATACTGCACTTGGGTGGGCTGAGCTGGGCCGGGCGGAGGGGCAAAACGCAGATGCTAGCAGGTATCTGGGCTGATCCCGCTAACACTGCGTTTTTGGGAACCCTAAACTGCTGGGGACGCTAGTATAGATCTGATCGGATCAGATATTGATCCGATCAGATACTATACCACAAAGGGAGGTGTACGGTGCGTGCGTGGGTGTTAGCGGTACTGGCGCTAACCTGACGCTGCCTGGGGCTGGTGCTTGCCAGTTCACCAAAACGCTACCAAAAAAACTGTTAGCGATCGCAGGGATCAGGCCTGACTCTGCGAACGCTGCAGTTATGCGTTTAGTGTTTTGTAAGTGACAGTGATCGATCAATACTACACTTGGGTGGGCCGGGCCGGGCGGAGGGGCAAAACGCAGGTGCTAGCGGGTATCTGGGCTGATCCTGCTAACACTGCGTTTTTGGGAACCCTAAACTGCTGGGGACGCTAGTATAGATCTGATCGGATCAGATATTGATCCGTTCAGATACTATACCACTAAGAGAGGCATATGCTGCGTGCGTGGGTGTTAGCGGTACTGGCGCTAACCTGACGCTGCCTGGGGCTGGTGCTTGCCAGTTCACCAAAACGCTACCAAGAAAACTGTTAGCGATCGCAGGGATCAGGCCTGACTCTGCGAACGCTGCAGTTATGCGTTTAGTGTTTTGTAAGTGACAGTGATCAATCGATACTGCACTTGGGTGGGCTGGGCTGGGCCGGGCGGAGGGGAAAAACGCAGGTGCTAGCGGGTATCTGGGCTGATCCTGCTAACACTGCGTTTTTGGGAACCCTTAACTGCTGGAGACGCTAGTATAGATCTGATCGGATCAGATATTGATCCGTTTAGATACTATACCACTAAGGGAGGCGTATGCTGCGTGCGTGGGTGTTAGCGGTACTGGCGCTAATCTGACGCTGCCTGGGGCGACGCATATCACCGCCGGGCGATCAGGGGGCTAAACCTTTATTCGGTAATAAACGGCGGGTGCCCTGACACTATAAAAAATAAACGAACTAACCAGCGTCACCCGTAACACTTATACGGTGATCAGTGGTGAAAGGGTTAACTAGGGGGCAATCAAGGGGTTAAAACATTTATTAGATAGTATATGGGGGTCCCTGACGCTATAAAACGCTGACAGCGAACCTAAATATTTACCTCCCTAACTAGTGTCACCAGCGACACTAATACAGCGATCAGAAAAATGATCGCTTAGTAACACTGGTGACAGGGGGTGATCAAGGGGTTAAAACTTTATTAGGGGGGGTTAGGGGGGTACCTTAAAGCTAAAGGGGGGTAATACTCACTGCCCTAACACTGTAACAGTCACAAACTGACACCCTGCAGTAATCAGAAAAAAAAAAAATACTGCTTGGTGTCAGTTTGTGACAGGGGGGCCATCGGGGGGGATCGGGGGTGTAAAGTATTCCTGGCACGTTCTACTGTGTGTGTGTGTGTGAGTGTTGGTGCACTTACATGTCTTCTCTCCTCGGCGCTGGAACGGAAACTGCCAAAGCCGAGGAGAGATGACATCACATCCTCTGCCTGTGTGAAACTACACACAGGCAGAGGAGGATTCCCATTGGCTGGGAGTGATCGCGAGGGGGGGGCCACGATCGGATGGTCTCCCCCTCGCCTCCCAACACTCCCAGTGAGATGCCGACTGCCGCTGGCACCGGGGGGGTCCGATAGGACCCCCCGCCCGCGGGAGGCAGATCACGTACGGGTACGTGATTCTGCCTGCCCGTGCCATTCTGCCGATGTATATCGGCGTTAGGCGGTCGGCAAGTGGTTAAGTTAGGTTAATGAGGACACAAGTTAGTATGATGGTGACTTTTATACAGGATGGTAATTGCTAAAAACTGGAATGACATTGTGTTCTTTTATGTGAGTATTTGATGCTTGTACAGTGAATGTCGTCCAACTCATCTGACCTTGTTTGACCCTCCATTTTGGAAAGTTATATATATATATATATATATTCTTTCCTTCATGATGGGTCTGGATGTGTTTAGTGGAGACCAGACCTAGACCCCCCACCAGACCTAGACCCCCCATGTAGTTGTGCAGCGGAAAATAATTTCTAATAGGGATCTATGGCTCTGACTGCGATCAGCCAGCAATGGACCTCTATAGCAGAGATCTGCTGCTACAGAGTGAGGCTGGACAGAGCTACAATGGCCTGATCCCCGGTACTGACAGGAAGTGATGTGACGGTACTGACAGGAAGTGAGGTGATGGTATTGACAGGAAGTTAGCTGACGATACTGACAGGAAGTGAGGTGATGATACTGACAGGAAGTGAGGTGATAATACTTACAGGAAGTGAGGTGATGGTACTGACAGGAAGTGAGGTGACGGTACTGACAGGAAGTGACATCACCACACTCTCGATGTAATCACTATGGGGAAACACACAGTGCACTGCTATGGAGTGTTCTGTAGAATGATTGGACGTTCATTGTTTCAGCTCCCAGGTATAGTGCTTGATAGCGACATCCGTCACTTCCCTCCTGAACCCTCGCAGAAGCTCCTGATTTCTAGTTCTTCTTGTAGAATGGTGCTGGGATGGATGGCTGCTATCTCAGTGCTGGGGGGAAATGGTGACTTGGGATGATTCCATTGAAGATGATCTCTTCCTATAATGATCTATGAGAAGTATTCCTGGTCACTGTCTGGGTGACATGAAGAAAAGATAGAAAGGTGAGAGGACAAGAAGGAGGATTGCTGGTCAGATTACAGCGGCTGAAAGGAACCAAAATCCCCCTTTAATAAATCCCTCTATGATGTTCTCTTAGAGCAGAAGATACAGAAATGTCATCACATAAACCTCCAAACAATGGATTGATGATTTCTCTATTGCTTTATTCTTCCATTCAGGAGAATGGGAAGATCTCTTCTACCCACCCAATGTAGAGCTGTAGCCAGGCCAGGAACATCCCATAATATACAGATTCTTAACAAGCAGTAACCAAGATTTAACCCTTTCCCTGCCAGAGACATTTTTTTTTTCATTTTGGCACACATATAAAAATGTACATTTTAGGCCTGAGGATTACTTAAACCCCCCAACACATTACTGTACAGTATATCCTTTCTGAGATCCTGAGACCCTATAGATGAGAAGGGGGGCAGCTGTCATTTTATGTCAGTGCAACTGGATATCCAACCCGTATTTTCAGCAAATAACACGTCATATTCATTGTAATTCACACAAACACAATTTAGGTCACAATTTTTAGGGTAAAATATAAAAGATGGGGTTCCATGGAGTACATAGATACCAGACATGTAAAGACTTCAAATTGCACATCTGTGAAATGGCAAAACATGACGGTACCAGAAATGGCCCATAAGAAATGATTTATCAGAGTTTACAGATCATCAATTTAGAACTAACAGTAGAAGAATGAAGTAAGAATTTTTCTTTACACTCCAACAGACATAACAACATGTAATATGTGGGGGGAATTGTCAGTTTTGTACACAAAAGTTCATATGGGGCGGGACATTAAAAAGTTTAATTGTTTCTATTTGTTTTATTAAATGTTACATTTTTAAATGTTTTTTTAAATGTTATTGTTATCACAATCAGACTAATCCCCCCCATATGTAATAGTATAGTGCAGGGGACGTGTTCTCTTCATGGAGATCAGAGAGATGATTGGAAATGGATGGTAAACCCAAAGCTGTGTTATAGAAGCTCCTAGCTGGGGGTCTGTGTTATACAACCCAACAACTTCCCAACAATCTCATTATTATCTTACTCTCTCATCCATACATGATGATTGGCTCCTATGTTGGATGTTTCTTTGGTGCCTCCTTAGTAAGTGATTTGTGGATTGCACCTTTCCAGAATTTAGACAATTTATTGATTTATTCGGATTATGTATGTGTCCTAATAGAGATCTGAAAAATCATATTGGTGGTCTGGAGAAGACATACATTTCTTACTGACTTTTGTTATAATTAGTTATTCAGGGTGGGGGGCCCTGTTAGGTATTAGGGGGGTTATCTTTTTAAATGTGGAATAATAAAAGTGATTTGAGTTTATTCAGTAATGCAGAGTTGTGATTTATCATTTTCTGAGTGGTCGGCTTTGGGTTTAAATTCCATTTACAATCATTTCTCTGATCTCATTTAGTGTCCTGGGATTAGAATCCGAGGCTGACATCTAATAATCGGATTTATTGTTTATGTACAGAAGACTTTGAGTGAATAAGAGATTCTGTATAAGAGTGAATAAGAGTTGGAAGAATTCTAGAAATGTCTTTAAGGAGACATCGGGGTCTTTTAGACTCTTAATCACTTGCCGACTGCCTCACGCATATATACGTGAGCAGAGCGGCACGGGCAGGCAAAATCACGTACCTGGTACGTGATTGCCTTCCCGCGGGCGGGGGGTCCGATCGGACCCCCCACCGGTGCCATCGGTGGTCGGCGTTTGGTTGGAAGCGATGAGAGACGAGGGGGAGACCATCCGATCATGGCCCCACCCTCGCGATCGCTCCCAGCCAATGAGAAACATCCCCTGCCTCTGTATAGTACACAGAGGCAGAGGATGTGATGTCATCTCTCCTCGGCTGGCCAGTTTCCGTTCCAGCACCGAGGAGAGATGACATGTAAGTGCACCAACACTCACACACAACACAGTAGAACATGCCAGGCACACTAAACACCCCCGATCCCCCCCCCGATCGCCCCCCGATCCCCCCCCAATCACCCCCCCGTTACAAACTGACACCAAGCAGGTTTTTTTGTTTTGTTTTGTTTTTTTCCTGATTACTGCATAGTGTCAGTTTGTGACAGTTAGCAGTGGTAGGACAGTGAGTATTAGCCCCCTGTAGGTCTAGGGTACCCCCCTAACCCCCCCTAATAAAGTTTTAACCCCTTGATCACCCCCTGTCGCCAGTGTCGCTAAGCGATCATTTTTCTGATCGCTGTATTAGTGTCGCTGGTGACGCTAGTTAGGAACGTAAATATTTAGGTTTGCTGTCAGCGTTTTATAGCGACAGGGATCCCCATATACTACCTAATAAATGTTTTAACCCCTTGATTGCCCCCTAGTTAACCCTTTCACCACTGATCACTGTATAACTGTTACGGGTGACGCTTGTTAGTTCGTTTATTTTTTATAGTGTCAGGGCATCCGCCGTTTATTACCGAATAAAGGTTTAGCCCCCTGATCACCCGGCGGTGATATGCGTCGCCCCAGGCAGCGTCAGATTAGCGCCAGTACCGCGAACACCCACGCACGCACCGTACACGCACCGTACACCTCCCTTAGTGGTATAGTATCTGAACGCATCAATATCTGATCCGATCAGATCTATACTAGCGTCCCCAGCAGTTTAGGGTTCCCAAAAACGCAGTGTTAGCGGGATCAGCCCAGATACCTGCTAGCACCTGTGTTTTGCCCCTCCGCCCAGCCCACCCAAGTGCAGTATCGATCGATCACTGTCACTTACAAAACACTAAACGCATAACTGCAGCGTTCGCAGAGTCAGGCCTGATCCCTGCGATCGCTAACAGTTTTTTTGGTAGCATTTTGGTGAACTGGCAAGCACCAGCCCCAGGCAGCGTCAGATTAGCGCCAGTACCGCTAACACCCACGCACGCACCGTACACCTCCCTTAGTGGTATAGTATCTGAACGCATCAATATCTGATCCGATCAGATCTATACTAGCGTCCCCAGCAGTTTAGGGTTCCCAAAAAAGCAGTGTTAGCGGGATCAGCCCAGATACCTGCTAGCACCTGCGTTTTGCCCCTCCGCCCGGCCCAGCCCACCCAAGTGCAGTATCGATCGATCACTGTCACTTTTTTTTGTAGCGTTTTGGTAAACTGGCAAGCGCCAGCGGCCTAGTAAACCAGCACTGCAGTAACACTTGGTGACGTGGCGAGTCCCATAAGTGCAGTTCAAGCTGGTGAGGTGGCAAGCACAAGTAGTGTCCCGCTGCCACCAAAAAGACAAACACAGGCCCGTCGTGCCCATAGTGCCCTTCCTGCTGCATTCGCCAATCCCAATTTGTGAACCCACCACTTCTGCAGCGCCCGTACTTCCCCCATTCACATCCCCAACCAAATGCAGTCGGCTGCATGAGAGGCATTTATATGTCCTCCCGAGTACCCCTACCCAACGAACCCCCCCAAAAAAGATGTTGTGTCTGCAGCAAGCGCGGATATAGACGTGACACCCGCTATTATTGTCCCTCCTGTCCTGATAATCCTGGTCTTTGCATTGGTGAATGTTTTGAACGCTACCATTCACTAGTTGAGTATTAGCGTAGGGTACAGCATTGCACAGACTAGGCACACTTTCACAGGGTCTCCCAAGATGCCATCGCATTTTGAGAGACCCGAACCTGGAACCGGTTACAGTTATAAAAGTTAGTTACAAAAAAAAGTGTAAAAAAAAAAAAAAAAACACATACAAAAATATAAAATAAAAAAAAATAGTTGTCGTTTTATTGTTCTCTCTCTCTCTATTCTCTCTCTCTATTGTTCTGCTCTTTTTTACTGTACTCTATTCTGCAATGTTTTATTGTTATTATGTTTTATCATGTTTGCTTTTCAGGTATGCAATTTTTTATACTTTACCGTTTACTGTGCTTTATTGTTAACCATTTTTTTGTCTTCAGGTACGCCATTCACGACTTTGAGTGGTTATACCAGAATGATGCCTGCAGGTTTAGGTATCATCTTGGTATCATTCTTTTCAGCCAGCGGTCGGCTTTCATGTAAAAGCAATCCTAGCAGCTAATTAGCCTCTAGACTGCTTTTACAAGCAGTGGGAGGGAATGCCCCCCCCACCGTCTTACGTGTTTTTCTCTGGCTCTCCTGTCTCAACAGGGAACCTGAGAATGCAGCCGGTGATTCAGCCAGCTGACCATAGAGCTGATCAGAGACCAGAGTGGCTCCAAACATCTCTATGGCCTAAGAAACCGGAAGCTACAAGCATTTTATGACTTAGATTTCGCCGGATGTAAACAGCGCCATTGGGAAATTGGGAAAGCATTTTATCACACCGATCTTGGTGTGGTCAGATGCTTTGAGGGCAGAGGAGAAATCTAGGGTCTAATAGACCCCAATTTTTTCAAAAAAGAGTACCTGTCACTACCTATTGCTATCATAGGGGATATTTACATTCCCTGAGATAACAATAAATGTCACTAAATGTTATATTGCTCAAACATGCCATGGGGATTTGTGAAATTTCACCCCAAAATAAATTCTGTTGCTTCTCCTGAGTACGGTGATACCACATGTGTGGGACTTTTTGGGAGCCTAGCCGCGCACGGGACCCCGAAAACCAAGAACCGCCTTCAGGATTTCTAAGGCCGTAAATTTTTGATTTCACTCTTCACTGTCTATCACAGTTTCGGAGGCCATGCAATGCCCAGGTGGCACAAAACCCCCCAAATGACCCAATTTTAGAAAGTAGACACCCCAAGCTATTTGCTGAGAGGTATAGTGAGTATTTTGCAGACCTCACTTTTTGTCACAAGGTTTTGAAAATTGAAAAAAGAAAAAAAACATTTTTTCTGGTCTTTCTTCATTTTCAAAAACAAATGACAGCTGCAAAATACTCACCATGCCTCTCAGCAAATAGCTTGGGGTGTCTACTTTCCAAAATGGGGTCATTTGGGGGGGGGGGTTGTGCCATCTTGGCATTTTATGGCCTTCAAAACTGTGATAGGTAGTGAGGAGTGAAATCAAAAATGTATGCCCTTAGAAATCCTGAAGGCAGTGATTGGTTTTCGGGGCCCCGTACGCGGCTAGGCTCCCAAAAAGTGCCACACATGTGGTATCCCCATACTCAGGAGAAGCAGCTGAATGTATTTTGGGGTGCAATTCCACATATGCCCATGGCCTATGTGAGCAATATATCATTTAGTGACAACTTTTTGTAATTTTTTTTTTTTTTTTGTCATTATTCAATCACTTGGGACAAAAAAAATAAATATTTAATGGGCTCAACATGCCTCTCAGCAATTTCCTTGGGGTGTCTACTTTCCAAAATGGGGTCATTTGGGGGGGGGGGGTTTGTACTGCCCTGCCATTTTAGCACCTCAAGAAATGACATAGGCAGTCATAAACTAAAAGCTGTGTAAATTCCAGAAAATGTACCCTAGTTTGTAGACGCTATAACTTTTGCGCAAACCAATAAATATACGCTTATTGACATTTTTTTTACCAAAGACATGTGGCCGAATACATTTTGGCCTAAATGTATGACTAAAATTTAGTTTATTGGATTTTTTTATAACAAAAAGTAGAAAATATCATTTTTTTTCAAAATTTTCAGTCTTTTTCCGTTTATAGCGCAAAAAATAAAAATGGCAGAGGTGATCAAATACCATCAAAAGAAAGCTCTATTTGTGGGAAGAAAAGGACGCAAATTTCGTTTGGGTAGAGCATTGCATGACCGCGCAATTAGCAGTTAAAGCGACGCAGTGCTGAATTGTAAAAAGTGCTCTGGTCAGGAAGGGGGTAAATCCTTCCGGGGCTGAAGTGGTTAATGTTACCTCTGCACTCTGTAGGAACAAAGCACAATCATTCTCAAATATCTTCTTCCATGGCCATGGAGATTGGGGAATGACAACACTGAACCCAGAATGGATCAGAGCACATCACTTCTGGGTCCATTCTTCACAGGAAGACGAGGAGAATGTTCCCTCATCTGATGTTCTCATACCTGACACTCACCATGGAGATCCTGGGCGCCCAGGTGGGACTGGTAATCCCTAGACACAGAGTTGGGGGGAGGGGCAGAAGAGGCAGTAAACATTTTACAGTATTTGGGGAAATATTTGGACTTCCACATGAAAGCTGACAAGAAAATATTAACAATCTCCCAGGTGCTATAATGGTCAGGAGTCTGTTTACAGGTCAGTGCTGTCACCAACATAAGCCTTAAGTTGGTGTAACAGAAAGGGTTAAACCAATTTCTTACTGACCTCTATAGCCAAAGGCACCATGGAGTAATTCATCCTAAAATTCTTGAATGTACAGTAGTCATTAATCAGGGCTCAGCAATCTGCTCTCCCCTCCTCCTGTGTACCTGATCTGTGTATACATTAGAGATTAGAAGTCTGGCAGGCTGTCAAGTATGGAAGGTGGATCAGAATGAAAGTATTTCTGCTGGAAACTTTGAATAGTATTTACTGCACAGTGTCTGTACCTACAGAGATGACTAGGAGATTATCTGAACAGACTCTAGACTTAATCAGGTATGGGCCACCTGACATACTGTTCAATATTGACAAATTATGAATGCAACTTTGTGAAAGAGACAAGGAAGGAATCCAGCAGCACAATGAGATATACGTAGAAATGTTTACAGAAACAATATTCTGAAATGCAAGTTTATCAGGAGATTGCATTCTACACATATGCTATATGGCCAAACATTTGTAGTCACCTGACCATCACACCTATATGGGCTGGTTGGGCATCTTATTTCAAAATTATGATCATTAATATGGAGTTGCCCCTCCCACCTTTGTGCCTATAACTGTCTCCACTTTTCACAGGATTTTTACCGTATTTGTGGGAATGTGTGCCCATTCAACCAAAACAACTGATGTTGGATGAGAAGACCTAACTCACAATCAGGTTTAGGTCAGGACTGTGTTCATGACATTTGAGATCCTCCACACCAAACATATCAATCCATGCCTTTCTGGAACAGAAAAGGTTACAAGAAAACAATTGCCTACATATATTGTAGAGGGATAAATGTTCTTGGACCTCTTCCATTCTCAATCTACACCTTCTCCCAGGGTCAGTTGCTTGTCTCCCATGGCTTTCAATACCACTTCTACACCCATGACACCCAAATCTTTCTCTCTACCTCAACTCACTCCATCGGTCTCCCCTCTTTTCAGCAACTTACGAACAGAGATATCAGCCTGGATTTTACACCACTTCCTCAAACTCAATCTATCCAAAACCGAGCTCATAATATTTCCTCCCCTTCGTGCCTCCTCCTCTGATTTCTCTGTCAAAATCAACAGCTCAACTATCAACCCATCCTTCCATGCCAAAGTCCTAGCTGTAGTCTGAACTCTCCTTTCGACCCCATATCCAATCACTGTCCATAGATTTCCACCTCAACATCAGCAACATCTCCAAGATACACTCATTTCTAGCCAATGACACCACAAAGCTTCTAAATCACTCGCTGGTCATCTCTCACTTTGACTACTGAAACTCCCTCCTCATTGGCTTACTTTTAAATAGGCTATTCCCCCCTTCAGTCCATCATAAATGCTGTTGCTGGGCTCATCCACTCTACAAACCACTCAGCCTCTGCTACCCCTCTCTACCAATCCCTCCACTGGCTTCCACTCACCCAACAAATTAAATTCAAGATACTAACAATAACTTACAAAGCATTCACAACTTGGTCCCCAGCTACATAACTAACCTAGTAAAAAGGTTCTTTAAAAGATCTCCTACTCTCTAGTTCCCTTGTCTCCTCATCCCACACTCGCCTCCATAACTTCTCCAGAGCCTCTTCCATCCTCTGGAACTCTCTATCCCAATCTGTCCGATTATCTCCTACTCTGTCCACTTTCAGATGATCCCTGAAAACTCTCTTCATAAAAACATATTTGGCCCATACTTAACAACTTTACATCTTATTTTCTCCATCAGCCCATCCCCCATAGTTGTTACCTCTTGCATCTCTTGACCCATCCTCTTAGAGTATAAGCTCTAATAGCAGGCCCTCTGATTCTTCCTGTATTGAATTGTATTGTAATTGCACTGTCTGACCTTATGTTGTAAAGTGCTTTGTAAACTGTCGGTGCTATATAATTCCTGTATAATAATAACAATAATAATATTGGGATGGTTGAAGCTGTTTCTGGTACTGCTACTGCTACTGGATTGCACTTGTACTGGATAAAGCTTACACTGGATGGTGATCTTGAAGATTGCTTTCCTCTAACACACTGATCAGTATGTGAGTTCAAAGTGGCATCAAGCTGCTACCTGCAGGTGTTGATTACATTGTGTGATGCTTTGATTGGTCATAGAATATTTTTATGATTGGCACCATCCAATGGACAGTGCAGTCACAGTACTTTGCTTGTGCAGGCTAGGGGGCATGTAAGAGCAAGAAAAAAATGGAGCTGCATTACAGTTTCCCACCCTGTAACATCCACCTTCAATCCACTTATATGCAATAGGCAGATAGAAGGTAGTTACTATACACAAAAATCATAATGATGATGATGATTTAACAATATGGCTGAATTTGTTTAATCTGGTCTATAGTATTATACATTGAATCAATGTGTTACATTTACAACATTCTTTTCCCCAGCATTGTTTTCTGTGTATTCAGTTCAGGTTTGAAAAGTAAAATGTAGAGTTTTGGAGAAAACATACACAATAATATTCCAGCACTGGAGGTCAGTATGGCGAATATCTCCACAGCCACCATGTATTTCCCTCTGGTACTCAGATAGGCCGGGATCATGGCAATCCAGACACTGCAGAACACCAGCATGCTGAAGGTGATGTACTTGGCCTCATTAAAACTGTCCGGTAATGTCCTCACCATGAAAGCCAGAACAAAACTCACAGCTGCCAGAAACCCCATATAACCCAACATAAAGTAGAACCCGATAACTGACCCTTCATTACACTGAATGAGGATCTTCCCAGGATAGGAGTCCATGTCATACTCCTGAAATGGTGGAGAGATGGACAACCAGAGAATGCAATTCATAACCTGAATGGATGAGCAGAATAACATGACTGTATTGGGAAGTTTGATTCCCACCCATTTTCTACAAGAGCTTCCAGGTCTGGTGGCTTTGAAAGCAATGAAGACCATGATGGTTTTGGCTAGGATAGAAGATGCTGAGATGGTGAAGGGAATTCCAAAAGTTATTTGTTGCAGCATACAGGTAATATTCACAGGACGGCCAAGGAACAGGAATACAGAAAGGAAGCTCAGTATGAGGGAGAGGAGCAGAATGAAGCTGAGGTTCCGGTTATTGGCTCTGACTATGGGAGTGCTCCGAAACCAAACAAATAGTCCAAGTGTAAGGAGAGATGTTTTAGCAAATATGACTGAAGTTATAGAGAAAAATAAAACTAGAATGTCCTCCTTGTATGATAAATACTCGATGACCTTGTCAATACAAATATTTTTAGCCTTGTTAGGCCATTCATTTTCAGGACACTTCTTGCAGAGTTCACTGTCTGTAGAGTAAAAATAAGTGAAAATATCATTAAGCATAGTATATTGAGAATGCAACTACTGTATTTGATAGTTTTGGCCTCTTCAGTGTAATCATTATCCTGGCCATTACTTTTAGATAAATGTTAGAGGCTTTCTCAGACAGTCAATAGGAGGAAGCTATAGAAAATATAAAACAGCGCTGGCAGCCTATATTATACAAAACAAATCCTATTGATTAGTGCCATATACATCAATGTGTTTGTGACATACAAATCAAAATACAACAAAATTATATATAATGTAACATGCACAAATCTGTAAAGTGATTGGTGGTTCTATAAAAGTGCAATGGTGCTCCAAAACTTTGCAAAATGTGAGGTGACTCCCCCTTCGGCGACCCTACTCAAACAAAAAAAATAGACCCTCAGCTTTGCAGCCTGGGATCAAAAAAGGCAGTGATCTATTGATCTGGGGGTATGTAGAATGGTTCCTTAACAAACTCTTCCAAGAGGGTGCTTTATGACAGAAAGGATATGCCACACTCCATAGATTGAAAAATAGAGAAAAAACTCATAGTGAAATACCGCTTAACATAAAGAATCAAGCGCATTACAAGCGCCACTTACAGGATATTTGGCAAAGACAGGCATCAGTAAAAAATATCAGAGTTCACCACTGTATCGTGTGCATTCCATGGATGTGGAAATAGCGTCAAAGGTTAGCATTAACCGGAAGTATGTCAACGCGTTTCGCCCCTCCTCCAGGGTGTCATTAAAGGATTTCACTTCCGGTTCCATTGCAATCTATTTATATATGAGGGAAGATCACTCCTCCCTCTGGGGAGGACGAAGCGACCAATTATGATCAGTGTAAAAAAACGGATACCTCCCCCTACCCCCGCTGTAAAGCCACGATAGGAGACATCAATGCGGGCTTACGACAATTCTTACCTCCCTTGCTAGTACCTGTAGTGAGGAGGATGGAACCCAGTTGCAGAGAGGTGGCTGCTAGGATGGCGTTTGGACCTGAGGATTGGACGGACAGGGTCAGGAGAAGCCTCTGGCCGTTGGGAGAGAAGGTGGAAGTGAAGAAGAGACAGTGTCTGCCACAATCTCCCTGCGGACTGTGAAGCTGGTGGAGAGGGAGGAGAGAGTGTGCATAATCCCTGGAGGGGAATATAGGTGAATCAGCCCAGAAGGGGAGTAGGCTGGCTGAAATTGCAAGCCTCCAGCTGATCTCCAGCTGACAAAAGGAACTAATACAGCAAGCTATACAGGGATCCACCTGTGAACAGGAGAAGACCTGAAGCGCCAAAGGGGTGAGTCTGATTCAATTTTTAATAAGCTTGATTTACTAAATGGTGGAATCTGAGGACTGAATCTATGGAAATGACTCACCCCAATGGCTTATGTTAGCACCATTGAATATGTATATGGTTAACGGTCTAATAACTGTAAAAATAGTTACAGGTACTTACCGTGACTGTTCCGGAGGATCAAGTGGGGGGACACAGCCTCACACTGTAATAGTGACTGGACTCACTAAGGCCTAGACTCACGGCTAAGTAGGCTCCTCCAGTTGTTTTGCTACTGTGTATTACCTCCTAGTACCCTGCTATCGAGGGGACATAGTAACCGCCACGGTCTCGCTGAAGGAAAATAGGGGGGAGAGGAGCGACTGTGAATGGCACCACTTCGGCAAAAGAAAGGCAGGGGCCTAACACAACAGGGGTGCAGGTTTCTCTGCGACCCACACTCCTCATGGGTCCAAGGCATTATACCCTCCTCCATTATACCCTCTATCGGAAAAGGAAAAAATGTAGCCTGTGAGCAGACCACTAATAAAAAAACACAAGAAAGAAAGGAGATATTAAATACATACAACAATAAAGACCTGCATGTGTCTGAAGTATACCGCAGTTTAAACACCACACAGAGAAGCAATAAACTAACTCTGCATTTATATGAACTTTAACCTGGGAATTGACCATCTGGATTAAAGAATCACAATAAAATTTGTGGGAAGCCAGTAACCGGGGCAGGAGCAAACCTTCCAAAAGTGCTAGCCCTGGCTCCATTAAAAAATACATGACACAAGATGGAGATAAAGATAGCCTGGGCAAACAGCTGGGGGCCAAGAGTAAAATATCTGAGGGCTCGCAAAAAAATTGTCTGAGAAGACAACCAGGGGACACAGATACTTCACTATATACACATGATGAGATAGTAGATGAACCTGTAACTGAATCTAGACAAAAAAAGGAACTACCCACTAAAGGTGAAATGGCGGAGATGTTTGCGAGATTGGAACTATCCATAAAGGGAGAAGTGGCTACTCTGCATGAGGACCTGAATAAGATATTAAAAAGGGTAGAGGAAACAGAAGAAAAGTTGGATTTTCAAGCGGCTGAAAAAAAGGAGCTCAAAGAACAGATGGAAGAGATACAGAGAGAACAGAGGTACACAAAGTAAAGGTTAGAAGACTATAACTATAAGAAAAAATGTAAAGGATTCGGGGATTATCTGACCTGCAGGGGGAAGATTTACAGGAACAAATTGATAAAGTATTTGGCCGGATGCTGGGTTTAGCAGAAACAGAAAAAATAAAGTTTGAAAGAATCCATAGGATCAGAAAACCTGCAGAGATGGCAGGAGACATCCTGAGAGATGTGATTGCGAGATTTCATAAATTTCAAGATAAAGAGCAGATATGGACAAGTCTAAAATCCAACCAACCGGCTAAATACGAAGAAACCTCATTACAGATATTCCCAGACCTGGCAGCAGAGAACCTGTCAAGGAGAAGAACTTTAAAACCACTACTCAAACAGTTAAAGAGATATAAGATCCAATATTCTTGGGGCTTCCCAGCCTGCCTAATTGGAAGAAATGAGGGTAGATCTGCAACTCTAAGATTCCAAGAAGATATGGCCAAATTTTGCAACAGATTAGATATACCATTATTGGAGATTACAGGCTGGTAGAAAACGCAGGGGAAATCCCCAATGACAACAACAGCAATGGTACCTAATTTTAAAAGAAAAGAAAAAGGCAGCAACATGGGAAAAAAAACTTAATAGTGGAATGAACAGGGAGGGGTTTTGGACTGGGGGTGGGGGGGATAGGGAAGAGAGAAAAGAGAAAAAAATAGAAGGCAGTAAGTCCAGGGGAGCTGGGCGGGCGAGGGATACCCCTAAATAGGGGAAGCAGTGGTTAGGTCATGGGACCATAGGCAGAGCTCAACCTCAGTGGGGGGAAACCGGAGGTCCGGGAGGAGTAGCTGGGCCTTGGTTCCTTCGGCCATGGGGAGGCAAAAATCCCCCAATTGGATTAGGGATGGGGGGGTGGTTAGGGGATCCTTTCTGAAGTATCATGAGGGTTATAGAAGTAGCGCCAACACTCCTAGGCCCAATGAGCCCTCTGGAAGGCAATTATACATTGGAATGGAATATCACCACTTGGATCAACGGATGGGGGGAGACTGGAAGATGGGAACAGGTGAGTGGAGTGCAAGGAATAATGACGACGACATTAAAATTCCTGTTGTATAATGTGCGTGGGTTAAACTCTCCTGTAAGAGATTTAATATAATTAGAGAAATAAAAAAACTTAAAGCCAAGGAAATCTTTTTACAGGAGACCCATTTCTCACACGAATCGAATTCGAAAATATTTTCAAAAAAGACTACCCAATATGGTATTATGGGGACTCTTTAACTAAATGGGCAAAGGGAGTCACCATCGGATTTGCCAAGGGAGTAAGGTTCACCCCGGAGGAGAGACTGGCGGACCCAGAAGGGCGCTATTTGTTTCTCAGGGGAAGAATAAATGAGGTGGAGTACTCCTTGGCAAACCTTTATTGCCCAAATAAAAATCCAATTACATATCTAAAAGGGGTAATTGAGAAGGTTATGGAGTTCAAGAAAGGGGGAGCCATCATGGCTGGAGATTTCAATATCTGTATGGATCCAACGATAGATAGTACGTCCCGTGTGCAGTGGACTGGTAATGTACATAGGAAGACGTTATTAAAGAAACTTCCCCAACATGAACTAATAAACGTATATAGAATACAACACCGTAAAATAGGAGATTATACTTTCCACTCTGCTGTACATGGGACATACTCAAGAATCGTCTTTTTTTTGGTCGAACATAGGTTGCTGGAGACAGTAATTAGTACGAATATCAAAATCACGACCTTCTCAGATCATGCTCCAGTGACATTGAAAATGAAGATAGAGGGGGCCCAAAATAGGTCCACATATTGGAGATTAAATGAAGAACTGCTACAGGATAAAGAGGCAGAAGTTAGGATTAAGAATGAAATAGAGCAGTGCTTCAAAATTAATGACAATGGAGAATTATCAGATGCTATAGTTTGGGAAGCCCATTAGAGGGGTCCTGATTTTGATGGGATCGGAAAGAAAAAAGATGAGAATAAGAAAAAGGGAAATCATTTCTAAGGAAATTTATGACTTAGAACAGCAACACAAAAAAACTGGAGAACAAGAATTACTATCAGCAGCTATTATAAAAAGGGAAGAGATGAAAGAATTAACCGAACAGGAAACTCGAAGGATATATAACAGAATAAAAAAAGAGAGGTACCAAGGGGGAAACAAGACCGGGAAATATTTGGCTAAACTGTTCAAAAAGAAAATAACGGCTAACTATATAGAGAAAATACAAACAGGCACAGGGGAAATGGCACACACAAAAACAGGAATAGCAAGGGCTTTTCAGGAATGCTATGGTAGACTTTATTCGATCAATCAAAAGGGAACACCTGAAAAATATAAAGAGAGGATGGAAAAGACAAACGCTTTTTTACATGAATTATGCCTAAATAAAATATCAGAAGACAAACTTAGTACCCTAGAGGTCCCCATCACAGTGGAAGAAATAAAAAAAGCTTTGGAGGCCGCAATTACAATCATACCAAAGGAAGGAAAGGATGCTACATTATGTTCAAGCTACCGACCTATTTCATTGCTAAATGCCGATACAAAGCTATTCGCGAAGGTATTGGCAACTAGGATGAAATTAGTAATGAATGACCTAGTACATACCGACCAAGTGGGTTTTATTCCAGGAAGGGAATGTCGGGATAATGGAATCAGAACACTTCTAGTGGTTCAGAAAATAAAAGAAAGTAAATCCCCAGGACTGCTGCTGTTAATTGATGCCAAAAAGGCTTTTGACAGGGTAGACTGGGGATTTATGCAGAGCACACTAGAGGCAATGGGACTAGGCCCAAAAATGACCCACTGGATCAAAGCACTTTATAACCAGCCGACAGCAAAGGTGAAAGTAAATGGAGTAGCCTCAGGACCCTTTGAGATGCACACTGGCACTAGGCAAGGGTGCCCCCTGTCCCCCCTGCTGTTTGTTCTGTCACTTAAATCTCTGTTGGTCAAGATAAGATGGAATTCAGACATCAGGGGATAACCATAGGAGAGGAGGAACACAAACTGGCAGCCTACGCCGACGATATTTTGTTTTTTATGTCCAACCCCAGATCCTCCCTAACTTAATGAAAGCCTTAAAAACATACGGAGAGTTATCAAACTTCATAATGAACCCATCCAAATCTGAGATCCTCAATATAAACATACAAAATCAGGAGGAGCAGGCAATCCAAAATGATTTCCCTTTTATTTGGAGCAGAAAAGAGTTCAAATACTTAGGGGCAGGGCTTTTTTTCAGGGGGAACTTGGTGGAACTCTGTTCCACCACTTCTGGCTCAGACCGTTTGGTGCCTGCTCACCACAATCACTTATAAACACCGAAGTCTGGTTTCTGTGTTTACAAGTGACAGCTCTGCACTCTGTATGTAATGCAATCCTGGCATTTAATGCCCCTTTAAGACCCTCACACTGTTTTCGTGAAATTTGACTGAACACACCCACTATTTGATGTGATTTGGAGGGTGTGTGTAGAGGGAGGGGTTTTGTGGGGCCGTGGTTAAGTTCCAGCACCTATTGTTTGAGAAAATAAGCCCTGCTTAGGGGTAAGGATAACATCATCCATTGAGACAACATATTAAACAAACTACATTCCGCTATTGAATGATATTAAATTAGAATTATCAAAATAGCATCAAGACATGTATCTTGGATTGGTAGGATTAATATCTTTAAAATGCGTATATTGCCAAAAATAACATACAAGATGCAAATGCTACCGATTCCGCTCCCACAGGTATACTTTAAAACACTAAAAACACAACTCTCTAAGTTTATTTGGCAGAAAAAGAAGCCACATATCAGCATGACAGTACTGACCAGGGAAAAGGGGCAGGGGGGCCTGATCTTAAGAATTATTATAACGCTATTATACTTTCACGGGTGATAGAATGGGCAAAAATAATAAAGAAAAAAGATGGGTTAATTTAGAAAGTGCGTGTAGTAAAGTTACACTAAGGAAAATAATATGGATACCCGCACAACTGAGAGATTTGAACGAGGATACACACAGTATAATACATAAAGCACTCGCAATTTGGGACATGATTCACAAAAGGGAAAAATGGGGATTTAATTCACCACTGACACCATTAAAAGACACAATTTATTTTACACCCGGAATAGGGAGATTGTTTGGAAATTGGATCAAGGATGATAATGCACAATTAAAAGATGTAATGGAGAAGGGGAAAATTCGCACTTTTGAGGACCTAAAATATAAAAAGAACTTAGTGGTGGTAGATACAGGTGGCGGTATTCCCAGCTGAAGCATTTCATAGAGACATTACCCCAACCAATTAGATCTGAAGAGAACTTACTCCCGCTGGAGCAGCTGTGCACAGCAACAGGTAAAAAGAGGGGGATATCAAGGATATATAAAATATTGATGGATGTGAAGGGGCTGGGAATGCCGCCATTTATAAGAAAATGGGAAGAAGAATTGGGAACACATAGTAGGAGTGAATGATTTAGAAATAGGGAAAATAATGAGGATGGTGCATATACTTCAATAGACTACAATACTATAGAAATGAGTTATAAATGTTTGGTACGGTGGTATATAACCCCTGATAAGGCACATAAATATCAAAGGGAGGTGTCACAACTATGTTGGATGGGGTGTAAGGAATTAGGAACCATGACCCACATTTGGTGGACCTGCCCAAAAATAAAAAAATACTGGAGAGAGGTACTGCAAATAATAAAAAATATAACCAACATAGAAATATCAGAAGACCCGTGGGGGTGTTTGTTCCATAGAATCCCAATGCCAACTAAACGCTACATGAGAACACTGGTTCCACATCTATTAAAAGCAGCCAAAAGTTTAATTTCCAAACAGTGGCAAGAACTAGAAAGCCCTATGATGAGGAGCTGGTGTAATAAAGTAAATGATATTTATAATTTAGAGTACCTAAGGTTCAGTGGTGAAGAGGGATGGGAAGGGTTTGAGAAATAGAAATATAGAGATACATTTTAAGCAGACATCAAGTTTCGCTGAAAAGATGGGAATACAATGAATGGGGTGAGAAATAGGAACTAGGGGGCGGTTAGGCGCATTGAAAAAGTAAGCCCAAAGAGGATCGGGGGGGGTGTTGGGGAGTAGAGGGGGCGGGAGGTGGGGATTTATATAGATATGTATGTAATAAGTGATGTATAGTAGAGAGATGTTCTCGATTATTTATGTATGTATACGTTTTTTTTAAAGAAATTTAATAAAGATATACATTTAAAAAAAAAAAAAAAGTATAATATAGGCTGCCAGCGCTGTTTTATACTTGTTATCACTTTTAAGGTTGTAGCACCTTTGCACAGCGGCTGCAGTCTTATTTTCATTTTTATTCTGATTTAGTACTTCAACGCGAATAGATTTATAGTAGGAGGAAGCTGGTTCTCATTGCTTGCTGCAAAGTGTAAAGTGGTTACAGAATCACTTTAAAGGACTTTAAAAGTTTTAATTTTATAATTCAATATCAGAGTTTCTATTAAAAAAAATCAAGCTTACCAGAATGGTTTGATATTTCTCCTTCTGAACATGGAGCACAATTATAACAACATGGGTGAGATCCTTCTCTCACAGATTTTCTGAACCCTGGAAGACATTCCTCAGAGCATCGACCTCTTGGGACCTAAGATAATATAGAACAATATGAACTATCCAAGAACAAAACTACAGATCTAATAGTGTAAGTAAGCCAAGCTTCTGGTGCGTACAATGAGGTAGAATGCATACCTTGGTGTAAAAACTTGAACCATTCCAGAAGGTGGCCCTTCATTAGTCTGGATACCACAGAATATGCTTCTAATCAGAAGACAGAGATAGACTGCTAGGAGCACTAGCAGAATCCTTGCATTAGAAAGGTTACAGCAACAAAACTATCAGTACAAGCATAAACGCTGCCTCAAAAGTCCAAAGAAAAAATCTCCTACAAAACAAAGAGAAGAAAACAAATAGCCGTGTACCTCTAATAACCTCATACAAGCCAGCACTATAAGGGATGAGAGAGATAATGAAATAAATGAAACCTATCATAACAGAGGACAGAACCCTGAAAGGAATATTCCAACAACCCCCAGTGCTGACCTTCAGGCAACCACCCAACCTCATACATACATCAATCAGCAGGAAGCTTCATTCTGAGGACAGGGACTCAAAAAAGGGAACAAAACCTTGCAACAATAAATGCTGCAAACTGTGCATCTATATAAATATATTAAACATTGTCACACAAACAAAAGGAACCTTCAGTAGTACCAGGTCCTACAGCTTGGCCTCCAGTAATGGGATGTACTTCATTCAATGCAGCAAGTGCAATCATGGATCATACATTGGTGAGACAGGACAGAAGTTACAAAAACAGAATTAATTTTTATAGACACTGTAACGGAATTGTCCCCCACACTCTGCTTGAGTGCTTCCGTCATATACCACTTCCTCCAGTCTGAAGATAGATATCAGATATTATAGCCGCATATTGCAACCAAGAACAAGGTAGGACTTGTTTGGCTGCAAAGCTGGAACACGTTTATTTGACGAAATTAACTAACACAGAATATATACCCCACAGGAGGACCTCCCCCTCCTGATCATATTACCCTAACAATACAAACTGTACACAGGAATATAATTAGAACAACAGACATATACTATAAACATTACGTTAATTAGCCATCTGGATGACTCAGAGGTTTCATTCTAGGTCAGACTTGCCGACTTCTACAATACTGAATACAGTGTACTGGACAATACACATTATTACAAGTATAAACACAACCCACAATGGTTTGCTTGCAAGACAGACAAAAGGTGAGTTAATTATCACAATTAACAATGGGTGAAAGACCCTTAGGAAGCACACAAGACCTACTTGTATTAAACACATTATAGCAGGCAACCCCCAAACAGGTGGCTTGCTGATGACATCAACATCTACTATGAGTCCCATAGTGTGGAGCAGTCCTTGTTGGAAATGTGGCATCTAGGCCCTTAACATGGACCCTGGGCTTAGAGTTCCAGAGTCTGTGTGTCTTGGGGAGACATGGACTTGAATCCTAAATAACAAGACCACTCCACAGATCCCCCAGGCAATGCACCTTCCAAAGAGTTGTATTACCTTAAATGCCAGGGCCCATAGTCAGTGGGTAAGAGGCTTGCTCCCAGTCTTTTCCAAAAGCCCCTGTCCTGGCTAGGTCTGTCACAGACACAATAAAAGAACATAAAGAAGAGGATTACTGTGCAGCTGTGGAATTCCCCACAACCAGACCATTCTATGGAAGACCTGGAAGTTTTGGTTCCTAAAGGGACTTTTTAAAAAATACTCAGGAAATGAAAACTGTTAAACTGTGAATAATAATTCCACATGAGGAAAAGGTAATGGTCTGAATGTGGAGCACAGTATTTTAAATCACTACCATGCAGTTTTATGAAAATTCTCATCTTTGTGATTTTTCCACTGCTCCTCTGTACTGCTTGGATATTAGAAGAAGGGAGGGATTCCCCCAATAGCTTGAAAATGTAACTGTTGTGCAAAAAAACAAAAAACAAATGTACTCAACTGTGCTGTTGCAAGTGCACTAATATGACTACAATGTCCTTCACCTTATCTTTCCATAAAACACTTTTCAAGTCCTTCCTGCACCTCCCTCTCTATCCCTCTCCTCATTTGAAGCTCACTGTATTCCTCTCTTTTCTCCAGGTTCTCTGCACTGTGATTTATCTGCCTCTGCAACTGGTGTCACTCTTCCTTGATGAATTTTCTGCCCAGCTACCTTATTTTTTTTTTCTTTGAAATGCCCAATATCATTCATGGTGATTTTAACATCCCTAATAATGTTTATACCCCAGCTACCTACCAATTCCTCAACCTGACCTCTGCCTACTGGACTAACGCAATAGACACACACTTCTGCACTCCATGCAACTTCCCAAACACCCATTTACCTCTCTCTGGCCATAATATTATCAGTTTCTTACTCTCCATATCTTTACCCCCCTATCCCTCCTAGAAGCAAACTTGCAGAAATCTTCACCACTTTAGCCCTTCTCTTATCTACAATGCAACAGACCACTTTTATAACCCAAATAGGACTTATCAATCCAGAGAGTGCTGGAAGTCAGCCCTCTCTAGCCAGACTACCCTGGAACATTTCACCCAACATGAATGAGAACCCCTGAGTACTCAACAATGTCTTCAAAATGTTCCTTATAAAGGGACCACAACTCAAATACTGGGGGAATATATCTGCCATCCTGGACACATTCCTGGTGTCCTGTACACCCCCCATCCTTACTACCAGCAAACCCATAGACATCTTCACCACTTTAGCCCTTCTCTTATCTACTCTGCAACCAAATACCTTTTATTACCAAATTGTACCCCTATTCTGGCCTGACCTTGCCAATTCTGTCTCCAATAGCTCAGTCTCACCATCCCTGGAAACACTGCCTCCCTCCCCCCCACCACCACATACAGAATTAGTGGTAGTATCACTACCACCACCACTCAATGACAAACGTGTGACAGCTTGTTTTAAATTGTCAACAAGTCAGTGGGGATTCTCATGTTGTTGGTCAAATGGTTTCATCATCATATTTGGCTCTCTGTGACAAAAGACTATCCAAGTCCAGAGACAGGAAAGAAGCCCCAAACCAAGATATTACCTTCACCATGCTTCACAGAAAAGTTTTGGTAGTGATATGCTTTGTTTTTTGAAAAAGCATTTCATGTTCTATTATACTGTCCTTTATTACATTCATTCATAGAATAGTGCTCTGTGGTCATTGTGACCATTTGAAAACTTTAGGAACAGTTGTTAAGTTGCTCTTAAAGTAGAACTAGAAGCAAAACTTTCTTTTTCCATTTTGGATAAAGTAAGGGAGGATTCTAACTCCTGTCATATTTTTTTTGCCATCTGTGTCCCATTGTGGAGATTTCCCTTCACTTCCTGTCTTATAGCCAAACAGTAAGTGAGAGGAAATCCCTGCAAATTAAATTAATTCCTTGGGGAACCCCAGGTCACCAGAACTAGTGTCCCCTTTGGAAAATTCCCCTTCTATTACTTTTCTGGGGACAACCCAAAAATGTGAGATTTTCTATTACTTTCACTTTCAATGATAATGGTAAACAGGACAAATAGAGAGGGGGAATCTCCCTAATCGGGGCACAGACAGTAATAAAAACTGACAAGCATTCTAATCCCTCTCCACTCTATCCAAAACTAAAAAAATAGTTTTTCCTTTAGTTATACCTTAAGACATCTCTACAGGTCTTTTACTGACATCCTATGTTTTGCTGTGAACTTTGCAGCAAATTTCCTGTATCTTCATTTTAACATCAAGGCCTTCAGATATGCTTTTGTGGCCCTTTTGTCTTCATGTATCTTTACAATTCTTCATCCAAAATCCTCTCCTACGTCCTTTGATTATGGCTTGAGTCACATGAACAGAACCTTCTTTAGTAGACTAGACTCTACCAGACATTGATTTGTCTTTTTAATTGGGCAGCACAGCATTAAGCCACACCTCCAGCTTCTCAATGATTGGGGTAATGGAGACTAATTGCTATCTAAGAGGTTCAGACATACCAAATATTTTTCTATGAAGGACTTTGATTGCTTCAACTAGTTGATCAACAGTATATATGACCATGTAAAAAGCAATGAGTGATATTTTGTTCGTAGATTTTTTTATTTTTATTTGACCACATTTTAGGAGTCACTTATACAGAAATCCAGGTAGCTAAATGTTTTTTTTTGGGTTTTTAATGTATATAGAGTAACTGCAAATTTCTGATCAGGGGAATTACTACTCAACATTGTTTTTCTTTCTCTTTTTACAGTCAGATGAAATCAGAAGGCCTGGGTAGAATCTGGCTATTGGTAATACTGGTGGTCATTCCCCTCCAAAGTCTTTTATCTTCTTCTTGTAGCGCTCTGGTGTTTAGGCAGGGTTGCTCCTAAATTTACCTGCCAGGTATAGCTACTTTGGCTAATTGTTGAGGATCAATTGATTTCACTCTAAGTCTGTAATTGCTGCACTTCTCTCTTTTGTCGGTAGGTGGCCGGGTACCTGGTGGCATTAGATATGAGAAGGGCAATGCAAGGTCAGGTTATGGGTATATGGAGTATCCCAGCCAATGGGCAGGGGTTTTCTTAAATCTCTTGACCTGCTGGGAGAACCTATATATTCGGGTGGAGTCAGGTGATCAGTGTTCTGTGCCAACCGGACGGCTTTCTGGGTGGAAATGTGTTGTATTGCCCGGGCTGCTAGGCTGGAGTTTGGGCCTATCCCGGGCACATTTGGCTGCTGGGCTGTCTGAGGGCCTGTCCAGAAGCAAGAGAGCAGCGTAGGGTTGGGATTGCAGCATGCAGTCCAGCCAGAGGTGACAGTTCTGCCAGCCGGAGAACCTGATGTGGTTGGAGGTAGAGGGGAAGCTGTCGCCACTAAGGGACCAACCACCTTATTACCGGGGGCCACAGTGAGTGGCTAAAGCATCAACCGGGGACGAGGAAGAATCTGGAAACTTCAGCGGGTGTCACGTCAGGGACCCAGCCAGCTTAGGTGATGCTTGCAGTGCAGCCTTATGTGTCAAGCCAGGGACTGAGCAGGCCCGTGGGGTGAAGCTTGAGAGGTATCTTGAGTGCCAAGCTAGGGACCCAGGAGAGACGGGGTGACGCTTGAGGAAGATAATACCGTGAAGATTGGCGGAGCTCAATAGATTCAGTGTCAGTAAATCATCTAGTCTAGAGAGAGAGACTGGGAGCTAAGTGGGCTGAGGAACTACAAGAAGTGATTGTAGTGGAAGTGAAGGAACTGTTACACCTTGTATTAGAAACTGTTAAAGACTGTTACCATAGGAGACAGCATTCCTACACATGCAGAAGTGGTGTCTTACTGGATGCCTTTCCCTGCATGGCTGTCTACCAGTAGAGGTCTCGGAGTCTGACAATTAATCTTGCAACTACCAAAGGGTGTCCTGACCATAACCCTCTCTCCCAAAGTTCTGTTAAGAGAAATAAAATCTCTTTTGCATTCAAGAAGTGTCTGGCGCCCAATGAATCTAACACCTTGGCACCCACTATGCCTCACAACCCACCATATATAGAAGGATGTCAGCTATCTCTGGCCCTGGAGGTTTTTATTAGACCAAAGGAGGCCGGAGACCTTGCTACATTCTGTACACAGGAGTCAGGGTCCTTCTATAGATGTCTATGTCCCGGGTCTGTGAGATGAGGAGGGGGGAGGTAATAGTAGTAGTCAGTCACATTTAGCTGAACTTGTTCTGTAATGTTTTGTATGTTTTGTAGTTTATCCACTTCTTCAGGTATAATGAGTGATGGGAACATATCCCGACATATATATCCACACAGCCAGCACTGACACCTTCATCTAATCACCATGGAATGAGTCATGGCAGATGTTGGATGTCTATGAACAGAATGGGGGGGAGGGGGTTAGGTTTTGTCTGGAGATGGGCTTTAGGGTCAAAACTAGTATGTTTCTTGTATAAGTTCTGGATCATCTTCCCCAGTGTAACTCACCTTGTCTCCTTTCCATGATATTCGCTCTGGTTCTAGTGTAAGTTGCTGAACCTCTGAGAGGGACCCATCAAAGTGACCCACATGCATCCAATCAGTGGTATTTGTACCATTAGTCCTTGTAATCCAATTTACAATTTCCAATGGGCTGGGCAGTTCTCCTTTATCATTAAAAATCATGACCTTGCCATTCGGATCCTTGTACTGGACTTCTTTTACATAGTGGGACAGCTTAAAAAATGACAGAAATGATTATGGGTAACAAGTATATAGAACACTTAGTCATTTTTTTTGACTATAGATTGTTTATCTAGTTATATCTCAATCAGGGAATGTCATTGGGATGAGATGACCTGTTTGCTGATCACTTATAATCAGATACATTTTAATGGAACTATTTATAAACAATTTGCTTTGCGGATGCGATCGTTCCAGCGATAAATTAGAAAATTCTACCTCTTTACAATACACTGGCTCAGCCTCATCTTGGATATACAGCTCAGTTTTGGTCACCAATCCTCTGGAAAGTTTGAAAACCCCCTATCGGGGCTTTTAAGCAGCCAATAAAGTGCAATATAGGTGGTTGAAAAAATTGAATTTTATTGGTACAAAAAATATAAATAACATATTAAAAAAGAAAATTCACTAGAATGAATACTGACTGTTAGAGTCAGGACATGAACTGAATGTGGCGTACAATTGCAACGGACAAAAGCCTACAATTAAAACCAATGCAAGACACAATGTATACGGGGGCAGCCAAAATTCCCCCAATAATGAATCCTTGAGGTTGGATGACAATAAATGCCTATAAATAAGGACAATATGCAATACAGTATATGTGGAACAACGAAGATTATATGTAAAAATCCTGACGCGTTTTGACCCTTCCCGGGTCTTCTTCAGAGGATGGTTGTCCACTATAAAAAAGTTAACATATATCAAACATAACATCAGATTTCCACAGTGCCAAAACCATACATGCATACCCTGTAGTGTAACTGAATAAGTTGTATAGTTACCTATCGCAGAATTTGTGACGTTACAATGTCGTTTCTAACATTGCAAAATGTTTGGGGTGATGCGATTTCTCCTCCACTTCTACCCCATTAATTCTTTCATATATTCTTATGTCGCATGGTGATTAATCGGCAGCAGGGCATTTGCTATTTTCCAGTTGATTTCTGTCTCACTCACTTATTCTTTGTTCACTTTTTTCTTTCCCTTTCTTTCCACTCTTTCCTCACATGCCTTCCCCTTCCCCTTCTCCTCCCTTTCCTCTTCTCCCCCCCCCCTCCCTTCCCCCTCCTTCCTCTCTTTTTCTTCCCCCTCCCCTTTTCATTCTTTAGCAATGCCCTCCTGCATACCCATGGACTTATAATCTAGTAACCGTATGGAACTCCATGGTTGGTAAATTTCCCAACCATGTGGATGAACCAACTGACCCTTCGTTTTTCATTTTTTATTTTTACTACTAACGTGAATTCATCTGGGTGCGGTTTGGATTGCCTATCTTGCTCCTTCCTTTCCCTCCCTCTCCTGTATGGGGGGTTGGTAGACGTGATCTCTCGTAAGATACATTCAGTCCACCGCCCGCCCCCTGGGGAGTTGGTCCGACACGGGGGAAACAGGGTAGTGGAGGAGAAATCGCATCACCCCAAACATTTTGCAATGTTAGAAACGACATTGTAACGTCACAAATTCTGCGATAGGTAACTATACAACTTATTCAGTTACACTACAGGGTATGCATGTATGGTTTTGGCACTGTGGAAATCTGATGTTATGTTTGATATATGTTAACCTTTTTATAGTGGACAACCATCCTCTGAAGAAGATTCGGGAAGGGTCGAAACGCGTCAGTTTTTTTACATATAATCTTCGTTGTTCCACATATACTGTATTGCATATTGTCCTTATTTATAGGCATTTATTGTTATCCAACCTCAAGGATTCATTATTGGGGGAATTTTGGCTGCCCCCGTATACATTGTGTCTTGCATTGGTTTTAATTGTAGGCTTTTGTCCGTTGCAATTGTACGCCACATTCAGTTCATGTCCTGACTCTAACAGTCAGTATTCATTCTAGTGAATTTTCTTTTTTAATATGTTATTTATATTTTTTGTACCAATGAAATTCAATTTTTTCAACCACCTATATTGCACTTTATTGGCTGCTTAAAAGCCCCGATAGGGGGTTTTCATACTTTTTCATGCACTTTATGGGGTGTGCGGCCTATCCGTCTACACTCATGTGAGTACTTTTTGCTGTTTGAATCCTCTGGAAAGTTGTAGATGAATTAGAAAGAGTTCAGCAAATGGCAACAAAATGAACAAGGAGGACAGAGGATGTCAGCTATGAGGACTGATAGATTACAGGTATTCACTCTGGAGAAGAGGCACTTAAAGGGCAATTCCACTTTCATGAGAAAAAAAATGAGCACATAAAAAAAATAATATAGCATATACAAATATTGTAATTGAATGTTATTTAAAATGACCTTTTCTTTCAATCTGCAGCTCTGTAATGTTGTGTAAAATGCAATATGGCCACCTGGAGGCGTTCTATACACAGATGGTGTACAGAAAACCCCTCCCCCAGAAATGTAATTTCCTGCCCTTATGATTGGCTCACTTCCCAGAAGTCAAATACAAATCAGTCAGATACAATTAAGATAAAAATCGGATTTTGTGCACCTCCTTCAATAAAAATTTAATTTTTGGTGAGGAACTCCCAAAGGGAAATCACATCTAAAGGGATGCAGACCCTCCCACTTTCCCCATTAAAGCCCTGCAGGTGCAGCAGCAGATTGACAGTTATGTAGCACATCCCCTAAGGAGCCACAAGTGTAAAAGGGTCCCCCACCCTGCACAGCCAGGCACACCGCATCTTCACAGAACACTTAAGTCTGAAGAACAGTCCAGTGCTTTGTTTTAGATTGAATTGAGGAAAATAAACTGGGATATGAATATTATAGGATGCCCACTTGTTCAAAGCAGTAGAACTCTTCAGAGACACAACTATATACAGTCTGTAGATACACTTCTCCTTTACCACCAGCACAAATCTTGCTTGTAGAACTACAACTCCCAGGACCAGCTGGCACTGTTTGGATGAACTGACAAAGGCTCAGTCAGACGAGTAGTAAAAACCCTTTACAGGCGAGGACCATGGGCCCCTTGTTTGTGTAGCAAAGCCCTAGTGCCTAGCTGTCCTCCTCTTGGGGCTACTGATCCCAGCACCACCTCTTCAGGCACTGCCAGCCCACCTGGCTGCAGCTGCCCCTTTCTCCAGCCCTCCTGCCCAAGACTCCACAGTCCTCCCAGACTGACTCTACATCCATCCCAGACTGCTCTCTCCCAGTCCTCTCAGACATGCCTCTCACACCCCTGTGTGTCGTGAAGAGGGTCCCTTTCACACATGAGCCCAGGCCCAAGGTCACCCCCCAGACTAGGAGGCACCCTCAAGGGCCACCGAAAGGCCAAAAATGTAATCTCCAGCTTCAACCCGAACTTCTTTGCCCAACCTGGGTTGACCCAGAGTATTTGAGGGGACCTGCCCCCTGCCATCTAAACTGTTGGGGATTGGTCAGGGCCCTCATGAATACTCCAGGCAGCTCCTCCTCACCTCTACTCCCATTATTCTGGAATCTTCTGCAAGTTTCTAGAAGTAGGGGGAGGCTGCCAGCTAAGCCTGAACAATTTTCCTACACAACAAAAATCCTACTCTAGCACACCAGAGGGAGCTACAATTAGTAAACCCAAAAAAAGGAAATCCTACGAGCCACAATGAACCTAGTGCTAAAAAAAAGCACTACACAGCCGCATGCATATATCACGCCTTGTACTACGTGTGAAATATCAAATAAATAAAAAAATAATGCGCTAGAGTGTGCTGAACTTGCCCCTATCATGGCACAAAAAGATACAGTACATATACACCAAAGTGCAAAGGTATCTACCACGCTATGTACTATATCCCATAAAGTAAACGAACGTAATGTGCACAAATAAACCATGCAATGAGCATATAAAATGATAATAGTAATATTATTAAATAAATTTGCTCCAAAATAAATAAGTGCAAAACAGGTGCTAAAAAAGTGCAATTAACAAATAAAATAATGATAGTAATAATAATAAATATTAAATAAATATAATTTCTTCTGTAGCGCCCACCAGTTTGGGTGAGGGCTACAATAGAGAGTTTAGTGTTAAAATAGGCCAAAATTGCCAGAATCTCACTCTGCAGTGTAATCTGGTGGGGTTTGATTTCTGGGGAGGTTTATTAGTGTAGCAGAGGGTGTGACCCCCTGCACTCTGCTTGGACAGTTTCCTTTGTTTTCTGGGGTTTGGCCTAGAAGACAGGAGGAATACAAGCGTGAGTGACAGGTAGCTTTTGGAAGACGCCTCTGGACCAATCATTAATTTGTTGGGACAGGGGCGGGACTTCTATTTAAGGCCTGGTCACATGCTTCCGGGAGTTCGTTCTGCATGGGAAGTTTAGAGATACAGTTTGGAGGATGTAGAGATCCAGGATTCGTGCGGGTGCTCTCCCCTATGGGGGGAGGGGAAGCACGCGATGGAGGAAGTATCCAGGAGTAAGGATATAGCCACTGATACAGCGCTGATGTTCTCCCCTGTGTGAGGAGAAGGAAAACAAAGCTATGTGGATGGAGAGGAACTGAAGTACTTTCTTCCAAAAGGCTGCCAATACTGACATCCAGGACTGGGCGAGGATTTTCCGTGTGTGACATGGATCATCACTCAGAAACACAAGTGAGTGTAACCCAGAGGGAAACAGAACTTCTGCAGAGACTTTAGAGGGGTTAGTGTGTGGGGTTCAGGGTAATAGAGCTGAGCCCTAGAGGAACTAATACGCTGGAGGAATCCGGAAAGTCACCCCCTGAATGCTATTCAGAGTTTCATTCAGGGAGTTCTAACAGAAGTTCTTCCAAGTCAGGAAGTGGTGGTAAAGAGAAAGAAGGAAAGATGCATTGCACTAGGGAATATTATTCAAGATGGAAGTCTACTACTCGGGGCTTCGTATAATCTGAAAATAATATTGTATTGCATATCATTCAACCCTACTGGAAGTTATTCAGAGTGACTTTCCAGCATAGTGCTGCATTTCATATGGAAACCGCAATAAACTTGTACATAGTTCACTTTTAATGACTGTCTGTGTATTCTATTTGGTTGGGGAAAAAGGGGTGATAGAACAAGCTCCAGGGTAGAACGAACCTTTAGCCGCCCCTATGGGAGTAGGGCGCTTCACTTCAAAAATAATCCATACATGCAAACAAATACTGAAAAGTGGCATGTGCCAACCAAAAAGTGCAAAGTATCACACAATGCATATACTTAATAGTCCATCATGAACAAGATATATATTGAACACAAAAAGTCCTTCACAGAAGTGATGACAGATGATCTTCATTGGTTCCTTTTCTTTTCTCCTTGCTTAATGTTTGAGCCTTATTTTGGAGCCTGCTTTCCTGTGATCCATATAGAGCCCTGGGTGGCTCAAAAGCGTTTCCTGACTCTGTCTAGTGACTTAGTCACATTCTCTAAGGTGAGCGGATTACCTTGGGGGGTCACCTTTTGATTCACCATCACATGATCTGTGGCACATGGAATTTTAGCATGTTTAAACACATCATTAATGAAGATCATCCGTCATCACTTCTGTGAAGGACTTTTTGTGTTCAATCTATATCTAGTTCATGATGGACTATTAAGTATATGCATTGTGTGACACTTTGCACTTTTTTGGTTGGTACATGTCACTTTTCAGTATTTGTTTGCATGTATGGATTATTTTTGAAGCAATTATATTTATTTAATATTTATTATTATTACTATCATTATTTTATTTGTTAATTGCACTTTTTTAGCACCTGCTTTGAACTTATTTATTTTGGAGCAAATTTATTTAATAATATTACTATTATAATTTTATATGCTCATTGCATGGTTTATTTGTGCAAATTACGTTCGTTTACTTTATGGGATATAGTACATAGTGTGGTAGATACCTTTGCACTTTGTTGTATATGTACTGTATCTTTTTGTGCTGTGATAGGGGCAAGTTCAGCACACTCTAGCGCATCATATTTTTATTTATTTTTTATTTTAGTACATGGACATGGAGAAACAAACAGCTATTTCTTCAGAGTAACAAAAGATAGAAATCTGCAACAAAGTTTGTAAAATCCATGTGATGTACAAAGACCATCCAGAGGGGAGGGTTTTTTCTCAACAAAAGTGGAGTTACTCTTTAAGAGAGGACATGATTACAACGTACAAATATATTTAAAAGTGATTTCAGTAACTGTGATAAACTGTTTATTGTAAGGTCCCCGAAGAGGACATGTGGTCATGATTTGTGGTTAGAAGAAAGGAGGCTTAACCTTAGATTGTGGAAAGTGATCTTTACTGCTAGAGAAGTAAAAATGTACAATTCCCTTCCCTAGGAAGTGGTACAAGCTGAGAGTGCTGACAACTTTAAAAACTTTTTAGATGTCTTCCTCAGAAAGCAGACTATATGAGGCTATGGGAACTTTCAAAGAATAAAAATCGCACACATACACACACACACAGGATGAAATGGATGGACCTGTGTCTTTTTTTCAATCTTATAAACCATATAAACTATGAATGTCTTAACATTTGTATAATGAATAATACCATAATTTTTGTAATATGTGTGTAATGGTATCTTTGTTGCTTTTCACCGGGTGAATGTAACATTCTCTAACATTTGTGAAAAATAGCCATGAGAACATTTGACCATGAAAGTTACCATTCATCAATAGAGAAAATGACCTAACATTATAGGCTAATGCCGTGTACACACAAGTGGAATGTCCACCAGGAAAAGTATGACAAAATCGTTTCATCGTATAATCCGCTCATGTGTATGCCTCATCTGACTTTTTTTTTTTTTAATTCTGACGGACCTAGAAATAGAACATGTTTCAAATATTTCTGACAGAACCCATTCCTATCGGGAAAACTGATCGTCTGTATGCTGGTCTGACCAAAAACGACGCATGCTCTGAGGCAAGTATGGGACAGAAGCTATTGGCTACTGGCTATTGAACTTCCTTTTTCTAGTCCCGTCGTACGAGCTGTACGTCACCGCATTCTAGACGGTCGGACTTTGGTGTGATCGTGTGTACGCAAGACAGTTTCAGCAGAATTCCGTCGGAACTCTGTCAATTAAACCGTCAGAGTTTATCATAATGGGAAAACTGGTCATGTGTATGCTGCATAAGAACATTGGACCAGCAGGGAAAATAATATGAAGAAGCCCTCTGCACTGTGTACAGTCCATGGAGAATCCTGTGTGAATGGAAAAACAAATGGATTTTCAGTCAGGATGAGACAATGGTCTGGTATAAACATTGGCTGTTTGGGCATTCAAACAAGTGGCCAAACTTTTGCCCATCCAACCTTCTTTTGGATTGGAGTCAATAATCTCATATAGAAGCAATATTTCTACAGTTTATATATGTAACAACCTCCTGCTGTCAGTGATTCCTAAGGAAGCTGCGTATGCTTGTCCCGAGGCATCCCTAGGAACCAATGACATCACTGGAAATCCCGGCCACATAAGAAAAGGGGTGGGAATAGTAGTGACATCACTGCCCAAATATGGTCACTGGCCATATTTAAGCATTTTTCATTTACAAGAAAAAAGCCACTGTGATTCTGATAAACCAACCCACCAACAGACCCCCACAATCATCGGCCAGGGTTGTGGGGAAGAGGCTCTTGTTCTTATCAACAAGACATTGTCCTCATGTTGAAGGCATGGGCACGCTCAGAATAAGGGTTTGGTATGGATTTTAAGGGAGACCTCCCACATTTTTTGTTTTGTTGAGATCTGAATTTAAATTTCCAACAAATTACATTTCACTGCCACTGCTGTCAAAAAAAGAAAAAACAAACATACACATAGAAGGGGCCCATGAAGTGACTGAGGAGTGTGGATCCTCGAGTAATATTAAGGTCGAAAAAACAAATGGTTTCCACAGGATGCCATGTGTAACTCTTTTCCATGCCAAGCCAAGCTCCAGTTGTCCCGGGAGGCCCCCCCGGCACCCCTAATGGGAACAAACTGTGCCGAGGCAGACCCCCCGAGACCCCTGGAGCACGGCCAAGATTATTGTCAAACACAGGGCATCGCAGTAGATAAGTGTATAAAAGTTTATGTCCTAAAGGGTCCTGTGGGAGGTTGTAACACTGTAGAATGGGAGCATTCGTACCACATTGACATATGGAGCGTATTATCTGTTCGTAACATAATTAAAATAGTAGTATCCAGCAAATCAAAAGAAAGCATAAGGCATACTAGAGGGGGGGGGGAAGAGGCGGAGAGCCACTCAGCAAGCATCATGAAGGAGCAAGGGTGTTGACGAATACTTGGTTTGTTTGCATCCCAGGTATGAGGGAAATACCTATGTGAGTAGCCCAGGGTTCCCAGGTGGATTCAAACTGTGCCCTGGAATTTAGCAAGGCACTGGTCAATTTCTCCTGGGACATCAACCAGGAAATTTTTCGCTTGGCCGCAATATAAGACACCTTGGGCTGTTTCCAGGCCTTTGCAATTGTTAGTTTGGCGCTTAGGAGGATAAAGTGCATTAATTTGTGATTCCATTTAGAAGCGCCTGGGACATTTGCATTCAAGAGGGCTACTGCGGGAGTTCTGGGAATCTGTTGTCCCATCACTTTATGAATTAGAGCAAACATCCTTCTCCAGAATGACCTAATTTTGGGACATTCCCACCATATGTGGGCCATAGAGCCGATCAGTTCACAACCTCTGAAACACGGGGGGTTGACAGAGGGGAACATGTGGGCCAATTTAGAAGGAGTGAGATACCACCTGGTCATCACTTTGATATTTGATTCTATTAGGGAAATATTTTTAATCCCCTGATAGGCTCTGGAAAAGGATATCCGTCATTTGTCAAGATCACATTGGATTTGGAAATCATTCTCGCAAGCAGTCATATATGGGGTTTTGCCTTCCTGCTGAGCTAGAGATTGGTATATGACAGAGATTCCACCCCTCTGATTCGTGGCCTGGCCTATCCAAGCTTCGTAAGGGGTGAACCTAGAAGGGGTGGGTTTCCCTATCCATATTTTATGAAGAAAGTGTTGTATTTGAAGTAACCTAAAGTGTTCCCTCTCCGGGATGTCCAGTTGTTGTTGACAGAATTTTAAGGTTAAAGGGCCTGATGCAGTAAAGAAGTGACCAATCCGATACAGCCCCTTGTCCAACCACCATTTGAAGGAAGATACGTTTAGGCCAGGAATGAAATCTGGGTTATTAAAAATGTGGGCCAGAGGTCGGCAGATAGAGGTTAATGAAGGTAGAGTCATTATTTTGCCCCAAAGGGTCATGGATTGTGAAAGGATAGGCGAGAATATGGGAGGGTCTGTCCCTGGGAGGGATCCATAATAAGTAATCAAGAGTATGATTAGGGACCAACTGTCATTCAATTTGAATCCAATCAGGTTTTTCTGTTCTGGAAAATACCGTTGAGAGTTGGGCAATTCTCGCTGCCTGACAGTACCATAAGAGTCTTGGTAATCCCAGGCCCCCCTGTGTACGTATCCTATAAAGAGTGTTATTTGGTAGTCTATGACCCTTTCCTCCCCAGACAAACTTGTTGATTTTCCTTTGGAGGGATTGCAAGTGATCCTTTTTAAAGTTGATCTGAATAGCTCTAAATAAATATAATAGTCTGGAGAGGAGTGTCATTTTTATTGAGTGGATCTTTCCTAGCCAGGAAAGCTCTTTACTGCCCCAGGACTTTAGTTCCGACTCCAGTTTCTTGTATGTGGGTGGGAAATTCATTGAGTATAGTTGGTCAATTTTGGCGGTGAGATGAATCCCTGGATACTCTAGTGACGCGTTGTTCCATTTAAATTTGAAAGAGTTTTTCAATGATTCTACTGTGGCTGGTTTCAGAGATATGTTGAGAGCGTGGGTCTTGTCATAGTTAACCTTTAGGCCTGACACATTAGCAAAGTCATTAAGGAGGCTACATAGATTGGGTAGAGATGTGATAGGAGAGGTTACGAACAGTGGCGGCTGGTGCTCCATTTTTTTAGGGGGGCGCAAACAAAATCCCAACCAACCCCCCCCTCAACGTCACTCGCCCGTGATGGGGCCTATAGACAGACAGGGGGATAGAATGGATAAGATAGATAGATAGATAGATAGATAGATAGATAGATAGATAGATAGATAGATAGATAGATATGCAGTTATACAGATAGGAGAGAGAGAGATTAGATGATAGAATGCACAGCATGACTCCAGGACGCAGTGCTGGGATCCCTCGTGATATACACATACAGCAGATGTGTAATGAAGGCTCCAGCAGATTGTCGGGTGAAGGGCTGGAGCAGAGGTTGATTCCTGGCAGGGCATAGGTGAAGCACAGCTCCCTCCACCCTCTGATCACAGACTAAGAAGAAAATAATACAGTGGACAGACAGGCTGTCAGTAACACAGTACCTTGTCTTCTCCATTCACACAGAGCCGAAACAGGAAGTGACATGCCGCTGGGAGACAGCACCGCCCAGACATGAAGACATGAAGGAGAATGCCCCAATCAGCGTGTAGACGCACACTGCACAGCGCCACAGGGCATAAAAAAACCCCGCAAATGAAGCGTCTTGCCTGCAATCACGGGATTGCATTGGCATGACGCTTCCATAGTGCACCGTGTCCGCCGTCCGCCCGGAACACAGTGCACTCAAAGGAAGTTTTATATTTTTAAAGGCACATTTTTTTTTGGGGGGGGGGCGCCCATGCACCCCCTATGGACAGGCCGCCACTGGTTACGAATATTAGCATATCGTTGGCAAAAAGACTGCATTTATGAGTTTGGGACCCACAGGAAATTCCCTGAATATTGGGGTTAGAACGAATCGCCACTGCGAGTGTCTCAATAGCCATGGCGAAAATTAAAGGGGATAGGGGGCATCCCTGTCTAGTGCCACTAGCCATATTAAAGGGTCTGGAGTGGTGTCCGCATACTCGAATCTGTGCCGATGGGTTGGAATAGAGGGAGTGAAGAAAGCCCAAAAAGCGTTTTCCAAACCCCCACCTCTCTAATAACCCAAACAGGTAAGGCCATTCAACTGTGTTGAAGGCTTTGTGTAAGTCTAAAGATAACAGCATCCCTTCCTGTTTGGGACCCCCATCCCATCCCGCTTGTAGAAGGGAGACTAAGTCAATGGCCCTTCTAATTTGGTCAGGTCCCTGTCTCCCTGGTATAAACCCAACCTGATCTTTATGGACGTATTGACTAATGAAAGAAGATAAGCGGTTGGGCAATATTTTCGTTAAGATCTTGAGGTCGTTATTTATGAGGGAGATTGGTCTATCATTTTCAACTGCTTCGGGATTTTTATTTGGTTTGGGGATTATCGTTACGTAGACCGCATTGAGTTGTGGATCTAAGGGGGAACCGTGGGCTTTTGTGTTGAAGAATTTAGCCATGTGCGGAGCTAGCGTGTCCACGAAGGCCTTATAGTATGGCACTGAAAGGCCATCGGGACCAGGGGCCGAGCCTGTTTTTAGATGTTTCACGACTTCCTTTATTTCCTCAATAGATATGCTTGCTTCCATAATCTCCCTATGTTCCGCAGATAGTGTAGGTATCGGAAGGTCCTGAAGAAAGCTTGGAATCAAAGGATCTTTGTTCTTTGTGGGCTTGGCATATAGGTCAGTGTAGACGTCACAGAAAGCCTCTAAAACCTTGTTGGGGTCAGCCGTCGGAGGGAGACCGGCTACCCTTATCCTAGGAATACAGTGAGAACGAAGGCGCGTCGATAATTTCGAGGCTAGCATCAAACCTATTTTGTCTTTTTGATGGTAGAATCAGGCTCCACTCCAGCGGATATGCTTCTCCGCTTTTACCGTGAGGGCCAGATTCAGTTCAAGCCTAGCTGCATCCAGTTGTGCCAGCAGGGTTTTAGAGGGATTTTTCTTGTGTCTAATTTTTAGGGCAGCAAAGTTCTTTTCTAGCTTTTGAATGTTTATTAGTCTTTCTCTCTTCATTTGAGTTGCAATGCTGATAATTTTGCCTCTAATGGTAGCTTTGTGGGCCGCCCAGAGGGTCTCGGGGGATATTTTGTCAGTGTTGTTAAGAAGGAAGTATTTTTTCAGTGAATTTTCCAATTCGGAAGTTTTGATGGGGTCATTCAGAATAGATTCATTTAAATGCCAATGAGTGCCCGAGGGCCTGGAGAGGGCATTTTGAATATATAGTAGAACTATGGAGTGGTCCGACCAAGCAGTGTCAATTATGGTCACCTTATATGTAGAGGGAATAAGTGAGGGGGGTATCAGAATATGGTCTATTCTTGTGTAAAACTGGTGGGGAGCCGAGAAGTGGGTATAGTCCTTTTTGGAGGGATTTAGTTCCCTCCATATGTCAATTAGCCCATGGGCGTATAGGGTTTTCGCTATGTTCAAGCTAGCTTTGGTGGGGCGCGATAGTTGGGCTTTGGGGGGCTTTGATTTGTCAAGTCCTTGAGCAAAGGCTATATTTGTGTCGTGTCCAAAGATAACCTTGCCTTCCACTAGGGGAAGTAGGGTTTTGAAAAGAGATTGAAAGAAAGCAGTTTGGCCTTTATTGGGGGGCGTAGTATAAAATTATAGAATAAATATTGCCTTCTATAGTGCCCTTAACCAGGATAAACCTCCCCTCAGGGTCTTTGTGATCAGAAATGTAAGAAAATGTACTGTTTTTAGAAAATAACACTGCTACTCCTTTGGTCTTATTAGCTGCATTCGCCACGTAAAATGAGGGATAGTGTGAATGGAGGAATCTGGGGCTGTATCGGATTGGAAAATGAATCTCTTGTATTAAGACTATATCTATCTTCAAGGATCGGTAGTTTTCAAAAGCAATTCTACATTTTCTAGGGGAGTTCAAACCTTGTGTATTATGAGAGGCTACTCTAAAGATCCTTGTGTGTCACGTTCCCTACAGACATTTAATCAGAGGGGTGGAATGCTGCTGAGGAAGACGTCACTTACCCTTGGAAGACTTTTCATCCTGGGCCCTTGACACTGGAAAAGCTGTGAGCGTAACAGAGTTGGTGTCATAAGCTTCGCGAATCCTGCTGAGCAGCTCAAAAGAGAGAAGAGGTTAGTGAGGAGGGGGGAGAGGTAAAAAATGAAAAACAAAAAACATTGTCTTCTAAGAAGACTAATGATGACAGACGGGGACGAACCCCATCTGACATCCACAGTGTGGCTTCGGTAGCCTCTAGGAGGGGCCCGAAGTCTCATGGCACAGAGGAGTAAAAGCCTCATCTGTGGAATGAGTGAATGCACAGGGGTAGCACCCCTGGCCCTTACTTAAAAGATAACATTAGTTTAAGTAAACTGACACAGCGAAATTTCAACATGTCCTAGCAACCTTAGGGATATTAAAGGAGCCCTTGGGACTCGGAACCTGATATGTTAAGTGGTCTGCTACAGAGATTAATGACCCAAGCCCTATCCCCCCTATTCAGGGAGATAGGGGGGACCTGGGGATGCCTCAGGTGAAACCAACTGTTTGAAAGCAGAACCGACTCCAGGTCCGGGTTCCTGTGTCACATACTGTCAAAAGATCCTGAGATTAACAAGTTCTCTGTTCGGCAGCTCTGTAGGAAGATCTCCACGAAGATGGTCAGGGCAACCCGGATGGCAAATTTTAGAAGGAAAACTCTTGAAGTCTGAAAAGTCACGGACCATCATGTCTCTCAGAGCAAGATAGGGGTTGAGACCTAAAGCGGAGGCCCCTAGTCCATAATTCAGACTGGCTGTGATGTGGAAAAACTAGTGAGAAATGGGGAACTGTGAATAGAAACTTCGGAAGGCCTTAAAATTGTCAACCCTGGTGTAGAAAGGAGTCCTAAACTCCAACAACAGGGGAAAGTGACATCCCCTAGTGGAAGGCCCTAATGAGGGCTAGAAGGATGAGAGGTACCCCAAGAGCGACTTATGGTGGGCGACCTTCTTTGGGTTTCTTGGACTTACCTTTGTTCCAGAGATGGGAAACTGGACTATCCGGCGTAGGTCATTTGGAGGATCCTCCTGGAGCCGCAGTGAGATGGGTGCTTCCTGGGAAATCAGCTTAAGGTGAAGGAAAAGTTTCTCTGCTTCTGGTAGGGAGGAGAAAGAATAGGCTTTGTCTTGGATGGAAAATTTTACTCCGAATACTTGATGTCCCGTTGGGACAGAACCATCAGGAGCGGTTTAAGGGACCTTCTCTTCTGGATGGTCGAGGGAGCCAAATCTGCATATATTTGAATTTGATGACCTCTTCATATAACTTGCTGTTTAAGGTTTGACAATGATGTCCCTTGGGGAGCTATTCCTTTTGGGGGGCCAAGGGCTGTATGGGCCCTGTCCAGTTCCAGACAATGAGGGGGCGTGTTAGGGATCAGCTCCTTGATGAGATCCTGGATTGCGGGGAGAATATCTGTGATGTTTTCAGGGAGACCTCGGACTTGGAAATTATATCTCCTTGACCTGTTCTCAAGGTCATCTATCCTGGCCAAGGCTGTATCCAGTTGTTTCTGGAGGACCTGTATGTGTGCAGCATTCTGGTTGGTGTGGGAGACAGTGATATCCAGTTTGGTTTCTATAGCTTCCATTCTGGAGCCGAGGTTGGCAAAGTCAGACTTAATGTCTCTGGTAATCTGGGCAGCTGTGCTGGCCAGGCCCCTCTCCAGTAAGGCTGAAAATTTCTGGAAAAGATCCCCCTGCACTGATGACTGATCCTGGTCCTGCTGATAGGGAGAGAAATCTGCCTGGAAAAGTGAAGGAGCAGGCCCTGCAGGGGACAGGTTATAATCCTCCAGCGTTCTGCTCAGGAGGAATTCAGTGGAGGCTGGAGAGTGAGCTGGGCGGCTTTGAGGGGCTCCCTGGACTACTTGGGAGAAGGTTAGCATGGCTGGTGCAATCACTTGTCTGTATTCTGGATGCTTCTCCCCGCAGGCCGCGTGTTGCTGTGTGGAGGTGATGCCGGCGGCCATCTTAGTACACCCACCGCGGCCTGCTCGTTCGAATTCCGGCCCCAGATCACGCCTGGCGGCTGGTATAGACATTCAGGGGGAGACCCAAGTTCGGCTGGACTATTGGGGGCTCAAATCCCCGGGTGCTGCAGCTGCTGTGAGGCTCGGAGGGCAGAGGTGCTGCGGAGCTCCCAACTCAGGCAGCCATCCTGGAGCTCGTACGTATGCGCAGTCTGGTCAAGTGGAATTTTAAAAATGTTTTTGTATTGGTACATGTTCCCCAGGTCAGTGCCCACCCACCATGCTATTTTTACATCTCCTTGCCTAGTAGCCTAGAAAATTGGCATTTTTAATTTGTTAGCTGATGAATGCTCAAACAGACCCAAGGACATGTAGTTCTGACAGCACCACTCCAAGCCTACTGTGTGTAAAGTCCAATCAGCTTCTACCTCTGCTACAGGTGCTAGTCCCAAAAGGAGCAGATCCCTTTTATTACCACTGCTAAATGTGACAGCTTCTTCCTGGTTGTTAGGGAACTAGTACCTGTTGGCATCCTAACAACCAGTGACTCGTCCCCTTCCAGCACATTCAGCTGCCAGACAGGGATTCCAGACTGACAGTTGAATGGTAACATACAGCAGGGATATAAATAAAAAGGCTTATGCCGCATACACACGAGCGGAATGTCCGACAGAAAAAGTCAGACGGAAGCTTTTCATTGTCTATTCCGATCGTGTGTAGGCCTCATCGGACTTTTTTCCGAAAATTCTGACAGACCTAGAAATGAAACATGTTCTAAATATTTCCGGCAGAACCAATTCCTATCAGGAAAACCAATCGTCTGTATGCTGTTCCGATGGACCAAAAACGGCGCATGCTCTGAAGCAAGTACGAGACGGAAGCTATTGGCTACTGGCTATTGAACTTCCTTTTTCTAGTCCTGTCGTAAGTGTGGTACATCACCGCATTCTGGACCGACTTTGTTCGGACTTTGGTTTGACCATGTGTAGGCAAGACCGCTTGAATGGAATTCTGTAGGAGTTCCGTCAGAGAAACCTTCGGAGTTTATTCTGACGGCAAATCCAGTCGTGTGTACAGGGCATTAGAGTCCCCCCAAAATTTATACCGGGCCCTTTAGTCCTGGTATAAATCTTCAGTGGAACCCCACAAAAAAATATTGCAGTCTCCTCAAAATTTTACACCGGACCCTTATCCAAGCATGCACCCTGAGTGGCAAGGATGAGGAGGGATGGGCAGTGGTCTGCCCCATTCTGAACCATGCCAGGCCACATGCCCTAAACATGGGGGCACCTTTCAATCCCAGGGGGACCACCTGCCCACAAACCTGGCTCTGTAGTTGTGGGAGTCTGTGGATGGGGGGCTTATGTGCCTCTTGAAGACCCTTTAAAAATAAGGAGAAAAAATATTATCTTCTAAAGAACAAAAGTATAGTTGCAAGTTTTTACATGTTTGTGTTTGAGGTTTATTATTGAAAAATGTAAAGTAATACACTTGGGGGCTAAGAATATGAACACAAGTTACTCATTAGTGAAAGAACCCCAGGAGGAATTGAGAATGGAAAAGGATCTGGAGAGTCTCATAGACCCCAGGCTCAAGTTGCAGCAATCAAGGCTAACAGATTATGAGCATGCATTAAAAATGGTATCTACTCAAGAGATAAGACTTCAATTCTACCACTTTACAAAACTCTGGTTCGGCCACATCTGGAGTATGCCATCTAGTTCTGGTCACCAGTCCTCAGGAAGGATGTGCTGAAACTGTAGAGAGTTCAGAGAAGGGGAACAAAGCTAATAAGGGGGCTGGAGGATCTCAGTTATGAAGAATGACTACAAACATTAAACCTATTCTCCCTGGAGAAGCACTTATAAGTAGATATGATCACAATATGCTAATTTTTAAATGTTGATTCTAACATAGAGAGTAAACTATTCAGTCTCAGGTTTCTTAACTTCCCTGGTGGGTTTTCCCGAGTGTGGCTCGGGGTTAAATTTCAGCACCATTAGTGGTAGCCCCCTAGCCACACTGGGGATTGCATTGCAGGATCCTGGTGTAGTATACTTACCTTGTCCCCAGGATCCTGCGATGTCCCCTCGCTGTGTTTGTGGGCTCTGTCCTCCGCCGATGCCTCTGTGTGCCGGGCTCTGTTCCCTGTGAGCATCAAGATGCATGGGGGCGGACCCTGGTGACAAATTCAAAAAATTGAAAATAAATAACACATACAGTACACTGTAATCTTACAGATGTATCAAATCATTTTATATCCCTTTTGTCCCTAGTGCTTTGTCCAGTGCCCTGCATGAGGGTTTTATATTATATATACTGTTCTTTCTGCCTGGAAACTGGAGATTGTCCATAGCAACCAAAAAGTGTCCCTTTACAACAAAAGTGGTTTGAGACCAGCTAGAAAACAGCAATAGTAAATTAGAACACTTGCAGACTTGAGTGACAGTGAATCATGGGGAAATTCATTTTATTATTATTATTATTATATTATTATTTTTAATAATTATTTATAGTTATTTATTATATTATAATTCAGGATTTTGTGTTTCAAACTTTATCATACCCGGGATATCTTCTAGACTCTTGTTTCGACAGATTTAAGTGTGTTATTGCTAAGAATTACAGGCCTACAATATAAAACGCCAAATTTCTATGCAAAACAATTGTACCGCTTTGAGACGCAAAAATCGGACATAATCATACCGCCAGGGAGGCTATGAAGATATGCAACCACTCAAAGAAGTTGGATGAGAAATGGTTTAACCTTCAACTCTGTAAGGGTTCTTTACTATTGGATTGTTAAGGATGTAGAACTCCCTTCCAGAGTTGGTGGTGCCAGAGAGTGTTAATAAAACTTTGAGATGGACACCTTAGTGAATGCAATATACAGGGATATGGTAGTGACATAAACACACACACAGAGGTTGAACTGGATGGACTGGTGTCTTCATTCAACCTTATCAAATATGTAACTATGTAACTATGTAATGAGGTTTATGTGTCTCTATAAGACTGTGGTTTGTTGCAAAACAATTAAAACACATTTTTGGGGTACAAAGTACAGCAAGTCGGCTCATGTCCTGTTTAACAATTGTCTCTTTAAAACACAGTTGGCAGTGGAAAGTTATGTGTATGGAATCATTGTGTCCCTCTGGGTGCTCCAGGTCCTTCACAATACCAGCAATGATCTGGCTTTCTAGAACAGAATGTGGATCTCCTGCTCTTCATTTAACATTTTTAGGTGCCAAACTATTAACTTAACTTTTCCTGCCAGCCCACTGCATATATACATCCTGGTGAGACGAGTGTCATTCTGGGAGGATGTACCCACATGGCATCCCAGTTTGGGTGTTCCTACCATAAACAATGTCTGTCAATCATGATTGGTCACAACAATTACATGGTTCAAGGCAAATCACAGCAACAATGTACTATGTGATAGCTGCAGCCAATCACAGCTATCACAGTAGTAAACAATGGCATCATGAATGATGCCAAACACAGTTAGAAATGGTTGCTTATACAGTGTACATGATTGTATAAGCAATCATAATGTTTACAAAAAATTAAAAAAATCCCTATCACCCTCCCCCAGCAGTACAACATCACTATGGTGACAACATCACTATGGTGACACTGCACTGCTCTGGTGACATGTTAAAAAAAAAGAATATTTTTTTTACACACTGTTACCATAGTAAGTGCAATGTCATTATGGCAAAAAAAAAAAAAACTTTTTGAAACACTAACCATGCCACTTAGAAATACATTGTAGTGTTTTCTTTCCAAAATGCGGTGATTTTGTTGGTGATTGTCCTGTTCTGGCACTTCAGGGACTCAAGAAATGTAATTGTAAGTATGCCTATGCTGTGTGAGAAATAACTTGTTAAAATGACATCTTTGTGAAAAAAAATATTAATTTTCCAAAAAAATTTAACAAAAAATACAACTTCAAAATCTCACCATGCCTCTTAAACAAATACATTTGGGGGTATTGTCCTGTCATTTTAGGGCCTCAAGAAATTAGTCCATCAGTACATCAGGACTGATCAATTTTCAGATTTATATCCCATAGTGTGTAGACTTTCCCACAGAATAAATAATATACACTGATTTGGGTTATCTTTACCCAAGAAATGTAGCAGAATACGTGTTGGTCCAAATCCATGAAGAAAATTTTTTTTTCTCATTTATATACATAAAAACTTGGCTGTGATTAAATCCTATCAATATAAGTCTCTATCTGTTTAAAAAAAATGCTAAAATGTAATTTGGGTACATTGTTGGATGACTGAGTAATTATCATTCAAAATGTGACAGCGTTAAAAACTGAAAATGGCCTGGGCAGGAGGGGGGAGGGGGGACAGACCGTTCTTGAGGTGGTTAAAATAGAATAACTGATGGAAAAAAAAGAAAACCAAAACAGAGCACCACTGCTGGTCAGATCTCTCAAGAGGACTTCAAATGCACCCAATGTGCTCAGAATTAATATATCATCTTGACTTTTTAAAATAATCCTCCAACTTGCTGATTAAGCACTTTTTAAAGAGAAGAATGGATGACTGCTATTACACATTTACCCCAAAAACTTATAGATACCTTGCTGTGTGTGACTTCAGGAAATCAGTGCCAGAAATATTTCCTGTATAACTAAAGTCAGACAACTCTGATATGAAAGACGCTGAACAGCCAAAGAACTATTATTCTCCAAGGAGAGTTCAGCAATGGCAGCCTCCATTAGGGAGACCAGTGAATGTCTGTTTGTTGATCTCCCCAATCTATTTGTAACCCAGAAGTGATCTGAAAAATGTGACTTTGGGGTCCTGGGAAGAAGCTAATGGGGCGTGATCTGAACTCCATTTGTTTAATGGAGGGCAGGGGAGACATCAGGGGTCTCATTAAAGGGAACCTGTCCCAAAAAATGATCACATAGGGGACTCGTGTCCTCATGTGATAAAAATGAACGTGTAAGAAAATAAAGTCAAATCCACGCACTTTAACCTCTCACAATACATATATATGAACCTCCCCCCACCCCCACATACACACATATACAATAATAAACACAGATGGGAGAGGCGCCTGCACACTAAAGCTTTAATTTTTCTGCACATGTTATCAACACGCAATCTGGAGTGAGGACAATCATTTTAGACCTGTTATCAGTTATCTGCTATGAGTGGATCATGGGTGCAATGTCAGGCTCCTGCAGACAAGTCCTTCAGCTTTCAGCCCATACATCTGTACAGGCTTTTTGTTAGAAAGCTGGAGGACTTGTGAATGGACTATGAGTGCACGGATCAGCACAATCACAGGCCATTGATACTACAATTCTGTCTGCCACGATGGAAGACAGGACTTGTAGTTTATTCATTCACAGATTCATGTGAATTAATACCATGGCTGTGTGGGTGGAGCTGATTTTTAATATGGCTGTGGTTTTGGGGGAGAGGAACCCCCTACCCACTGGCACAGGGGGGTGAGGGAACATGTGCTGGAACATGTTACATCCTAAATACTGATGTGCCATGTAACATGTTCCAAAAGGTGAACTTAGCCTTTAAAGCATTACCTATGGAAAAGTGAAGGTACTAAAGTGTGTCACCGTGTCTGGTTGACCAACGGCCATTCAGAAATGAACTGAAAAGCAAGAAATGAAAAGTGCAAATCAACACTCACCAAACTTCTACTAACACAAAACTAGCAGAAGGAGCCCAAACGGTGGCGCAAAAGAGCTGAAAAACCACATAGTACGTCTTGTACGTCACTACGTTCGCAATTGTTGGCCAACATTTGTGTGACCGTGTGTATGCAAGACAAGTTGGAGCGAACAACGTTCAATCAAAAATCCACAGTTTGGTTGTTGGAAAGTCCGACCGTGTGTACGAGGCATAAGACTTGACATAATGACTATCTATTTATTCAGTGCAACCTCATCTTTTATATTTTACCAAATAATTGGGTAATATATTACATTTGTATGCCCTAAAATGAACTTTGTGTATCTTTTACTGAAAACAAAAGATTACATTTGGTAAACCATTGAACTAATATCATGTGACAGAAAAAGATGATACAGCAAGCATTGTTTCTCCAGGGTCTCTGCTTTCAGAAAATATACTGTATACTGTTTGGGGGTTTTATATCATCTTCAGGCCTAAAATATTTTTTTTTAACATGGGTGCAAAAATAAAAAAAACAGCTCCAGAAGGGAAAGGGTTAAACACCTCTAAACTAAACATGAACCTAAACTGGGTGTAATTTTTGTCTGGGCACATTGTGTTCCAGTACTGAACTGACCGTGTATAAAAAGATACGAGTAAACTTTCATTGGACGCTCTCACCTTATACTTTAGTGTGTGTGGATTTATTTCAGATTTTTTGTTATTTTTTTTTAAAGAGAAATCCATGTCATGTAATGCTTGAGCCAAAATGTAGACTGAGATATACACTCTATAGGATGTTTTCTCATCAGGATGAGATGAACCAAGTGGAAGTGTCTCCAAACTTCTGTTCCTAAGAGGATGTCTAGGTGTGAGTGTGAGTGGAATAAGTAAATTTTTCATTTGGTTTTTTGAAAAGCACTGATATTGAGTTATGAGAATATCTTCTATCAGGGGGTCATTTGGGCGGCTGGATGGATAAATATTATAAAAATATTCCAGCAATTCCTTTATGTAAAGAAGGGGGAACGTAAACACCATGCTGCAATTACTGATATAAGAAAACACTCCACTCCTTGACCAAGAATCTGGTAGAATAAATGTTTTCTCCGTGTGATAAGGGACATTATTATACAAAAACTTGTAATAATTCATACTAACTGATCCACAAATAATAAGAACTTCCGTAGTTGAGGTCCGCAGCTCTGGATACATTTTATCACAATTCTTTACAGACACCAGAATTTTGAATTCAATACAAATTCCATGATTAGATAAATGTTTGCTGAGTTGTTGGATCTCCCTCTCTCCGTATTCATCATCAGATGTAAGGATCCCGACCCAGTTCCACTTCAACCTTTCCAGTAACTTTGCTATGGCCACATATTGCATCTCATCATCCGGAACTGTCCGGAAGAAGTTTGGATACCTCTTTCTATCACTCAGTAAAGTATCTCTGGCTCCATAACTAATCTAGAAAGAAAGAAAACAGTCTGTATTAGACATGTGCAATTTGTTTAGTTCCGAATTTGTTTCTGAATTTGCAAATTTTCAAATTTCCGAATTTCAGAAATTTTGAATTTTTGAAAATTTAAATTTTCAGAATTTCGGAAATTCGGAATTTGGAAATTCGAAATTTGGGAAATTGTAAAATTCGAAATTTCAGAAATTCGAAATTTCGGAAATTCGAAATTCGGAAATTGGAAATTTGGGAAATTCAAAATTTTGGAAATTCTAAATTTCGAAAATTCGAAATATGGAATGTGGAAATTTCGGAAATTCTAAATTTCTGAAATCGAAAAATTTCATAAATTCAGAAATTTGAAATTTCGGAAATTCAGAAGTTCAGAAATTAGAAATTTTGGAAATTCGTAAATTTGAAAATTCGAAATTAACCACTTGCCGACTGCCGCATGATGATGTATGTCGGCAGAATGGCACGGGCAGGCAAAAGGACTTACAGATACATCCTTGCCTTCCCGCGGGTGGGGGGTCCGATCGGACTCCCCCCAGTTCCTGCGGCGGTCGGATGAGAGGTGAGGGGGAGGCCACTCATTCGTGGTTCCCCCTTGCGATCGCTCCTGGCAAATGACAAGCTTCCTCGGCTTCTGCATAGTAAACAGAAGCGGGGGAAGTGATGTCATCTCTCCTCGGCTCGGTATTTTCCTTTCCGGCGCCGAGGAGGGAAGACATCGATATGTGTGCACAAACACTACACACACAGTAGAACATGCCAGGCATACATTACACCCCCCTTTAACCCCGATCCCCCCGATCACCCCCAAACACCTCCCTGTCACACTGACACCAAGCAGTTTTTTTTTTCTGATTACTGCATTGGTGTAAGTTTGTGACAGTTATGCCCCGTACACACGGTCGGACTTTGTTAGGACATTCTGACAACAAAATCCTAGGATTTTTTCCGACGGATGTTGGCTCAAACTTGTCTTGCATACACACGGTCACACAAAGTTGTCAGAAAATCCGATCGTTTTAAACGCGGTGACGTAAAACATGTACGTCGGGACTATAAACGGGGCAGTGGCAAATAGCTTTCATCTCTTTATTTATTCTGAGCATGCGTGGCACTTTGTCCGTCGGATTTGTGTACACACGATCGGAATTTCCGACAACGGATTTTGTTGTCGGAAAATTTTATCTCCTGCTCTCCAACTTTGTGTGTCGGAAAATCCGATGGAAAATGTCCGATGGAGCCCACACACGGTCGGAATTTCCGACAACATGCTCCGATCGGACATTTTCCATCGGAAAATCCGACCGTGTGTACGGGGCATTAGTGTGGTAGGGCAGTTAGTGTTAGTCCCCTTTAGGTCTAGGGTACCCCCCTAACCCCCCCTAATAAAGTTTTAACCCCTTGATCGCCCCCATCGCCAGTGTCACTAAGCGATCATTTTTCTGATCGCTGTATTAGTGTCACTGGTGACGCTAGTTAGAGAGGTAAATATTTAGGTTCGCCGTCGTCGCATTTTATAGTGTCAGGGACCCCCATATACTACCTAATAAATGTTTTAACCCCTTGATTGCACCCTAGTTAACCCTTTCATCAGTGATCACCGTATAACTGTTACTGATGACGCTGGTTAGTTAGTTTGTTTTTTATAGTGTCAGGGCACCCGGCGTTTATTACCGAATAAAGGTTTAACCCCCTGATCGCCCGGTGGTGATATAATATAGGGTCAGATAGGGTCTTCATCACCCCAGGCAGCGTCGGCAGCGACCCCAGGCAGCGGCGGTACCGCTAACACCCACGCACGCAGCATACACCTCCCTTAGTGGTATAGTATCTGAACGGATCAATATCTGATCCGATCAGATCTATACTAGCATTCCCAGCAGTTTAGGGTTCCCAAAAATGCAGTGTTAGTGGGATCCGCCCAGATACCGGATAACACCTGCGTTTTGGCCCCTCCGCCCAGCCCACCCAAGTGCAGTATCAATCAATCACTGTCACTTACAAAACACTAAATGCATAACTGCAGCGTTCGCAGAGTCAGGCCAGATCCCTGCGATCGCTAACTGTTTTTTTGGTAGTGTTTTGGTGAACTGGCAAGCACCAGCCCCAGGCAGCGTCAGGTTAGTGCCAGTAGCGCTAACACCCACGCATGCACCGTACACCTCCCTTAGTGGTATAGTATCTGAACAGATCAATATGTGATCCAATCAGATCTATACTAGCGTCCCCAGCAGTTTAGGGTTCCCAAAAACGCAGTGTTAGCGGGATCAGCCCAGATACCTGCTAGCACTTGCGTTTTGCCCCTCCGCCCAGCCCACCCAAGTGCAGTATCAATTGATCACTGTCAAATACAAAACACTAAATGCATAACTGCAGTGTTCGCAGAGTCAGGCCTAATTCCTGCGATCACTAACAGTTTTTTTTGGTAGCGTTTTGGGGAACTGGCAAGCATCAGCGGCCTAGTACACCCCGGTCGCAGTCAAACCAGCACTGCAGTAATACTTGGTGACGTGGCAAGTCCCATAAGTGCAGTTCAAGCTGGTGAGGTGGCAAGCACAAGTAGTGTCCCACTGCCACCAAGAAGAAGACAAACACAGGCCCGTCGTGCCCATAATGCCCTTCCTGCTGCATTCACCAATCCTAATTGGGAACCCAACACTTCTGCAGCGCCCGTACTTCCCCCATTCACATCCCCAACCAAATGCAGTAGGCTGCATGAGAGGCATTTTCTTTACGTCCTCCCGAGTACCCCTACCCAGCGAACCCCCCCAAAAAAGATGTCGTGTCTGCAGCAAGCACGGATATAGGCGTGACACCCGCTATTATTGTCCCTCCTTTCCGGACAATCCTGGTCTTTGCATTGGTGAATGTTTTGAACGCTACCCTTCACTAGTTGAGTATTAGCGTAGGGTACAGCATTGCACAGACTAGGCACACTTTCACAGGGTCTCCCAAGATGCCATCGCATTTTGAGAGACCCGAACCTGGAGCCAGTTACAGTTATAAAAGTTACAGTTACAAAAAAAAGTGTAAAAAAAAAAAAAGACACAAAAAAATATAAAATAAAAAAAAAAATAGTTGTCGTTTTATTGTCCTCTCTCTCTCTATTCTCTCTCTCTATTGTTCTGCTCTTTTTTACTGTATTCTATTCTGCAATGTTTTATTGTTATTATGTTTTATCATGTTTGCTTTTCAGGTATGCAATTTTTTATACTTTACCGTTTACTGTTTTATTGTTAACCATTTTTTTGTCTTCAGGTACGCCATTCAGCTGCAGCGCGGATTTATTTATCTTGACAGCAACAGTGTTTGCTCCCATGATATATAAAGCCAGCAGAGGTGATATATGCCGAAGCATGGGGGCAGCAGGGGCAGAGGAGCGATTTGCTCCTACCTTTTGGGGGAGGATGCCCCCATGCTTTGGCATATATAAACGGTGCATGTATTTATTTATTTATTTATTTATTTCAGGTACTTATATAGCGCCATCAATTTACGCAGCGCTTTACATATATATATTATACATTCACATCAGTCCCTATACCCTCAAGGAGCTTACAATCTAAGGTCCCTAACTCACATTCATACCTATACTAGGGCCGATTTAGACAGGATCCAATTAACCTACCAGCATGTCTTTGGAGTGTGGGAGGAAACCGGAGTACCCGGAGGAAACCCACGCAGACACAGGGAGAACATGCAAACTCCAGGCAGGTAGTGTCGTGGTCGGGATTCGAACCAGCGACCCTTCTTACTGCTAGGCGAGAGTGCTACCCACTGCGCCACTGTGCCGCCCATCATTAGAAGTGGGTGGATGAAGGGAGGTATTCTAATGGTGGGCATACCCACCGATCAATATCTTTTTTTCATTTACCCCACAGGCTGCATGAAAAAAAAAGATTACAATATATGCCCAACAAGGACCAGCAACGTACTGGTATGTTTCTGGAATTTGAGTGGTTATACCAGAATGATGCCTGCAGGTGTAGGTATCATCTTGGTATCATTTTTTTCAGCCAGTGGTCGGCTTTCATGTAAAAGCAATCCTAGCAGCTCTATTAGCCTCTAGACTGCTTTTACAAGCCGTGGGAGGGAATGCCCCCCCACCACCGTCTTCCATGTTTTTCTCTGGCTCTCCTGTCCCAAAGGGGAACCTGAGAATGCAGCCGGTGATTCAGCCAGCTGACCATAGAGCTGATCAGAGACCAAAGTGGCTCCAAACATCTCTAGACTGCTTTTACAAGCCGTGGGAGGGAATGTCCCCCCACCACCGTCCTCCATGTTTTTCTCTGGCTCTCCTGTCCCAAAGGGGAACCTGAGAATGCAGCCGGTGATTCAGCCAGCTGACCATAGAGCTGATCAGAGACCAAAGTGGCTCCAAACATCTCTATGGCCTAAGAAACCGGAAGCTACAAGCATTTCATGACTTAGATTTCGCCGGATGTAAACAGCGCCATTGGGAAATTGGGAAAGCATTTTATCACACCGATCTTGGTGTGGTCAGATGCTTTGAGGGCAGAGGAGAGGTCTAGGGTCTAATAGACCCCAATTTTTTCAAAAAATAGTACCTGTCACTACCTATTGCTATCATAGGGGATATTTACATTCACTGAGATAACAATAAAATTGATAAAAAAAAATGAAATGAACAGTTTAAAAAAAAGATAAAAAAGCAAATAAATAATAATAAAAAAAAAGCACCCCTGCCCCCCCTGCTCTGGCGCAAAGGCGAACGCAAGCGTCGGTCTGGCGTCAAATGTAAACAGTAATTGCACCATGCATGTGAGGTATCACCGTGAAGGTCAGATCGAGTGCAGTAATTTTAGCAGAAGACCTCCTCTGTAAATCTAAAGTGGTAACCTGTAAAGGCTTTTAAAGGCTTTGAAAAATGTATAGTTTGTCGCCACTGCACGTTTGTGTGCAATTTTAAAGCATGTCATGTTTGATATCCATGTACTCGGCCTAAGATCATCTTTTTTATTTCATCAAACATTTGGGTAATATAGTCTGTTTTAGTGCATTAAAATTTTAAAAAGTGTGTTTTTTCCCCAAAAAATGCGTTTAAACAATTGCTGTGCAAATACTGTGTGAAAAAAAAAAATGAAACACCCACCATTTTAATCTGTAGGGCATTTGCTTTAAAAAAATATATAATGTTTGGGGGTTCAAAGTAATTTTCTTGCAAAAAAAAAATTTTTTTTTCATGTAAACAAAAAGTGTCAGAAAGGGCTTTGTCTTCAAGTGGTTAGAAGAGTGGGTGATGTGTGACATAAGCTTCTAAATGTTGTGCATAAAATGCCAGGACAGTTCAAACCCCCCCCAAATGACCCCATTTTGGAAAGTAGATACCCCAAGCTATTTGCTGAGAGGCATGTCGAGTCTATGGAATATTTTATATTGTGACACAAGTTGCGGGAAAGAGACAATTTTTTTTTTTTTTTTTGCACAAAGTTGTCACTAAATGATATATTGCTCAAACATGCCATGGGAATATGTGACATTACACCCCAAAATACATTCTGTTGCTTCTCCTGAGTACGGGGATACCACAAGTGTGAGACTTTTTGGGAGCCTAGCCACGTACGGGACCCCGAAAACCAAGCACCGCCTTCAGACTTTCTAAGGGCGTAAATTTTTGATTTCATTCTTCACTACCTATCACATTTTCGGAGGCCATGGAATGCCCAGGTGGCACAAATCCCCCCAAATGACCCTATTTTGGAAAGTAGACACCCCAAGCTATTTGCTGAGAGGTATAGTGAGTATTTTCCAGACCTCACTTTTTGTCACAAAGTTTTGAAAACTGAAAAAAAAACAAAAACATTTTTTTCTTGTCTTTCTTCATTTTCAAAAACAAATGAGAGCTGCAAAATACTCACCATGCCTCTCAGCAAATAGCTTGGGATGTCTACTTTCCAAAATGGGGTCATTTGGGGGGGGTTTTGTGCCATCTTGGCATTTTATGGCCTTCAAAACTGTGATAGGTAGTGAGGAGTGAAATCAAAAATTTACGCCCTTAGAAATCCTGAAGGCGGTGTTTGGTTTTAGGGGCCCCGTACGCGGCTAGGCTCCAATTAAGTCCCACACATGTGGTATCCCCGTACTCAGGAAAAGCAGCTGAATGTATTTTGGGGTGCAATTCCACATATGCCCGTATGAGCAATATATCATTTAGTGACAACATTTTGTAATTTTTTTTTTTGTCATTATTCAATCACTTGGGACAAAAAAAAAATAATATTCAATGGGCTCAACATGCCTCTCAGCAATTTCCTTGGGGTGTCTACTTTCCAAAATGGGGTCATTTGGGGAAGTTTTGTACTGCCCTGCCATTTTAGCACCTCAAGAAATGACATAGGCAGTCATAAATTAAAGGCTGTGTAAATTCCAGAAAATGTATCCTAGTTTGTAGGCGCTATAACTTTTGCGCAAACCAATAAATATACACTTATTGACATTTTTTTTACCAAAGACATGTGGCCGAATACATTTTGGCCTAAATGTATGACTAAAATTGAGTTTATTGGATTTTTTTTTATAACAAAAAGTAGAAAATATCATTTTTTTTCAAAATTTTCGGTCTTTTTCCGTTTATAACACAAAAAATAAAAACGGCAGAGGTGATCAAATACAATCAAAAGAAAGCTCTATTTGTGGGAAGAAAAGGACGCAAATTTTGTTTGGGTACAGCATTGCATGACCGCACAATTAGCAGTTAAAGCGACACAGTGCTAAATTGTAAAAAGTGCTCTGGTCAGGAAGGGGGTAAATCCTTCCGGGGCTGAAGTGGTTAAGAAATTTGAAAATTTGAAATTTCACAAATTTGAAAATTAAAAAATTTGGAAATTTGAAAATCCAAAAATAAGATCTAATCTAATAATAATAAATAACAATAATAATTATAAACATTTTGATTATTATTATTTTTATTATTTTGTTCCATTCCACTTGTTTAGATGTGGCATTCGTTATTTCGGTTAATCCGTAACTTTGGATAAATTTGTACTTGTACCTGAAACCATGCACCTAGTAGGCGGGGACTTTAACTCTGTCATGTCCACACTAGCATACCATACAAGCGACCCAACTCACAGACCGCATAAATCTATCCCCTAACACCTGATTCTACCCTTCTAGCACAATCCATCGCCTCCATGCGCTATATAGACTCATGACGGATCAGGAGTATACTTTCTTCTTGCCCCCACATATCTCCTTCTCCTGCATCAATTACTTTTTGCCTCCCCTGCACTAATGACTGCCCTATGCGATTCGGACATTACAGACGTCAGAATTTCAGATCACAGTCCCATCGTAATACATTTGACTCAGGCTAAACCTTCATCCCCCTCACCCACGTGGTGCTTTCCCTCATATCTGGCAGACAATGAAGACTTCCGCCACATGCTATAAGAAGCATGGAATGAATACACCTCCACTAACGGAGCTCACATCACTGAACCAAACCTCTTTTGGGAAGTTGATAAGGCTTTCTTGAGAGGGAAAATCATCTCCTATACCGCTCAATTTAAAAAAAAACCCAGGCAGCAATACAAGCAAGCCAGTGAAGCTCTACGTTTGGCACATGAACACCTAACTCTGAACCACACACCTGATAATATACAAACGTGGCAGCAGGCTAAAAGTACATTTGACTATTGGGCAGAACAACAGGAAGCAGCTAAAACGTTGTACTCTAAATTACATTATCACAGGTTTGGTAACAAGGCAGGCAAACTACTGGCTAAACTGTGCTCGGGACCAAGGCGACCCACTCATATCTCTACCCTGAGAAATGCGACTGGCTCCCTGGTTACCTCAACTGCCAAAATCAGCAACCTACTTGCAAAGTATTATACAGGTCTATACGCAGCCGACCAGAGTGACCAAGCTACTGCGGAAACTCTCCAGTCTAAGATCCATCTGCCCAAACTTAATGCTCCTATCACTACTGATGAAATCCAGCTGACAATCAAAAATATGATATCTGCCAAAGCCCCAGGCCCAGACGGCTACACAGATGAATTCTATAAATTGACCAACGACTTTATGCCCGACACCCTTAAACATGTCTTTGCAGCCATGTGGGATGGGGGCCCCTACCTCCCTACTGAAACACAGGCACACATCAAATTGATATCCAAAAAAGGGAAAGATCCCCTATTACCGGGCTCGTACCACCCAATTTCCCTAATTAACGTGGATGTCAAAATCCTCTCTAAAATCGTTGCATCGCGCTTAGCCCCCCTACTCCCCTCCTTACTTCACTCGGCCCAATCCGGCTTTGTTCCAGTACGTTCAGCCACTCTAAACATACGCAAGGTTTTAATGGCACTAAATCACGCTAAAACACACCCCAATCAAGACGTCGCTATTATATCATTCAATGCCGAAAAGGCCTTCAACAACGTTAATCTGTCCTGGTTGTTCAGACTAATGGAACAACTCGGCTTCTCTGGCCCAATCATGCGATTCCTACAACAAATGTACGCATCTCCAACTGTGCGCCTTTTCACTCCTGACTTCATCTCTGACTCGATACCCTTAACAAAGAGAACGAGGCAGGGATGCTCCCTATCCCCCTTACTTTTTAATATCACCATTGAGCCCCTATCCAGAATAATCAACTCACATGACGAGATCAGTGGCATGACCATGGGTAACCAAGTACTCTGTTCCGCTCTGTTTGCAGACGACATACTGTTGTTCTTCACTGAACCCCTCTCTGACTTTGACAGACTTCGAGAACTTTTTGTGGCCTTTCGAATAAGCTCTGGCTTTCAAATTAATTTTGACAAAAGCGAAATGTTAGCACTCCACCCACGGTTGTCTGCCAAACGGAGACTTTTATCCCTGATTGCCATGGCGACCCAATATATCACATACTTAGGCTACCGTATAGGCTGTGAGCCCTCCTCTCTATATGTACTCAATTATCCCCCATTAATAACTAAAATTGTAAGGGAGTTGGAAGCATGGGCAGCATTCCCCTCTCGCTCTTTGGGAGATGCCACCTTTTTAAAAATAGTGTCATTTACACGCCTACTCTACCCAATGCAGACCATATCTCTATTATTAAAACATTCTGATGTACAAAACATCCACTGGGCATTAACTACTTTCATATGGTTCTGCAAAAAGCCGTGCATTGCATTACAAAAATTATGCCTCCCAAATTCAGAGGGTGGGGCGGGTCTGCCCAATATTCATTTCTATAAACTCTCATGCTTACTTAGACAAGGCCTAGACTGGCTGGCTGGAAAGTCTAAATACTGCAATATTCTGCTTGAAGGTGCTTTGACCTCCCCACACTCCCTTTCTGCCATCCTTCACTCTAATCCCAACGCCATCTCACCTCAAATCAAATGTACTCATCAGAGATACAGTCATCGCATGGAGGGAGGTACGGAAACTACTGGGGTTACCATTGAATATCTCACGTCACCTACAAATCCAAGACAACACTATGTTTCTCCCATCCACTCTCCACAAAGCATTTGATCAATGGTGAACCAAGGGCCTCATGAAAGTAACCTTCATATACCATGACATACCTAGCAAGTTCAAACCTTTCCAAACCCTGTCGAGGGAATTTTCCTTGCCACCGACACACATCTTCTTCTATCATCAATTAACTGACTATCTGAGGTCATGTTGTGGACCTAAGTCCGATCCCTTTCAGAAGTCATTCATTGACACTGTGCTCCAGAGAGAGCTGCTGCTAACAAAGCAAACAGAATATTGGCATGCATTAAAAAGGGGATCAACACCAGAGATAAACGATAATTTTCCGGCTCTACAAGACTCTGGCCCGGCTGCACCTAGAGTATGCTGTCCTGTTCTGGGCACCAGTCCTCAGGAAGGATGTACTGGAAATGGAGTGAGTACAAAGAAGGGCAAAAAAGCTAATAAAGGGTCTGGAGGATATTAGTTATGAGGAAAGATTGCGAGCATTGAACTTATTCTCTCTGGAGAAGAGAAGCTTGAGGATATGATTTCAATATACAAATACCATACTGGTGACTAGGGATGAGCTTCGAGTTCGAGTCGAACTCATGTTTGACTCGAACATCGTATGTTTGACCGTTCCTCGAATTGCAAACATTGTGGGCCGTTCACACCAAATTCGAGTGGCGTGTCACGGCCCATAATTCACTGCGGCATCACAGTGCATTGCTGGCTGATGATTGGCCAAGCATGCACTATGACCGCTTGCTTGGCCAATCACAGCGCTGTCTGTACAGAGAGCCGTAATTGGCCAAAGCCATGGTGGCTTTGGCCAATTATGGCTCAGAGGGTACACGCCCCACACTATATAATGCCGCCTGCATGGCGGCCTTGTGTAGTGTGTTGCAGCAGTGGAGAGATAGACAGAGAGACAGTGTCATTTGATTTAAGTTAGAGTAGGCAGGTGAGTCAGTTAGCTGCACTTACAGTGTATTGGGTATATATATGCATCCTAGGTGTATATATACTGTATTCAGTTTAGCTAGATCCTTTCCTGTTATTCTCTTCCTACTGACAGGCAGGCAGGTGTTTTTACAGTATTTACAGCTACCTGAAGAAAAGTGCTGGTGTTCTTTTGATCCTATTAGTACCACAGGCAGGCAGCTACAGTATTTACAGTTAGTGTAGTGCGTCCTCTGCACAGTGTGCACCTAAAGCTACCTGAAGACAATTGCGGTTGTTCTGATCCTATTAATACCACAGGCAGGCAGCTGCAGTATTTACAGTTAGTGTAGTGCATCATCTGCACAGTGTGCACCTAAAGCTACCTGAAGACAATTGCTGTTGCTCTGATCCTATTAATACCACAGGCAGGCAGCTGCAGTATTTACAGTTAGTGTACTGTGTCCTCTGCACAGTGTGCACCTAAAGCTACCTGAAGACAATTGCTGTTGTTCTGATCCTATTAGTACCACAGGCAAGCAGCTGCAGTATTTACAGTTAGTGTACTGTGTCCTCTGCTCAGTGTGCACCTAAAGCTATCTGAAGAAAATTGCTGGTGTTCTTCTGATCCTATTAGTACCACAGGTAGACAGCTACAGTATTTACGGTTAGTGTACTGTGTCCTCTGCACAGTGTGCACCTAAAGCTACCTGAAGAAAATTGCTGGTGTTCTTCTGATCCTATTAGTACCACAGGTAGACAGCTACAGTATTTACGGTTAGTGTACTGTGTCCTCTGCACAGTGTGCACCTAAAGCTACCTGAAGACAATTGCTGTTGTTCTGATCCTATTAATTCCACAGGCAGGCAGCTACAGTATTTACAGTTAGTGTAGTGTGTCTGCTGCACAGTGTGCACCTAAAGCTACCTGAAGACAATTGCTGGTGTTCTCATACTAATAATACTACAGGCAGGCAGTTGATTCTGCTAGCTGCACTATCAGTATATATATACATCCCAGCTTTGTGCAGCTACATCTCACTGCGGGCCATTAGTATGTCTGGAAGGCCAACAAGGAGAGGCAGACAGTCACAAGCCAATAAAAGAGGGCAAGCAGGGTCTGTGTCTAGAGGCAACAGTGCTGGTCCTGGACACGGTGCATCCTCACCAGCACATGGCTGTGGGACACGCTTGTCCTTTTTTTCGGCAGCTGGCCGTGTTGAGCCACAACATGCTGAAGACTTGGTAGAGTGGATGACCAAGCTGTCCTCATCCTCCTTTTCTTCTCTCACCCAGGCTCAGGGTTCTTTGTCTGGTAAAAAGCAGCTGCCAATGCTGCTCTTCCCTCGGCTCAATTGTATCAGTCACTCCTTCTCCTCCTCTGTTTGACCACAGTGTTGGGTACATGCTCCAGGAGGATGCCCAGCGTTTTGAAGGCTCCGATGAAGGTGCCCAGCTAGAGGGAGGCAGTAACGTGAGCCCAGAGAGAGGGGGTGCCCAAGAAGGACAGCAATCTGGCAGTCATGTTCCCCCAGCTGCAGCATACTGCCAGCTTTGCTCCAGTGATGAGGAGGGAGGGGATGATGAGATCACTGACTCCATGTGGGTGCCTGATAGGAGAAAGGAGGAGGAGGCACAATCGCCAATGAGGCAGGATGCCCTCCAGGGGCCAGCTTAAGGACAGCACACCGACTGCATCACACAGAGCTCTGCATGTGCAGGGCGCTGCTGTCTCTGCACGTTATTCCAAAAGTTCTTTGGTGTGGGCCTTTTTTGAGACAAGTGCATCAGATCCCACCACTGCTATTTGCAACATATGTCTCAAGCGTATCTCGTGTAGCCAAAACATCACTCGATTGGGCACCACATGCTTGACCAGACATATGTTGACCTGCCATGCAGTTCGCGGTCAAGCGTAACTAAAAGACCCACGCCAAAGAACAAAGCGGACCTCTCCTTGCTCCTCATCAGCTGGCATCTCCAACCCCACTATACCTTCAGTCCTCTCTGAAATCTGCACTGAGAGGAATGAAGGTGTAGAATTAGGTGTGTCACAGCCAAGTACTTGCGGGCATTCTGCTATCGCTACACCGAAGTCAGATTGTACCAGGCAAATTTCCCTGGCCCAGCTGCTGCACCGCCGAAAGAAGTTCGCTCCCAGCCATCCAGGGCAGGACCCTACTTTCAAACTACTTACAAACGACTGCTACTTGCAAACGGAAGGAGACAACAGGAAGTGAAATGAAATCTACCCCTAGGAAGGGAAATTCTCTCCTGTAATAGTTAATATGGGAAAAACGTCTCTCCTCTTCACTGATGCTTTATCACCAATCCTTGTTTCACTAAAAACCCCACATTTTCAAAAAACATTTGTCATTGGGACAGAAAGTGAGGTGAAATCTTCTGAAGAGGTGCACAGACAGCAAAAAAAATGTCACAGGGGTGATAACCCCTCCCTATGTTTTCCAAAAAGCTTAAAAATAGATTTTTTTGGCTGGAGCTACACTTTAAAAATGTACCAGTTCAAAATTACAAACAGATTCTACTTAACAACAAACCTACAGTCCCTGTCTTGTTTGCACCGCCTGTATACTGCTGTTCAGAGTATATAGGGCCTGGGGGCCCCACGCCTTTCTTTTTTTTTAATTTGGGTGCGGGGTTCCCCTTAATATCCATACAAGACCCAAAGAGCCTGGTAATGGACTGGGGGGTACCCATGCCGTTTGTCTCACTGATTTTCATTCATATTGCCGGGACCCGACATTACATTAAAGCCGCAAGCAGTTTTAAATGACTTTTATTCCTTTAAAAATGTCATTTTGTGCAGGGACTGTTCTAAGCATGGGAAACATGCGCCACTTTACAGGCATACTATAGACACCCCCCAGGTACGATATTTAAAGGAATATTTCACTTTTATTTTTTCACTTTAAGCATCATTAAAATCACTGCTCCCGAAAAAATGGCCGTTTTTAAAACTTTTTTTTGCATTGATACATGTCCCCTGGGGCAGGACCCGAGTCCTCAAAGCCTTTTTAGGACAATAACTTGCATATTAGCCTTTAAAATTAGCACTTTTGATTTTGAACGTTCGAGTTCCATAGACTTTAATGGGGTCCTAAAGTTTGCGTAAACTTTCTGTCCGTTCGCAGGTTCTGGTGCCAACTGAACCGGGGGGTTTTCGGCTCATCCCTACTGGTGACCCCACAATAGGGATAAAACTTTTTCACAGAAGGGAGTTTAACAAGACTCGTGACCACTCATTAAAATTAGAAGAAAAGAGGTTTAACCTTAAACTACATAGAGGGTTCTTTACTGTAAGAGTGGCAAGGATGTGCAATTCCCTTCCACAGGCGGTGGTCTCAGTGGGGGGCATTGATATTTTCAAGAAACTATTAGATAAACACCTGAAAGACTGCAACATACAGGGATATACAATGTAATACTGACATATAATCACACCCATAGGTTGGACTTGATGGACTTGTGTCTTTTTTCAATCTCACCAACCAATGTAACTATGTAACTATTCCATCTCTAATCTATACTCCTACCTTATTCAACACCAATCAGAAAAGTACCATCTCAAACCATTCCAAAAATGGTCCAACCTATTCGGTGACAATGAACTGCCGGAAACAATCCTAGAGGGATACAGACACGTTCGCAAACTTACGATATCAGAAACGTGGCATGAAAAACAATTTAAGATCATACACAGAGCCTACTACCTGTTCCGCATCAACAAAGTGGACCCAACTCAAGCGCAATGCCCTTGGTGCTCTCTACCTCATCCCACATTGCTCCACTGTCTCTGGGACTGCACAGCCATCACCACCTACTGGGACTCTATACTGGCCCACATCTGCAAAATCAATAAAACACAGATTCCAAAAGACCATTTACTATGTCTATTTGGCTACACACCCCCAGCATCCTCTTTGCCAGCAAAGGGACCCCTAAATATTCCGCAGTGGGCCCATCTGTGTCTCCTAGTTGCCCGCAGGACTATTATGTCCCACTGGATTTCAACGACTCTACCCACTCTACCGGCAGTGAAAAGAGCTCTACTATTGTTCTTCTACTTGGAGAGGCCAGAAACCATTACACTGAACTTTCGTTCTACCTCACGCTTTTTCACAAGATGACGTAAATATATAGAAGCCACATTAACTCAGAAAGTCCTACAAGATGTCATGCAACCATTCCGCTATACAGACTGGTACTTGAAAAGAGATCTCACCAATTCACTGGGCAACCTCAAAGTATCCAATCTGTCCGATCCCTCTGCCTTTCTACCGCCATAGGACATCCACTGACTCCTGCATCTCTTTGACGTCCATGACTCTGGTATCTCTAAAACTAGTAACTCCCGTAGCTAATATTGTTATGACTAGGCCATTATCTGAGATCACCGGTCAATAGTATCCAAAGTATGCTTTCACTCCTGAAGGTAATATGGTATAAGTTCTCACTTCTATATGCACCACTGTTGTATAGGTAAATTTGAACCACCTGTTCCACTCCCCCCCTTTTTTTCCCCAACCACCCCTACTTAGAAGTCCACTTTCTTTGTTAAACTGAATATATATATATATATATATATATATATATATATATATATATATATATACTCACTTTAGAGCTACTGTACTCTACATGTTTGTACTGTGAAAAACCCAATTTTTTTTTTTTTAAAAACAAATGAAACTAAAATGAAGACAAACAATTTTTTTGTCAGTGCTCATGTCTAGTCTTTATAATTAATGTGGAACTCTTAACATCTAAATGAACAGAAGAAAACCTTAGAAAATGTTTTAATGGTTTTTAGAGCGCAACAAACATGTCATCTGAGCTGTCTACAAGAGATCTATAAGCAGATTTTAGTGGTGCTTTTATTTCACCGGACCAATCAGATAAAGATGTAATAATAAATGTATTATTTCATAAATGATTACAGTCATCAGTGAAAGCTGATAATATGACATTAACCACTAAGCCACCGCCCACCGTCATATGACGGCGGGACGAGGCTTCTGTTGTTCTGGGAGGACGTCATATGACGTCCTCGCCCTCCTGAGCCACTAGGGGCACGGCCCGGCAGCCGCGATGTCCGCCGGGCACCCGCGATTGCCGGGTAACAGAGCAGGAGCGTGGATCTGTGCATGTAAACACAGATCCACGTCCTGTCAGAGAGGAGAGGAGACCGATGGCGTGTCCCTTGTACATAAGGACAGCGATCGGTCACCTCCCCCAGTCAGTCCCCTCCCCCCACAGTTAGAATCACCTCCTTAGGTCATACATTAACCCCTCGAGCGCCCCCTAGTGTTAACCCCTTCCCTGCCAGTCACATTTACACAGTAATCAATGCAATTTTATAGCATTGATCGCTGTATAAATGTGAATGGTCCCAAAAATGTGCCAAAAGTGTCCGATGTGTCCGCCGCAATATCGCAGTCACAATAAAAGTTGCAGATCGCCGCCATTACTAGTAAAAAATAAATAAATAATAAAAATGCTATAAATCTATCCCCTATTTTGTAGACGCTATAACTTTTGCGCAAACCAATCAATATACGCTTATCGCAATTATTTTTACCAAAAATATGTAGAAGAATACATATCGGCCTAAACTGAGGAAAAAATTTGTTAAAAAAAAAAAAAAAAATTGGATATTTATTATAGCAAAAAGTAAAAAATATTGTGTTTTTTCAAAATTGTCCCTCTTCTTTTGTTTATAGCGCAATAAATAAAAACCGCAGAGGTGATCAAATACCACCAAAAGAAAGCTCTATTTGTGGGGAAAAAATGATAAAAATGTAATTAGGGTGCAGTGTAACATGACCGCGCAATTGTCATTCAAAGTGCGACAGCGCTGAAAACTGAAAAATTGCTTGGGCAGGAAGGGGGTGTAAGTGCCCTGTATTGAGGTGGTTAAGGGGAATTTATCAAAACTGGATTAGCTAGAATGGAGCAACAAATCAGCCTCTATCTTCAGCTTGTTTAGTTAAGCTTTGAGGATGAAATATGGAAGCTGATTGGTTGTCATTCACAACTGCCCCAGATTCTGCCTGCTCCAGTTTTGATAAATTCCCCTCTAAGAGATCTTCCTCCTGTAATCCCACCTAGGGGTCTCCTGATCATCAGTTTACTGGCCAGACACTCCCACTGCAAGACTGATTTTGGCTTTAGCTAGAGGTGGACAACCGAGTATAAACACAATTACCAGCTCAGCTCCTGAACCTGTATATCCTTTATGGACCAGATCAATGTTTACATTTCCACTAATTATTCAAGTTATAGACAAAACTATAAAAAAAACACACACTTTCATCTACTTTGATCAGTCTTTTCAATACTTTCCTTGCACTGTGTACAAACATTGTGTCAATCCCCAAAAACTACTTTGGCAGCAACTACAACACATATAACATTCAGACCTACAAGGCTTGATACTCTATATACAGTATACAGTATACATGCTAGAATTATGCAGTGCTTCCACATCTCCAATATATCCATCCAACCACCATTTGCACAGTAATCTCCCCAACTGCTCAGTGGAATATGAAATAATACAATAATTCAATAAAAAAACAAACTTATGTTAAAAGTCCTCTTTCAATTATAGTCAGGTCCATAAATATTGGGACATCGACATAATTCTAATCTTTTTGGCTCTATACACCACCACAATGGATTTGAAATGAAACAAACAAGATGTGCTTTAACTGCAGACTTCCAGCTTTATTTGAGGGTATTTATATCCAAATCAGGTGAATGATGTAGGAATTACAACAATTTGTATATGTGCCTCCCACTTTTTAGATTAGAATTGTGTCAATGTCACAATATTTATGGACCTGACTGTATATGTGGGTTCCAAGATCCTCTCATAGAGGTTCCTTCTCCCCATAACCCTGGTCCGGTGGTTGTGGGGGTCTGCAGGCGGTAGGCTTTTAAAAATAAAGGTGGCCCTCCAGATACCGGCCCCCTTATGTGAATGAGTAAGAGGGACATAGTACTCCTACTCATTCACAAAAAAGTTAACTATAGATAGAAGACACCCAAATGTTTGACAAGTCCTTTACTTAAAAAAAAAGAACCAAAGAAAAGCCCCTCACTGTAAACCCATCATTATTTATGATGTCTGCTACCTGCCAACCTGTCCACACTAAAACCCAACAGAACCGGTACATATGACAGGGAAGGGATGGGAATAGCAATGACATTATTAACCAAATTTGGCCATGGCCGGTGATTATTGGCCATGTAAGCCAATTACATTGGTGACTTTGGTGGTTTCTAGCTTCCTGAAATATTACTTCAATATATAATCATCAGTGGACTGAATGGGCAAAAGTTCAGGCATTTGTCCAAATGCCATAACAGCCAAATATTGGACTGAATCATTGGCCCATCCCTACACAGTCTTGTTTTAGAACAATGTTATACTTTATGATACTTTTCCACAAAGGTTATTTGTACCCTTTTGACCCATCTCACCATAAGATGCCTAGCTGTCCTGATTTTCTTACCTGGGTGTAATCATATAGATTCAGCAGTTGTGCCATTTGGAGGGTGGTGTCAGAATTGAGATCTCCAATGAAACCAGCGAGGGCACCCCGCTCCATACAGGAATAATTTGGAGCTTCCTTTGTATGTCCAGACAATATCTGCAGAACGTCTTTTATAGCTTTATTCACATGTCCACAAGAATCATACACATGGTATCCCAGAGTTACGTTGGGAAGAACATCTGGACTGCTGTTTATCGCATCAATAGCAAATATAAAAGCCAGGAGATGTCTGTATTCTCTGTCAAAAACCCTGCAGAAAATGGATAGTTTTGCATTGTGGTCTACAGTAGAAGGATTCAAGCAGAAATTCTTTATGGCAAAATGTATAACACATTTCAACAACAGATCTATGGTGGGATTGGTGGCCGTGTGCATTGCTCCATGAAGCATATAGAGAAATTCAATAATTCCTGCACTTATATGAGTAATATCAGTGGTTGGCAATTTTCGAGGCATGGAAGACCTCATCTTCAGCCCCTGATATCACCAAGTAGCCACACATAATATTCAGTATATGTATTGCTACAGAAGAAGGTCAGAAAATGCAAACTTACTAGAGGAAATGGTCAGAGACTTCAAACTTGCTACAAGACTGGTTGGAGCCTACAGACATGCCATAGGAGACAGTCAGGACCAGAGATAAGACAATCTTCCTGGGTTTAGTTTGTGAAAAGTTTCTCAAATCTTGCTTAGATTCTGAAGTTTGTGAACTGTCAGTAAGCCCCCTGAAGTTTATGGGGGTGAATCTTGTTTTTTTAGTTCTGCCCATTTCTAGAGCTAATAGGCAAACTATTGTCAAAAAAAAGGCATGGGAACTGGCCACTGCCATGATGGGGGGGGGGGGGGACATGTACCAATACCATAATAATAAAAAAGTGTCTCTCCCTACACAGTATTTTCAGCTCTCTATAACAGATCCCAAATTTCCCCTTAAAATCCATACCAGACCCTACTGGTTTGGTATGAATATTTATGGGGCAGGCCACATGCCATTTTGTGGGTACCCCTTGACATCTTTATCAGACCCTCATCAGGGATCAGGGTCATTTATGCATTCTTTGGGGCAATTATACACATTTTTGTTTTGTGTGGGGTCCACCATTACCATCTATACCAGATCCCCTCACCAGGGATAAGAGTCTGCTATAGATTAGGTAAACCCTCAGCTGTTTGGTAGGTGGCTGAAGCTGTAATTTGCCATTAATATAAATATTTGTTTTTCACGTGTAAATGTTAATGTTGCTGTAGTAGGTTGTGTACATCATGCAGATGCACCACTTCACAGGCAGGGCCAGGGCACCCCTTAAGGCGTGTTATTTTTTTGTATTCCTGTTTACTCTGCTATGTTACCTCAAGGAGTCTAATCAACAAAACAATCTCCCCATGTTGTAGAGTTGAGGAGAAGGAGAAACATTCTTTAGTTTAGCAAAAGAAAATTCACAGGGCTGACACCATTCCTTGTTGTTTCATTTAACAAATAGAATGGTATTGTCAGTCCACAACAAGAACAGATCAATGGGAATTTTTCTGTGACTGCGTTGTCTTTAATCCTTTCACTGCCAGAGTCACTTTTGTGTGAAATATAAAAATGCCTGATGATTAGTTAAAACCCCCAAACATTATATATTTTCTGAAAGCAAAGACCCTGCAGAATACAATGGTGGTAGTTTGAATTATTTATGATCTGAGAGGAGCTGTTTATCAAATGCATATTTTCAGTAAAAAATGTACTAAAAGTAATGTTACTGCACACAAACAAGATGCATTACCCAACTTTTTGGTAAAATATAAAATATGAGGTTGTTTTGAGTAAATAGAAACCCAACATGTAAAGCCTTAAAATTGTGCATGCCGGAGAAAAGGTAAATGCAATGCCAGCCATCAGAAACAGAAATACTATATAATGTTATTGTGGTGCCTTAAAATTCATGTCCAACCAAAACCTTTTTTCTTTTGGACAGCCACTGTCCAGGGCTCCATTAGAGAGATTTTTCCTCACTTCCTGTCCTACAGATAACAGTTTTACCAGACAGGAAGAGAGGAAAAATCTGCAATAGGACAGAAATACAAGACTGACAGGGATTCCAGCCTTCCAGTACTTTACTAAAAATGGTGTTTATATCTGTGCTGCTATTGGAGAGATTCCCTCACTTTCTATGGTAAAACGTTATCTGCAGGACAGGAAGTGAGGGGAGGGAATGTCTCTAATGAAGCCCTGGACAGTGGCTGTCCAAAAGAAAAAAATGTTTAGTTGGACATGCATTTTAAGGCATCATAATATTATATAGTATTTCTGTGAGGGGATCTCTTTTATGGAGCACCAGATAGCAGTAAAAATCTGACAGGGATTCTATATTCTTCCCCACTCTATTCAAAGGTGAGAAAAAAGATATGGAGTCATTAAGGGCCAAAGTCATTGAAGGTCCCATTAACACTTGTGCATTGTGGTAAAAATTGACACCTTAACACATAACAATGCATGACAAAGCACCTTCTCTATGGGCAGTGCAATACGGTGTCATTCATTGTGAATTGCCCCCCAATACATTGTACAGTAGATCCCAACACACAACACATCTCTAGGCACCATAATACACATACCATGCTCTGCGGTGTGCTGTTTTAATAAAAAGAGGGTCATGCGTTTTTTTATCCATTGTGGTGCATTGATAGCTATTCATAATGAATGAATGTGAGCATAAACACCCGGCAATGGAACACCTAAATGTGAATGGGCCATACGTGGTTTTCATTGACATATTCAAGGATATACTTTAATTTTATATTAATGCAGTGTAACAGATTGAATGAGTCCTGCACATTATCACACATATCTCCTAAAGACACAGCTCTGTAGATCAGATTGGAAGCTTTACACTTCATTTTTCACTTACGCTGAACACATGAGATATTCAATAAAACTTTCCTTCTGCCTCCAAAATGACACTACAGAATGTACAGAGAATATCCCTCCTATAATAATGTCTCCATCCTGAGAATACTTGTACTCAAATATATAATTCCTCATAGTCATATCACAGCGGTGAGCAGAATTCTGGGTGTCAGATGTGCAGGGGGTCACACACAAAGACATCAACCACAATATTCTAAGTGTATATCTGAAGACAACATGGCCAAGTCTCTGATAGACTCCACAAGTTCTTCTCCCAACCTCATCATCACTGACATCAGCCCAGGATCCTGACACTGACTTCATGGCTCAGCTGAAGGCTGTGAGAGTGTCAGGTTTATAAAGAATAATTCTGTCATTTATTACTGATAGACTGGAATATGAATCTACTTATAGAGTAGGAAAAAAAAGCCAAACATAAAATACACAGAATCCATCTTTGTCAGCACTGTAGAAAGTGAAGGTTATAAAAATACCATTATGAGATATTGTACATGAAACAGTAAAACTGAGAAGTTTGATGGCCAAGAATTACATGTTTATTATTATTATTATTATTATTATTATTATTATTATTATTATAATACTGTATAAATACAGGTGCAGGGATAAGGTTCAGCAGTTACTATAGATTTGAGATGAATCTCTGGGATATGTAGAGTTTGTGACTTTTGGCTGAAAAGTTTGCAGGTTCGCTACCAAAATAGAGAACAACCTCTAATGCAGTGCAAAAAGGAATGGATGAAGGAATGGATGACCTATCGATGAAAAGGTTGGGTCACAGCAGCTTTATTATCAGTGTTGTTAGGGACAGCTGACAATTCTTTGTAGAGAGAGGTTATTATTATTTTTTTTTCATCTGTACATGTCCCCCATGGCAGTGCATATTTCAGAATATTAGCATGTATTAGCAATATCTGCTCTTTAAATTGCCTTTTGTTTGGAGCATACAATTGAAAGACTAAGTGCAAGAACAGTGTTCACCTAAACCACCGCCCATCATTCACCAAACCCCCTATCCCAACTGATAAGATAAAAGTCAGGCATACACCAGTCTGGCCTATTATCCATGATTAAAACTATCCTGCTGCTGGACAATTTTACATTGCTGTTTGCTGTGCAGTATCCTAATTACCAATGAAAATTTGACAATTTGAAATCAGTTTAGAAACCTCTCCATGTGAGGCAAGCCAAGGTCTCTATATTGATGTCTGACTTTTTTGTGCCTTCTATTTTGACAATAAATCTGTGATCCAGCAGATGATATTGTAGACCTGTTTTTTTATTTGATATCACATTGCGTAGTGGGACAAGGCAAGGTCTACAATGGGATTTAAACTACTATCATTAAAGAAGCTCTATAGACTGACGCCTTAAAGTTTGGAAGTGACATAGTATGCATCCAGGAATCACATTTTGCTAAAAACAATTCACCGAAGTTCACTCACAACAGATATCCACATATTTTCCACTCAGACAATCACAAAAAGAAACAAGGAATAATTATTGCAGTAAGAGACACCGTAACATTTAAGATGCTGGATTTACAAACAGACGACCACAGAAGATTTATTATATTAGTGGCTACCATAAACAACATAACATATACAATTGCCAATGTCTATGCACCCAACACACATCCTCACCAATTCTTGCAGAAAATATTTTAAAAAATACGTAAAATCCAAAAAGGTAACATTATCATTTGTGGTGACTTTAATGCCCCTATGGAACCAAATATTGATACGACCAAGAAGAACCACACCATCAGATTGGGACTAAGTGATCTTTTTTTTCAAGAAGACCTGTATGACCCCTGGAGGTGTCTTCACTCCACCGAAAGGGATTATACATTCTTTTCCAATGCACATAAAACCTACTCAAGAATAAAATTTTCATCACAGACAAAACTCTCTTTCAAAAAACAATAGACGCCAAAATTCATAACATTACCTGGTCAGACCATGCACCAATTACATTAGAAATACAGGTGGACCAGCAATGTAACAACACATTTCTATAGAGAAATAATACTTATATTTTATCACAAGAGAAGCACGTCTGTGATGAAAGAAAAGCTACAGGAGTTCTTTATGGTAAATGATAATTATTCTGTGTCTAGCACTACTCTTTGGTGTGCCCACAAAGCCTACATTAGAGGTTTGCTAATTTAACTAGCCCCTAGGGAGAAAAAGAGGAAATCTACCACTATAAATAAACTAATGAAGGATCTTAAACCCTAGAAAAAGATCATAAAATGCGACCTAATGACCCACAATTGTTACAGCAACTTAATAACTGTAGAAACTAATTAAGAGATACTCTAGTAACTAACCACGATAAATATTTTAACCAGTTGCCGACCGCCTAACGCAGATATACTGCTGCAGAATGGCATGGGCAGGCAAAATCACGTACCTGGTACGTGATCTGCCTCCTGCGGGCTGGGGGCGCATCACACCTCCCCGGTGCCCGAGGAGGTCAGCATCAGTAGGGAAGCTATACAGGCTGAGGGGGAGGCCACTCATTCGTGGCCACCCCCTCGCGATCGCTCCCCACGAATGAAATTCTTCCTCTGCTGCTGTATGTAAACAGCGGCAGAGGAAGTGATGTCATCTCTCCTCGAGCCGGTCTTTTCGTTCCGGCGCCGAGGAGAGAAGACATCAATGTGAGTTGCACCTACACTACACTTTCAGTAGAATACACTAGGCACACTTTTCACCCCCATCACCCCCCAATCACCCCCCAATCACCCCCCAATCACCCCCCTGTACCCCCTGTCTAGGGATGAGCCGAACACCCCCCCGGTTCGGTTCGCACCAGAACCTGCGAACGGACCGAAAATTCGCACGAACGTTAGAACCCCATTGACGTCTATGGGACTCGAACGTTCGAAATCAAAAGTGCTAATTTTAAAGGCTAATTTGCATGGTATTGTCCTAAAAAGGGTTTGGGGACCCGGGTCCTGCCCCAGGGGACATGTATCAATGCAAAAAACTTTTAAAAACGGCCGTTTTTTCGGGAGCAATGATTTTAATGAAACAGGTAAACTCTCAGAAATTAGTGTAAAGAATTGCCACCATCCCTAAATAGTATAAAAAGAACCTCATATAGAGGTGATTTTAAGGGCAAAATTACTAACAAAAGATTAAAAAAAGAATAAATTTTTATTTATACAAAAATTTAAAAGGACAAATTTATACAAAAAACACGTGCACAGACAAGTACAATTATGGTGTATTACAGAAATGACAAAAAATTATTAAATCCAACGCGTTTCGAAATAATTGATTAATTGATTGAATTTAATGATGCTTAAAGTAAAAAAAAGTGAAATATTCCTTTAAATATCGTACCTGGGGGGTGTCTATAGTATGCCTGTAAAGTGGCGCGTGTTTCCCGTGCTTAGAACAGTCCCTGCACAAAATGTCATTTTTAAAGGAAAAAAAGTCATTCAAAACTGCTTGCGGCTTTAATGTAATGTCGGGTCCCGGCAATATGGATGAAAATCAGTGAGACAAACGGCATGGGTACCCCCCAGTCCATTACCAGGCCCTTTGGGTCTTGTATGGATATTAAGGGGAACCCCGCACCCAAATTAAAATAAGGAAAGGTGTGGGGCCACCAGGCCCTATATACTCTGAACAGCAGTATACAGGCGGTGCAAACAAGACAGGGACTGTAGGTTTGTTGTTAAGTAGAATCTGTTTGTAATTTTGAACGGGTACATTTTTAACGTGTTTAGCTCCGGCCAAAAAATCTTTTTTAAGCTTTTTGGAAAACATAGGGAAGGGTTATCACCCCTGTGACATTTGTTTTGCTGTCTGTCCTCCTCTTCAGAAGATTTCACCTCACTTTTTGTCCCAATGACAAATGTTTTTTGAAAATTTGGGTTTTTTTGTGAAACAAGGATTGGAAAGCATCAGTGGAAAGGAGAAATGTTTTTCCCATATTAACTCTTACAGGAGAGAATTTCCCTTCCTAGGGGTAGATTTCATCTCACTTCCTGTTGTTTCCTTCCGTTTGCAAGTAGGAGTCGTTTGTAAGTTAGATGTTTGAAAGTAGGGGCCTGCCCTATATACTCAGCAGAAATTTGGGCCTTAGGTGTTGTTGTGGCCACAACACTGTAAGCCCTCACAGGGCCCTGCTGTGAAATATTAGATCAAGAATTGTAATTACATGCCCCTGTTGAACAAAGGCAGAAACATTGGGCCTTTGGTGGTGATGGTGGTGCTGGTGCCACAACACTGTAAGTCCTCACTCGCTCTTGGTGGGTGCAGAAATGGGCCCTGCTGTGAAATATTAGATCAAGAATTGTAATTACATGCCCCTGTTGAACAGGGGCTGAAAAATTAGGCCTTAGGCACTGGTGCTGGTGCCACAACACTGCAACCCCTCACAGATTCTCTAGTTTGAATGCAGGAACGAGCCCTGCTGCAAAGTATTGCATCAAAAATTGTAATTACACGCCCCTGTAAAACAGGGGCTGAAAAATTGGGCCTTAGGCACTGGTGGTGGCGCCCAGAACCAAAAATGTTCTTACAAGCTATCAGCGTGATCATTGAGGAGGAAGAGGATCATTACTCAGGATAATCACTCAGCATCAGCAGAGGCAGTCTTTGAAGAGATCTGAGATTTAAAAAAAAAAATATTCGGTTACATCAGCATCAGTTGCTTGGTAGCTGGTGGTGATCCAAGACTGATTCATTTTTATGAAGGTCAGTCGATCGACCGAGTCGGTGGACAGACGCACCCTGTGACAAACGGAACACACGAACCAAACTTTTGAACAGTACCTTTGTTGTTTATCCACCTTTGTCCAAGACAATTGGGCATCCCTACTTCCTTGTGCAGAATTTGCATACAACAACGCAATACATTCTACCACTAAGCAATCACCGTTCTACGCCAACCTGGGTTACCACCCTTCTTTTTCCCCTGTCCTACCTGCTTCAGCTTCGGTCCTGGCTGTCTGGAGCAGAGTGGAATTTCTACACAGCAACATAGAGCTCCCAAAGGATACCATGGCCAAGGCACAGCTGGATTACAAGACCATCTATGATTGAAGGTGGTGCGGGGACCTGGATCTTCACTTGAAGATGGCCTGTCCCTCCAAGAAATTGGGCCCTAAGTTCATTGGGCCCTTCCTGTCCTGTCGCGATTCAACCCTGTTGTCTACAAACTCAAAGTGCCCTCAACTTACTGGATTCACACTGTCTTCCATGACTCCCTCCTGAAGCCTGTGGCCCCAAACCCCTTTGGTGAACGTGGGGCCCATCCTTCACCTTCCTCTATGATTAAAGGGATTGAGGAGTATGAGGTGGAGGTCATCCTGGACTGCCATAGAAGGGGCCCCGGATGCCAATTTCTGGAACAGTGGAGGGGTTACGGCCCTGAAGAGAATTCCTGGGAACCACGAGTCACATATTCATGCTCTAGATTTTCTCCAGCAGTTATTTCAGCGAGCTTCATCCCGGACAGGCGACCGTGGACCGCCACTTGGGGGGCTCTGTAAGAGTCCAGGGCTTACTACGCATGCACCAATGGCGCTTTGCCACATGAGGAAATCTGTGCCAACTGAGCATGCACCGAAGATGCCTCGGTGCGCCAACCCGCACCTACACAGAAGACCTGGTGGAAAAAGGCAGGAAAATGCCCAGGAGGCGCACAGGAAGTGACCTCAACCTAATGGAAAAAAGGCAGGAAAAATGCCCAGGAAGTGCACAGGAAGTGACCTCAACCTGATGGAGAAAGACGGGAAAATGCCCAGGAGACACACAGGAAGTGACCTCAAACTTCCCTATATAAGCTCAGCCCAGACACTGCCAAATTGCTGGATTATCTTCAGTCCCCCTTGTTCCTATGCTAGTGTGTTATCTGTCTGAACTTGTTGTGACCTGGAAACCTATTTGACTACTCTTAATTGCTGATTGCCATTGACCTCAGATTTATACCTTGACCATTCCATTTCTTTGCCCCTTTTGTACTCAGCTGCCAGATTGGAACCGACCCTGGCTTGGATCTCGACCATTCTATACCTGATTTACCCTTTTATACTTTGTTACCAAACTAGACTTGACCTCGGCTCGGATTTCAGACTAATGCCGCGTACACACGAGCATACTTTCTGGCGGACTAAAAAAGGAAGTTCAATATCCAGTAGCCAATAGCTTCCCTTGCGTCGTATTTGGTCCGTCGGACCAGCACACAGATGAACAGATTTCCCAATTTTAGTCCGTCGGACTTTGAGTCTGTCGGACAGATTTGAAACATGTTCTATTTCTAGGTCCATTGGATTTTTATCCCGAAAAGCTATTGGACTAGCCCACACACTATCGGATCGTCTGCCGGACTAATCCCGTCTGCTCATGTGTACGCGGCATAAGGCTTGCACAGTGCTCTGCACCACTGGCACCCATGCCACTCAGTGTCCACCAAGTCTCTGTCTCCATCTCCAGAGGCTTCAAGAACCTGAGGTGCAAGGGAGGCTTCCCCACTTCTTCGGTCTCATTACAGGTATGTGGCTGCATGACTCTATGTTACTTACCTCTTTAGTGAACCATATTGTTTTTCTCTTCCTTTTATTCTTAATAACTTGCCTGACATATAATCTAGTTGCCTCCAGGATGGTAGACTTTAATAGTGCCCACTGATTACTAACTCCTGTCATTTTACTCCAACCTTTCAATTTATTTTTTAGAAATATCCCCATTTCAGCAAAACGTGTCCTTTTAAAATCTAAAACTTTTGTTTTTGTAAATGATTTTTCAGTTCTTGTTTTAATATCACACCAAAGACATTGGGGATCACTAGAGCCCAAATTCTCTCCCACCTCAACATCATACAGTCGATCCCCATTTGTCAGTACTAGGTCTATGACAGGGATCCTCAAACTATGGCCCTCCAGTTGTTCAGGAACTACGATTCCCATCATGCCTAGTCATGTCTGTGAATGTCAGAGTTTTACAATTCCTCATGGGATGTGTAGTTCTGCAACAGCTGGAGGGCCATTGTTTGAAGATCTCTGGTCTAGAATATGGTCATATCGGGTTGGGCTTTTTACAAACTGGTTTAGGGAAGCCCCATTGAGTGTTTCCGTTACACTACATTATATGGTGAATAAATTACTGGGAGAGGCTGGGCATGACCCAGCTGTCTTGGTCCACGTTGGAACCAATGACAGTATACATGGAAGGTGGAGGCTCCTTAAGAATCAATTTAAAGAACTAGGCTGCAAGTTGAAGGGAAGGCCCTCCAAGGTGATATTGTCTGAAATATTGCCTGTGCCATGCGCAACACAGGAAAGGCAGGGGGTGATTAGAGAGCTGAATGCATTTTCTAAAGACCTGGTGTAGGGAGGAGGGATTTGGATTTCTAGAGCACTGAGCTGACTTTTCATTGGGGTGCAAATTATATGCTAAAGACGGTTTGCACTTGAATGGAAGGGGGTCTGCTGTGCTGGGGGAGAGGTTTATGGGAAGGCTGGAGGAGTATTTAAACTAGGATTGAGGGGGGTGAACTAGAATTACATTGGGCAGACAGGTCAGTTAGGGGTCAGACATTAATGAAGGGTGGAATGGGGATAGATGGGGGAAGGGTTATGGCAGGTGATAAGAAAGTTCCCATGTTGCAAACAGCCATTGGAAACTATAGTGCCATTTGTACTACTAAAAATGATATGAAAAACATCAGAGCAAAATGTAATAATGCATTAAAGTGTTTGTACACCAATGCCAGAAGTCTGCCAAGCAAAATAGGTGAGTTGGAAGCTCTGGTGCATGAGGAGAGCTATGATGTAATCGGTATTACTGAAACTTGGCTTCAATCCTCTCATCACTGGGCATTCCTGGCTATGCACTCTTTCGGAGAGACAGGGTAAAAGGAAAGGTGCCGGGGTCTGTCTCTATGTGAGAAGTGATCTCAAAGTAAGTGTGAAAGAGGACCTGGTTGATGGAGAGTGTGATGAGTCTGAAGCATTATGGGTGAAACTGCATATAGAGGTGCGTAGTTCAAAGTTAATCATTGGAGTTTGTTACCACCCAATGTTATTGAGGAGGTGGAGGCTCAGCTCCTTGCGCAGATGGAAAGGGCTGCAAGGGCTAGGACGGTGATAATAATGGGGGACTTTAACTACCCAGAAATTGACTGGAGTAATGGCACTGCTGGGACAGTTAAAGGGCAAACATTTATAAACCCTGTTACAAGACAATTTTATGGTGCAGTTTATTGAGGCCCCAACTAGGAATGAAGCTCTGTTAGACCTGGTAATCTCAAACCATGCAGAGCTTATTACTAATGTTCAGATAAAGGAACACCTGGGTAGCAGTGATCCTGACATGATTTCATTTGATGTTAGCTGTAAACAAGAAATACATACGGGAAAGATAAAAACACTTAACTTCAAGAGAGCAAATTTTCCAAGGATGAGGGCTGCTCTCCAGGATTTAGACTGGGAGGGAATATTGGCATCGATAAACACAGAACAGAAATGGCAATTCTTCAAAAAGACTGTTTGGGACCTCACTGCAAAGTATATTCCGATGGGCAATAAGTTTAAAAGGCTAAAAATAAAACCTCACGGTCATAGTTAAAAAAGCTATTAAAAGAGTTTTTGAAAAATATAAAATGAAGAAACACTAGTGTCGTTTAAATGTTACAAAGAATTTAACAGAATATGTAAAAAGGAAAACAAGGATGCAAAAATTCAAAACGAACAACAGATTGCAAAAGATAGTAGGACAAACCCCAAAAAATTCTTCAAATATATTAATAGTAAAAAGGTCAGGTCTGAGCATGTAGGCCCTTTACACAATAATCTAGAGTGGGTGACTGGGGACAAGGAGAAGGCTAATTTATTAAATACTTTCTTCAGCTCTGTGTATACAAAAGAGCATAGGGGAGCTCATGTCCATAATGGGGGTGGTAGTGACACAGCCCCGAATGATCCACAATGGCTCAAAAGTGATATGGTCCAGAAATATTTAGACAGAATAAAGGTGGATAAAGCACCTGGACCTGATGGCATCCACCCACGGATCCTAAAAGAATCGAGCTCTGTAATTTCAAAGCCATTGTATCTAATTTTTAGGGACTCATTAATGACGGGAATAGTACCACTGGATTGGCGTAGGGCAAATGTGGTGCCTATATTTAAAAAGGGATCAAAGTCTTTACCAAGTAACTATAGACCTGTTAGTTTAACTTCTATAGTCTGGAAGATACTGGAGTGTTTAATAAAAGACCACATAGACGAGTTCTTGCTGGAAAAAAACGTTTTAAGCAACAGACAGCATGGATTCATGAAAGACAAAAGTTGTCAGACAAACCTGATTTCTTTTTATGAAGAGGTAAGTAAAACCTTGGACAGAGGGGTGACTGTGGATGTGGTATACTTGGACAGAGGGGTGGCTGTGGACGTGGTATACTTGGACAGAGGGGTGGCTGTGGACGTGGTATACTTGGACAGAGGGGTGGCTGTGGCCGTGGTATACTTGGACAGAGGGGTGGCTGTGGACGTGGTATACTTGGACAGAGGGGTGGCGGTGGATGTGGTATACTTGGACAGAGGGGTGGCTGTGGACGTGGTATATTTGGACAGAGGGGTGGCTGTGGACGTGGTATACTTGGACAGAGGGGTGGCTGTGGACGTGGTATACTTGGACAGAGGGGTGGCTGTGGACGTGGTATACTTGGACAGAGGGGTGGCTGTGGACGTGGTATACTTGGATTTTGCAAAAGCGTTCAATACAGTTCCGCACACACGGCTCATGTGTAAGATAAAGTCTACAGGCTTGGAAATATCAGTTTGTAAATGGATAGAAAACTGGCTAAAAAGACAGAATTCAAGGAGTAGTGGTAAATGATTCTTACTCTGAAGGTCTAAGGTTATCAGTGGTGTACCCCAAGGTTCAGTGCTGGGACCCTTACTTTTTAATATCTTTATAAATGATATTGGGTTTGGGATTAAAAGTAACATTTCTGTCTTTGCAGATGACACCAAAGCAATGCATCGAATAAAGTCCTTACAGGATGTCTCCAATTTACAAGCTGACCTCAGTGCACTGTCTAATTGGGCGTCTATGTGGCAGATGAGGTTTAATGTTGAGAAATGTAAAGTTCTGCACTTGGGGGCTAAGAATATGCATCATACATACTAGGGGGGGTACAACTGGGGGAATCTGTGGTGGAGAAGGATCTGGGGGTTTTGGTAGATCATAAGCTCAATAATAGCATGCAATGCCACGCTGCGGTTTCCAAAGCGAGCAAAGTCCTTTCTTTTATTAGGAGAGGTGTGGACTCCAGAGAGAGAGATATCATTTTGCCCCTGTTCAAATCATTAGTAAGACCTCATCTGGAATATGCAGTTCAGTTTTGGGCATCAGTTCTCAAAAAGGATATCGGGGAACTGGAGAAAGTGCAGAGAAGGGCAACCAAACTGATAAGAGGCATGGAGGAGCTCAGCTATGAGGAAAGATTAGAAGAACTGAATTTATTCACTCTTGGGAAGAGGAGAATAAGGGGGATATGATCAACATGTTCAAATATATAAGGTCCATATAGTGAACTTGGTGTTGAGTTATTCTCTTTACGGTCAACACAGAGGACAAGGGGGCACTCTTTACGTCTAGAGGAAAAGAGATTTCATTTCCAAATACGGAAAGGTTTCTTCACAGTAAGAGCTGTGAAAATGTGGAATAGACTCCCTCCAGAGGTGGTTCTGGCCAGCTCAGTAGCTTGCTTTAGGAAAGGCCTGGATACTTTCCTAAATGTACATAATATAACTGGGTACTGACATTTATAGGTAAAGTTGATCCAGAGAAAATCTGATTGCCTCTTGGGGGATCAGGAAGGAATTTTTTCCCCTGCTGTAGCAAATTGGAGCATACTCTGCTGGGGTTTTTTGCCTTCCTCTGGATCAACTGAGGGTATAGAATTGGGTATATTGGATTGTACAATATTTTTTATTTTATTTATTTATTTATTTTTATGGTTGAACTGGATGGACTTGTGTCTTTTTTCAACCTGACAAACTATGTAACTATATACCTCTCTCTTTTCTGTACAGTAGCTAATATAATGCTCCCTGATTGGTCACTACACCTAGCAATTGTATATATGGTGCAGCCTGATTGGAGGATTCAAATAAGGCTCCTGTTTACAACCCATGTGAGATGTGATAAGGAAAAGCAATGGCGGGTCTTTGAAGTAGAAAAATATTGACAGTAACACCAATTGGGGAAGCTAGGAGCAGAATAATGGAAGGACACACTCAATGGTCAAATATATTCCCAATTACAATATTATTTACATCTGTTATTGGAGATTTCACATCAACTCACATGTAACAACTCTATTCAATTATGTGCACTAGGCTAGAAAGTTTAATTTATTCACAAAAAAATCTATAAAAGATTGTATCATGTATATGTGCCGTATTCAATTATTTGGACTAGGCTGCAATCTTGAACAGGACCCCCGATATCCATTCTAAGAGCGAGAAATCAACATGAGAGTCATTTTTTTCATGTAAAAATCTGCCCATAAATTGTAATTCCTGAGTGCACAGTATTCAATGATTTGTACTACGGTTAGTCTGAACATGACCAGACATTTTAATATCTAAAAAACAACATTATAGTTTCATTTATTCACACAAAATATCACAAATACAATTTATTGTGGCCCCTATGTGTGCTCTATAAAACTATGTGCATGAAGTCCCAATTTATACAGGACTCCCAACACACATTGAAAAATGATAAAATCAACATTAAAGTTTAATTTACTTACAGAAAAAAAGATGATAAAATCATTGAGTTCCCTACGTGCGCAGTATTACATTACTTGCACTACGGCCCATTTTCAACAAGACCCCAACATCCATATTACAATCTAGAAATCAACATTTCATTGTCATTTATTAACAGAAAAAATGCCCCCAAAATGTTCTACCTTTTTTTGGGCCAGAATAAATGATTTGTACTAGACCCCAAAATGAACAGGACCTCTAACAGACATTAAACAAAATGTAACTTAAAAAAAAAAAAGTAAAATAAATTTACATTTTTAAAGTCAAGAAACCAACATTAGATTGTCACTAAATCACAGGAAAAATCCTCCAAAAGATTGCTGTGTTTATGTGCACAGTATTCAATTATTTACACCGGGGCCCAAAAAAATCTAAAAATCAACATTAGAGAGTCATTTATTCACAAACAAGAACTCTAAAAAGATTGTTGTTCCTTTATGTGCTCAGGACTAAATTATTTTCACTAGACCCAAGTTTTGAACAGGACCCCCAACATCAATTCTAAATTCTAGAAATAAATATTAGAGTATAATTTATTTTAAAAAAGGCCCAAAATGATTGTAGTACCTAAGTGCATAGTATTCCATTATATTGTACTAGAGATAGTTTGAATGGTCCCTAATATGAGCCGTGATAACATATACTAGGGCTGGGAAAGAATGGACTTTATAGACAGACTTCAAAATGTATAAGAAAATCTATAATTAGAATGATAAGAAGAAGATATTAGACACACATGAGATAACATACATGTAAAAGTGATGAAAGCCTCTCCCTGGTCCACCATCCATCCAGAAACCTGGACTTCAAGGATACAATGGGGGGCCGAGGGAAATTCTGAGTACAGCAAATAACCCAAAGGTAATAGTATAAATGGTGACCTAGACAGGTCAATTCCTAGAGGGGGTCAGAAATGGTCACATAAGACGACTCAGATGAGGTCAGAACTGATTTTATAGATATACGGAGCTTGCTGGACTTCACACCAATAAATGAGCTTCTTCTGGAGATACATCAATACATATTAGACATGAGCACTGCCCAAAAATGGGTTTGTTTTCATTTTTGTTTCCATCAAAATTCGAATTTTTGAAAATCTGAAATTTTCCGGATTTTCTTTCTTATTTTAGACTTTTCTAATTTCTGGATTTTTGGAATTTCTAAATTTTGATTTTACATATTTTCAAATTTACAAATTTTCAAATTTCTGGATTTTTGAATTTTGATTTTCTGAAATTTGCATTTCCACATTTTTTAATTTACAAATTTTCAAATTTATGAATGTTCGAATCTTAAATTTATGGATTTACAAATTTACAAATTTTTGGATTACAAATTTACAAATGTACAAATTTTCAAATTTACGAATGTACAAATTTTCAAATTTCCGAATTTACCAATTTACCCATTTTCGAATTTCCAATTTACAAATTTACAAATTTTTGAATTAATGAAATTACGAATTTTCAAATTTTCAAATTTCCAATTTATGAATTTTCAAATTTTTGAATTTACACATTTTTTAATTTTTGAATTTACTAATTTTCAATTTTTTGAATTTACACATTTTTTAATTTTTGAATTTCAAATTTATAAATTTACACATTTTTGAATTTTCGGATTTTTGGAATTTCTAAATTTCGATTTTCCAAATTTTCAAATTTCTGGATTTTTTAATTTTGAATTTCCAACATTCGCATTTCCACATTTTTTACAAATTTTCAAATTTATGAATGGTCGAATCTTGAATTTCTGGATTTACAAATGTACCAATTTTTGGATTACAAATTTATGAATGTACGAATTTTCAAGTTTCCGAATTTACAAATTTACGAATTTCCAATTTAAAATTTACAAATTTTTGAATTTTTGAATTGATTAAATTATGAATTTTCAAATTTTCAAATTTCCAATTCATGAATTTTCAAATTTTTTAATTTAATTTTTTTTAATTTTTGAATTTACTCATTTTAAATTATTTGAATTTACAAATTTATGAATTTTCATGTTTCAAATTTATGAAATAAAATTTTTCAAATTTCCAGATTTTTGGACTTTCAGAATTTCTAAATTTTGATTTTCCAAATTTTCAAATTTACAAATTTTTGAATTTGGAATTTCTGCATTTTTTTATTTATGAATTTTCAAATTTATGAATGTTCGAATCTCGAATTTCCGTATTTACAAATTTACCAATTTTTGGATTTCAAGAATTTATGAATTTTCTAGTTTTTGAATTTACCAATTTTAAAATTTCCAACTTACAAATTTACTGATTTTTGAATTTTTGAACTGACAAATTTAAGAATTTACACATTTTTCAAATTTCCAATTTAAGAATTTTGAAATTTTTGAATTTACAATTTACGAGTTTTTAAACTTTAAATTTACGAATTTACAAAATTTTTAATATTCAAATATATAATTCATTCAAAAATTTGTTAAATGGGTTTTTTATTAATTTGGATATTTACGTATTAATTAATTTGTCAAAAGGTATTAAAAAACAAATTCTGAACTTAACAAATTGCACATGTCTAATATATATTAGAACAGTGTCCTTGCTGCCAAGGAGGCAGAACACTAGAGCTGTGCACTGACAAAAAATTGTTCATTTTTGTTTCATTCTTTTTTTGCTTTTTTTCGGAAATTCAAAAATTCAGAATTCGTAAATTCAGAAATCCAAAAATTTAAATTTTAGAATTTCAGAATTTTGAATTTTCATATTTCCGAATTTCGAATTTTCGAGTTTCTGAAATTTGTAAATTCAAAAATTTTAAAATGTGAAAATTCGTACATTCGTAAATTCGAAAATTCGTAAATTTGTACATTTTAGAAATTTGAGATTTGAAAATTTGTAAATTTGTAAATTAAAAAGTTTGTAAATTTGTAAATTTGAAAATTACAGAGTTTGAAAATTCGTAAATTAAAAATTGCGAACATTCAGAAATAAGAAAGAAAATCTGGAAAATTTCAGATTTTCGAATTTTGAATGACACAAAAATGAAAACAAACCCATTTTTGGTCAGGTCTCATGTCTAATATGTATTGATGTATCTCCAGAAGAAGCTCATTTATTGGTGTGAAGTCCAGCAAGCTCCGTATATCTATAAAATCAGTTCTGACCTCATCTGAGTCGTCTTATGTGACCATTTCTGACCCCCTCTAGGAATTGACCTGTCTAGGTCACCATTTATATATTACCTTTGGGTTATTTGCTGTACTCAGAATCTCCCTCGGCCCCCCATTGTATCCTTGAAGTCCAGGTTTCTGGATGGATGGTGGACCAGGGAGAGGCTTTCATCACTTTTACATGTATGTTATCTCATGTGTGTCTAATATCTTCTTCTTATCATTCTAATTATAGATTTTCTTATACATTTTGAAGTCTGTCTATAAAGTCCATTCTTTCCCAGCCCTAGTATATGTTATCAAATTAAAGGGCGTGGCATAGCCTGTTCACACTGTCCACAGCGCCCCCCTGTGGTGGCCACATAGGAGGAGGGAGGAAAAGGAAGCCGCCGCCGTCGCCATGATGACCTGTGGACAGGAGGAGAACTGGAGGCCGCTGACAGAGGAAGCTCCCGGCGATGGGGTAAGTGCTACTGACCGACCGACCGAGGGGGGTGGCATACTGTTTGCCACCCCCCTAAAAAATGTTTCTGCCAGCCGCCCCTGGTCTGGGGTATACATAGACATCTCTACCCTTCCATCTGTCTTCTACAGTACATACTGTATATCTGCTGTGATCACATGGACGGGGGATGGGAGACAGGATTCCTCTTTATGGAAACATTATAAATACACAATTCCTTTAACCATTTCCCGTCCATACATTCCTTATAAACAGCCTGCGTGTAAGAAGATAAAACAATCTCATGGCTGCAGCTCTATCTGTGATCTCAGTAGAAGTTTTTCGGCCAGTAACTGTTTTTTGATGAAAATGATCGGTGAGGCTGTAGAGCCATCTGATCACTTTTACTGCACTTGGAAGTGCCCCTCCCCCTCCACCTCCATTCACCATGGCCTCTGGGCTCTACTGTTCTTCCACGGAGCTGGGGGGGCCACAGAACTTTCAGTACCAAATCTCCTCCGTGACTAATGAACCAAGAAGAGACGAGCATTTCATCACCACAGGGGGCGGAGCTGTCATTCCCCGGATTCTATAGCTGGGAAAGGGGCTACTCAAGCATGGTCTGTGCTTTATTAGCTGCAGTGGGGGGAGGGGAGATATTAGAGGTCTAATAGTCCCCTGATGTCTCCATAATGAGAACCGTCATCTCTTCATACTATCACACTGGGACTTGTTAGCCCCCTTGTGACAGCAATAAAGGTAAATAAAAAACATTGTTAAACAATTCAAAAGATAATAAAATGTAAAACAATTACAAAGCAGCCCCTCCCCCCTGTGCACACATGAGGATGGAAATGTACTGTAAACACTTTTGAAGGGCCCCCTATGGACAATTTGAGGTTCCATGACTCTTCACCTTTCCACAAATACAGTAAGTTTTAAGGGGTGACATGTTTGGTATCTGTTTACTCGATGAAACCCGTTCCTTTATAATGTTTACAAAAAATTGGATATTATATTGGGATTAAGTGCATTAAAATTAATTTTAACAGCGACCCCACGCCATGTTTTTTGTAAAGGAAAAATATACAAGTTTAGTAAGCAATGTGTACTGTCCTTTCAATGGACTGGTTTGAGAGGACTCCACAGGACCCTACAGGTTTGGGTTTTGAGGGGACCCCACAGGACCCTACAGGTTTGGGTTTTGAGAGGACCCCACAGGACCCTACAGGTTTGGGTTTTGAGGGGATCTATTTTTGAGCAGTACAAAGCCAAGTCAGGAACTTAGAGGTCTTATTATAGGAATTATTTTCACTTTTTCAGGAGTGCTTCGTCCTGGCGCACAGCGTCACACGCAGAGATAAGACATCCCACAAAAATGTTATTTCCAGAGATTTGTGTCATTATAATGTTGCCCTTTGACCCCTTCATGACCCGGGTTACAACAAATCTCATACCTGTGATGTGTTAGTAAATCTGTACATATCATCGCAACTACTTTGTGTATCCAGGGGAATTATACCGCATTTTTATCAGAAAAGATCGATTCATTTGGTGGGAAATGTTAATGGATATCTCCTGATTTTGCTTTAAAATGTAAAAAAAAATTACCATAAATAGTAAAAAAAACTTTTTTTAATGTAGCTGTATATTTTTATGTCATTACCATGACCCACCACCCAAAATACCCCAAAAAATAAATGTTTGTACCCCCGATGATCATGAAAATATCACGTAGATTATTTGTTGTTTGTATATATACCGTTTTTTATATCTTTTCATCATGCTGAAAATTTTATATTTTTTACCAGACAAATTTCTTAAAAGGAAGCCTTTATATTACTAGAGGAGACTGTAAAAATGTAATTTGTTAAAAAAAATCCCCAGTAAACCATACATGGAGTGTATTGCATGGCTCCTGCATGTATACTAGCCAATGTATGATAAACACTTGTGTATTTGTTTTTTTTTGTTTTTGTTTTTGCTTTTTTCTATGACATCATAGTGTACAGAATTGTTTCTGACATGTCATTTAGCTTAGTGCAGAATTTACTACACAGAAAGCCACTCACATTGTTTTATTTATTTGTTGATGAATTCATGTTAAGTAAAATCTGCATTATGTACTGCATCTTATAGGGGCAAAATGTCCAAAATCATCAATTATTGGAAATTCAATGTTAATAGCAAACCAGAGCTGCAATGTTCACACTAAGCAGCACTGTGCAATTCATTAGTAATTGTAACAATAATAATAATTGTAATAATAATAATAATAATAATAATAATAATAATAATATTTTAATAATACTTAATAATAATTATTTGCATAGTGCTAGTTATTTAAAAATACAATAATAATAATAATAATACTAAAATTATTCTTTTAATTCATATTAGTTGAATTATATGTTAATTTATTTATTTAATTATGCTTTAAATTCTTTCATTTATTATTATTATTATTATTATTATTTATTTTTTTGCATGTTATTACTATTCACCTAAACTACTGTACATAGGTCAATGAATAGTTAAGGTAAAGAAAACATACTAATGCCCCGTACACACGGTCGGACATTGATCGGACATTCCGACAACAAAATCCATGGATTTTTTTCCGATGGATGTTGGCTCAAACTTGTCTTTCATACACACGGTCACACAAAGTTGTCGGAAAATCCGATCGTTCTGAACGCGGTGATGTAAAACACGTACGTCGGGACTATAAACGGGGCAGTAGCCAATAGCTTTCATCTCATATTTTATTCTGAGCATGCGTGGCACTTTGTCTGTGGTATTTGTCTACACACGATTTAAGGGATCGGATTTTGTTTTCGGAAAATTTTATAGCATGCTCTCAAACTTTGTGTGTCGGAAATTCCGATGGAAAAAGTCCGATGGAGCCCACACATGGTCGGAATTTCAGACAACACACTCCGATCAGACATTTTCCATTGGAAAGTCCGACCGTGTGTATGGGGCATTAGACATAGTAAGTAAATGGTTTGTTATATTTTTTCATCATGCTGAAAATTAAAAACCTTTTGCCAGACAAATTTCTCAAAAGGAAGCCTGTCTATTACTAGAGGAGACTGTAAAAAAAGTAATTAGTAAAAAAACACAAAAAAACCCTAGTAAACCATACATGGAACATTTTGAACCGCTCATGTATGAATATGTGTGCTATAAAGTAGCCAATGTAAGAAAAACACTCATACATTTGTTTTTTTTTTGTTTTTCTTCTTTTTTATGACATCATAGTGTACAGCATTTTTTCTGACGTCATTTAGCTTAGTGGATGCATTACACAGAAAGACACTCACATTATTATATTTATTTATTGATGAATTAATCTTAACTAAAATGTTGATCTGCATTATGTACTGCATCTTATAGGAGATAAATGTCCAAAAGCAACAATAATTGGCATTTCAACATTAATAGAAAACTAGAGCTGCAATATACCCACTAAACAGCACTGTATAATTATTTAATACATTTAATAATAATAATAATATCTGAATAAAAAAAATATAAATTATTTGCATAGTGCTAGTTATTAAAAAATAATAATACCAATAATGTTGTTGTTCCTAAAATTGTATTTTTAAAATGTATATTAGTTTAATTATACTTTAATTCATTTAACTTAATTATACCTTAATTCATTTAATTTATTATTTATGTAATATTATTATTATTATTATTATTATTATTATTATTATTATTATTATTATTATTATTATTATTATTTACGTTTTATATTTGCAAACATAGATTAGTATACAGTTATATTTTTCATCATGCTGAAAGTTAAATAACTTTTGCCAGACTCATTTCTCAAAAGGAACACTGTAAAAAAGTAGGAGACTGTAAAAAAAAGTAATTTCCTACACAGAAAGCCACTCACATTGTTATATTAATTTATTTATTGATGAATTCATCTTAAAAGAAAAATGTTGATCTGCATTATGTACTGCATCTTATAGGGGCATTGTGTCCAAAAGCATCAATAATTGGAATTTCAAAATAATAACAAACTAGAGTTGCAATGTACACACTAAACAGCATTGTACAATTTATCAATTATTTGTATAGTGCTAGTTATTAAAAAAATAATAATAATGTTGTTACTAAAATGTTATTTTCAATTACATTTATATTAATGTAATTATACTTTCATTTATTTCATTTAATTATAATTTAATTCATTTATCTTATTATTATTTACATTTTTTATTTGCGTTTTATTACTATTCACCTAAACTAGGTGGGTGAATGAATAGTTAAAGTGAAGAGACATAGTAAGACTTGTATGATGACAGTCTGTATTGGAAAGCAGATGGTGATCAGTAAATTCAGCGTCTGTTTCCTGGGGAATCCGGCAGAAACTTTCATCCAATAAAATCTCAGGTTTGTTGTTCTTTGGTGACTTTTGTTCTATTGTGAATGGAGCGGTCCCACCACTGTAATCATGTGCCGGTCTTGTGGTGTCTCTAGGGGGCGCTCAGCTCAGGTGTCAGTAGTCCCGGGAGAACGGCACACAGAAGGTTTACAATCGCTCTAATAATGAAGAATGATGTCACCGGCTTTACTATTCTCTACAATCTGCTGCCATGTGTGAGATATTGTCACAACATTCTAAATGTGACTCTAAACTTTCATCCAATAGAACAAACTCCGGCTGTTCCCTGAAGAAGATGTCTAATAATACTTTACTAAAGAACTGCTTTCCAGGATCAGCAATGCTGAGGAATAAAAGTTATAAAGTTTAGTAGTTTCTTTTGCTGGATATTCAGGATAAATTACATTTAAAATATAGATGCAAGATTACAAAATAATTTAATTTGTATTAGCATGTAAAATATTAAGAAAAATGTATATTATAATTAAAGATTAAATGTACTGTTCAATAAAATATTAATAATAATAATAATAATAATAATAATAATAATAATAATAATAATAATAATAATTATTATTATTATTATTATTATTATTATTATTATTATTATTATTATTGTTGTTATTATTTGTGAAGTAATGTTATGTTACATAGTAGGTGAGGTTGAAAAAAGACACAAGTCCATCAAGTCCAACCTATGTGTGTGATTATATGTCAGTATTACATTGTATATCCCTGTATGTTGTGGTCGTTCAGGTGATTATCTAATTGTATTTTGAAACTATTGATGCCCCCCGCTGAGACCACCACCTGTGGAAGGGAATTTCACATCCTTGCCGCTCTTACAGTAAAGAACCCTCTACGTAGTTTAAGGTTAAACCTCTTTTCTTCTAATTTTTATGAGTGGCCATGTGTCTTGTTAAACTCCCTTCTGCTAAAAAGTTTTATGCCTATTGTGAGGTCACCAGTACAGTATTTGTATATTGAAATCACATCCACTCTCAAGCGCCTCTTCTCCAGAGAGAATAAGTTCAGTGCTCACAACCTTTCCTCATAACTGATATCCTCCAGACCCTTTATTAGCTTTGTTGCCCTTCTTTGTACTCGCTCCATTTCCAAGACCAAACCTCTTGCTTTTTTTTTTAACCACTTCCTCTCTCACACCTGTACCCCACCTATGGACCAGAGCAAAGTTTACATTTCTCTATGAACCTATTGATTCAGCAATAACATTGTAATAGAAAAGTGATACATTTATCATTTCTCTTAGAGCAAAAAAATATTTTTATTGCTGATATTGCCTTGCAAAAATGTCTTTATTTTGTAAGCAAGCCATAGACAGAAAAGTGCCAAACTTAAAGCCGTACTCCAGGATAAATGTTTAGAAGCAGTAAAAGTACCACTTCTACCCTGTTTCCTGAAAATAAGACCTAGCGTGATTGTCAGTGATGGCTGCAATATAAGCCCTACCCCCCAAATAAGCCCTAGTTAAAGTCCTTGTAGGTCTTATTTTCAGGGTAGGGCTTATTTTTGGGGAAACAGGGTAGGGCTTATATTGCAGCCATCACTGACAATCACGCTACGTCTTATTTTTGGGGAAACAGGGTATATATGATGTTTGGCTCTCACGAAACAGGAGGCTGAATGGACAAAGGTTCAGATATTTGGACAGTTGCCCAAACAGCCACAGGTCAGTCCAAATCTAAGTTCAGACCAAAATGTTGGACCTATTCTTTTCCCATAAGACCATCCCTGCCCCCACCATCATGTGGAAGGTAATATTAATAAGTCACTCCACCGTGGGGTCAACAGAAGGGTCCACCTGACCACAGACACATGCAGGATGGCATCAGTTGGCTACAAACTCTTCTATTCTGCTTTAAAAGATCCTATAGGTCAGGGTACCTATCTAGGAATAGTTGCACCACCAAGTTGGGGACATATGAGGACCTACCCTGCTGAAGGGCAGACAACAGGCTGGTGCTGTTGTCATACATGACTTTTCCTGGCACAAGATGGAGTGCCCCTGCAGAGATTACAGAATCTCTGCCCCAGTGTGGATCCTGCCCCCTAGACATACCAGCTATAACACTGCATGGCATCATTTTGCCTAAAGCCATTGTATAATCTATTGAACACTTGTGGGGGACTGCTGTTTCAGAGGACAACTCACCCGATGCAATCTGCTCATTCTATGGCCAGCATATAGTATCCTGCCTAAACAGGCTTAAAAGTTGTGGTGAAAATCTGATAACATGTACCACCCTGATTCATTGCTGGAAAAAAATAAAATATAATGTCTTAGTTCTAGCTGCAGTCTACTTGCTCTCTCCCTCAAAAAGGGGGCCTGACCAAAAAGGATTACACGCTTAGCAGCAAAACTGTCACATTTTCCTTTATTCAGTCTGTAAAAAAGGAAGCCATTTATTTATTTGCACAAGTAAAATGTTTAAGCTTTCCTCATAAATTGTCACTTATCCAATGAAGGCCTGAAAAGTGTGGTGCAATTCTGTTCAATGTTTATGTTTTCAATTTAAAACAAAAATTATCCAACTTTTAGTTCTAGATATAAGATGCCCATTCTGTCACTCAGAAATAGAAGCCTCCCCTCCCCCCTAATATCTGATGTGCAAATCTTTAACCTTTTACCATTTTCAGTCTCCAAAGCAGGACACTCATTTTTTAAAATCTGCATGTAATTGTCTTGCTCTCTCCCTCAGATATTGCGGTCTATCCAAAAAAAGCTTCAAAGTTGTGCTGCAAGTCTTTACATTTTTTTTTATATTTGAAACAAATAGGCACTGACTTTTTTTTTCTAGATGCAGTTTTCTTGCTTTTTCCCTCAGAAATTGTGGCCTGACCAAAAATGCTAAATAGCTGTGGTGCAAAATTGTTATTTTTCCCTTTTCAGTCTCTAAATTAAGACACCCATACATGCTTTTATTCCTACACAGCCACTCAAAATTTGCAATCTGCTTTATATCTTTTCTATCAAACTGTAACATTTTGCCTTGTCAGTCTCCAAATTGACTCACTATTTTTTATTTCCAGATATATTATTCCTGCCTAACCACTCAGAGAGTGCAACCTGTCTATACAGACTTAATATCTGTGGTGGTAACGTATAACATTTTTCCATCTTCAGTAGAGTTGGGTGAACAGTTTGGCCCAAGCATGAGTTTTTGCCCGAACATTGGTTGTTTTCCTCGTTCAGGGAAAACCCACATTTGCAGGGTATTCGGTAGGTGTATGTGTGCTGCACAGTGCATTCTGCGCCCTGACTGGGCAAAACTTTGCCCAATTAGGGCACAGTAAAACCTGATTGTTAAGGAGCAAGGCCGGGAAGCCGATCGTAGCGTCCTTAACAACTGATGAGTCATCAGCTGTCAATGGGCTTCCCCGCTGATACCTGAATAAAAAAAACATTTGCAGGTAAAAAAATAGTTAAAAAAAAACACGTGGCCCCCGCAATCTATACCAGACCCTTATCTGAGCATGCAGCCTGGCAGGCTCAATCCTCCTTTAACAAGGGGTCAACCAATGTAAATCCATTGTCAATCACACCACCCACCTGTAAAAAAAAGCTCTTGCCATCCATGAAGGTCGACCAACTACTGCAGGCTCTGCCGTTTGACAGTTATTATATAGGTAAGGGCAGGGCCACCTGGTGAGGTCACCTGGTGGCATCACCCCACTTGTGATGAAGCCGACACTGCATGCAGTGGTCTGTGATGTCACAAGGGGGGCAGTGCCACCAGGTGATATCACAAGGTAGCCCCGCCCTTACCTACAGTATATAAGAACTGTCAAACAGCGGAGCCTACAGTAGGCAGTCGGCCTTCGGGGATGACAGGAGCGTTTTGTATTTATTTTTTGGGTGCAGTGTGTATTGTGATTGACAATATATTTACATTGGGGACACTGTTTTTTTATTTTTTAATAAAGGAATTGTCAAAAATGGTCTCTGTGTTTTTTTTACTTTTTTACACTTTTTGGTAAATGGGTAGGGGTTCTATGTACCCCATACTCATTCACGGGGGGGCATGATCTGGGGGACCCCTTGTTAAAGGGGGATTCCAGATTTTAATAAGGCCCCTGCCTGTATACCCCCACGACCACAGCCCAGGGTTGTGGGAATGAGGCCCTTGTCCCCATCAACATGGGGACAAGGTGCTTTAGGGTGTGGGGACAGAGCCCCCCTGTCCCAAAGCACCCACCCCCCATGTTGAGGGCATGTGCCCTGGTATGGTCCAGGAGGGGGGCACTCCCTTGTCCCCCCTTTCCTGACTTGCCAGGCTGCATACTCAGATAAGGGTCTGGTATGGATTTTGGGGGTGACCCCACAGTTTTTTCCTCTCTTATTTTTTAATACCTGGGTGCCAGCAATTGCAACTGTGAGTCATTTTAAATGGGATTTGACTTTTTCTTTTTTCTTTAGGAAAGTCAGTTTTGCTGCAGCAGGTTCTATACACACGGTATACATGTGCCACTTTACAGGCAGACTAAGGGGACCCACCAGGCACTATATTTAAAATATTTTTTGTTTTCATTGTTGCACTTTAAGCATCAATAAAATCATGTCCCCAGGGCAGTACCCAGACCCCTATACCCCTTTTATGGCCAATAACTTGCATATAAGCCTTTAAAATTGACACATTTAATTTTTTCTGTTCCGCTCCCATAGACTTCAATGGGGTTCACAGTTTGGGTTAGAACTTTTCCCCTGTTTGCGAGTTCTGCTGTGAACCGAACAGGGAGGTGTTTGGCCCATCTCTAATCTTCAGTGACCTAAAATATTCATTTCTAATGTACAGATGCAATGTGCTTGCTCTCTCCCTCAGAAATTGCAGTTTGTGCATACAGGTTTAATAACTGTGGTGCAAAACTGAAAATTGTTTGCCTTGCCAATCTCTGAATAAAGACACTTTTTTTTCTTTCTAGCTATAATATGGCTGCTCAGTCCCTAAGAAATGACAGCATAAGAAAAGGCATAATAGCTTTGGTGCATAACTGTAAAATGTTTGCCTTGTCAGTCTCTGAATCAAAACACTATTTTTTTTGTATTTCCAGATATGATATTCTCATCTAATAACCCAAATATTGCAATCTGTCCATACAGGCATAATATCTGTGGTGCAAATCTGTACTTTTTTTCTATCTCCTAAAAAGTACATCATTTTTTTATTTCCACACTCAATATGCTTACCCTCTCCTTCAGATGTTTCGGCCTATCCAGGAAAGCCTTAAAATCTAAAAAGGCTGGAAATCTTAAGTTTTTCGGTCTTAGTAGATAGACAATAATAGACCATTTTTAGACATACAATCTGCCTTCTCTGAAATAGCAGATTCTGAAAAAGATTTTAACTGTAGCCTTGTAAAAACCCTTATATGAGGGTTCCTCGTATGGAGCAGAGAGCCAGTACTAGCGTCACTCATCCTTCTGGTGAACTGGCAAGCACCAGTGGCCTAGTACATCCTGGTCATACATCTAGCACTGCAGTAACACTTGGTGACGTGGCAAGTCCCATAAGTGCAGTTCAAGCTGGCGAGGTGGACAAGTAGAGCACAAGTAGTGTCCCGCTGCCACCAAGAAGAAGACAAACACAGGCCCGTTGAGTCCATAGTGCCCTTCCTGCTGCATTCGCCAATACTAATTGGGAACCCACCACTTCTGCAGCACCCATACTTGCCCCATTTACTGGCCAACCCAGAATTCAGGTGGAAACAGTTGATTTTATTTCACTTGATTTTTATTCACTGTTTTTCGCCGAAGATCTCTATAGATCTATTGTGGACCAAAGCAATTTGTATGCTGGTCAATTAATCGCCACTAATCCCCAGCTGACCCTTGCCAGAGATTGGAAACCAATTACGGTTTCTGAATTTACGACCTTTCTGGGCCTATTCCCCCTCATGGGCATAACTAAAAAGAGTGAGTTGCAGCCATATTATTCCACTGACCCAATTCACCATATGCCCATGTTCTCTCTCCTCCATTACCAGGACACGGTACAAGCAGATCTTGTGGTTCATGCACTTCAGCGACAATGAACTCTGTCGTCCTTGGGGTGACCCTGGATTTGATCAGCTCTACAAAATTCAGCCCCTCGTAAACCACTTCAACCAAAGTTTTGCAGCCTTGTTTATTCCCGATTAAGTTGTCTGTGTTGATGAGTCCTTGATTAAGTTTTCTTGTCTATCAAACAGCATCTTCCCAGCAAGTGTGCCAGATATGGGGTCAAGATGTATAAGCTCTGTGACAGGGCAACAGGCTATACATATATGGTTTTATGGTTTATGAGGGAAGAGATAGTCACATAGCGCTGGAGAACTGCCCAGACTACATAGGGAGCGCTGGTAAGATAGTGCGGGACTTGATGTCACCCTTATTCTGAAGGGGGTACCACTTGTACGTGGACAATTATTACACGAGCGTGCCACTTTTAAGTCACCTTTATGATTATGGAATTGGTGCATGTGGCACCGTGCAATCTAATTGCCGGGGCTTCCCCCAACGGCTTGTAGAATACCGACTTGGACGGGGGAGTCAGCCTGCTTGAGGTGTAATAATTTGTTAGCAGTGAAGTGGAGGGATTCACGGAATGTTTTTGTTCTGTACTCGCTTCACGCAGACATGGTAGTCCAAATTCCTACGGCGACTGGTGTTGTGTAGAAACCCCTCTGTGTCCACGAATACAACCTTAACATAGGAGGGGTGGACCTCAATGACCAGTTGTTGGTGCCGTACCTAATTGCCCGTAAGGCCAGATGCTGGTATAAAAAAGTTTATATTCCAATTGGCTCTTCTGAATGCTTTTGTGCTATACAAAGCTTCAGGACGGACAGGAACCTTCCTTAAATTCCAGGAAGAGATCATCACAGCCCTTCTCTTTCCAGTCAGTGCTCTTGCCCAACTTCCCAACGCAAATGCAGTGAGCCGGCTGCATGAGAGGCATTTTCCTTTTGTTCTCCCTGGTACCCCTACCCAAAGAACACCCCAAAGAAGATGTCGTGTCTACAGCAAATGTGGATTTAGGCGTGACACACGCTTTTATTGTCCCTCCTGTCCTGACCAATCTGGTCTCTGCATTGGTGAATGTTTTAAACGCTACCACACACTAGTTGATTGTTAGCGTAGAGTACAGCACCACACAGTCATAGGCACACTAACACAGGGTCTTGGGGTCTTGAAAGATGTAATTGCCATCACATTTTGAGAGATCCTAATCTGCAATGTTCAGTTTGAAGTTTTTTTACAGTTTTTATAAAAGTGAAAAAAGGTAAAAAAATAAATAAAAAAACACACACAAAAACACAAAAATAAATAAAAAATAAAAAAGCCAAAAATAGTTGTGGTTGTATTTTTCTTCTCTCTCTCTCTTTCTCTCTCTCTCTTTCTCGTTCTCTCTCTTATGTTCGCTCTCTACTGTCCACTCTACTGTTCACTCACTATTGTTCTATATCTATCGTTCTCTCTCTGTTTTATTTTTACTATGTATTTGCTTTGCAGGTATGGTATGTCATACTGTAATGTTTGTTTTATTGTTAACCATCATTTGCTTAGCAGGTACGACATTCAGCTGCAGCACGGGTTTATTTATCTTGACAGCAACAGCGTTTGCTCCCAAGATACATAAAGCCGTGACTCCAGTGCTGTCAGAGGTGATTTCCCCACCACAGTTTAAAAAAAGAGCATATATGGCGAAGAATGGGGGCAGGGGTGGAGGAGCGATTTGCTCCTAACATTAGGGGCGGATTGCCCCCATGCTTCGGCATATATTTTTTTAGGCACAGATTGCAATGTTTTATTTTTACTATGTTTTATTGTATTTGCTTTGCAGGTATGGTAAGTCTTATGCCCTGTACAAACGGTCGGATTTTCCGATGGAAAATGTGTGATAGGACCTTGTTGTCGGAAATTATGACCATGTGTGGGCTCCATCACACATTTTCCATCGGATTTTCCGACACACAAAGTTTGAGAGCAGGCTATAAAATTTTCCGACAACAAAATCCGTTGTCGGAAATTCCGATCATGTGTACACAAATCCGACGGACAAAGTGCCACGCATGCTCAGAATAAATAAAGAGATGAAAGCTATTGGCCACTGCCCCGTTTATAGTCCCGAAGTATGTGTTTTACGTCACCGCGTTTAGAACGATCGGATTTTCCAACAACTTTGTGTGACCGTGTGTATGCAAGACAAGTTTGAGCCAACATCCGTCGGAAAAAATCCTAGGATTTCGTTGTCGGAATGTCCGAACAAAGTCCGATCGTATATACGTCCTATTACTGTTATACTGTAATGTTACTTTGTTTTATTGTTAACCATCATTTGCTTAGCAGGTAAGCCATTCAGTTGCAGCATGGGTTTATTTATATTGACAGCAACAGCATTTGCTCCCACAATATGTAAAGCTGTGACTTCAGCACTGTCGGAGGTGATTTCACCACCACAATTAAAAAAAATGGTGTATGTATGCCCATCATTAGAAGTGAGTGGATGAAGGGTGGTATTCTAATGGTGGGCATACCTACCGATCAATCTCTTTTTTTCATTCAGCCCACAGCCTGTATAAAAAAACATTACAATGTATGCCCAACAAGGACCAGCAACGTACTGATATGAGTGGTTATACCAAAATGATCATCTTGGTATCATTCTTTTCAGCCAGCGGCCGACTTTCATATAAAAGCAATCCTAGTGGCTAATTAGCCTCTAGACTGCCTTTATAAGCAGTGGGAGAGAACGTCCCCCCTCCCACTGTCTTCAATGGTCTTCTCGGGCTCTCCTGTCCCAACAGGGAACCCGAGAAGGCAGCCGGTGGTTCGGCCAGCTGACTATAGAGCTGATCAGAGAGCAGAATTGCTCCAATCATCTCTATGGCCTAAGAAACCGGGAGCTACGAGCATTTCATGACTTAGGTTTCGATATAAACAGCGCCATGGGGCAATGGCTCCAAGATGGCTGCTTAACCACTTCAATACAGGGCACTTATACACCTTCCTGCCCAGACCAATTTTCAGCTTTCAGTGCTGTCGCAGTTTGAATGACAATTGCGCGGTCATCCAACACTGTACCCAAACTAAATTTTTAACATTTTGTTCCCACATATAGAGCTTTCTTTTGGTGGTATTTGATCACCTCTGTAGTTTTTATTTTTTGCTAAACAAATAAAAAAAACTGAAAATTTTGAAAAAAATAAGTTTTGCTTTTGTTTCTGTTAAAAAAATTGTAAATAAGTAAGTTTTCTCTTTCACTGATAGGCACTGATAAGGCAGCACTGACAGGCACTGATACAGTGGCACCAATGAGCTGGCACCAATGAGCAGGCACTGACGGGCACTGACGATGGACACTGATGGGCACTGGTAGGCAGCACTGATGGGTGGCACTGATATGCAGCACTGATGGGCATTGAAAGGAGGCACTGATGAGAACTAATGGGTGGCACTGGTTGTCACTGATGGGCACTGATAGGGGACACTGATGGGCACTGAAAGGCAGTACTGCTGGGCACTGCTGGGCACTGATAGGGTGGCACTGATAGGGTGGCACTGATAGGTGGCACCGCTGGGCACTGATGGGCACTGATAGGCGGCACTGATGGGCACTGATACACGGCACTGATATGAGGCACTGATCCCTGGTGGCACTGTCAGTGGTAGGCATTGGAGTGGGCACTTATTGGCAGCTGCCTGGGCACAGATTGGCAGCTGCCTGGGCACATATTGGTATTTCCCTGGGGGTCTAGGGGGCATACCTGTTGGTCCAGTGTGGTGGTCATCCTGGTGGTCCTGGGCGGCTTCCCTGGTAGTACTGGGTGGGATCCAAGGGGGAGCTGTGCTGATAAACAATCAGCACAGACCCCCCCTGTCAGGAAAGCAGCCGATCGGCTCTCCTCTACTCGCGTTTGTCAGACTCGAGTGAGGAAAAGCCGATCAATGGTTCTTCCTATTTACATCGTGATCAGCCATGATTAAACACGGCTGATCACATGGTAAAGAGTCTCTGTCAGAGACTCTTTACCTAGATCAGACTGACACACCGCAACAACGATCGCCGCGATGCGCGCCCCCCATATCCTGATCACATCATATGACGTCCGGACAGGATAATGAAACCACTTTGCCGCCGTCATTTTGCTATATGGCGGGTGGCAAGTGGTTAATCTCAGAGCTCCGTCTATCCAGGGTCAGAATTCAGCTATAATGGAGGACCCCTCTCAATAGAAGATGAGCAGCACACACCGAGGGGACCGGGAACACAGCTCAGCGGCACCATTCCGGAGCTTTTCCGCTCTCATCAGCAGAGAGATGCCATGTTGGCTCCCTTTAGGAGATCCCGCTCACCAAGTAGAAGCCTGCGTTTGGCACAAGCTGCTCTGACTACTGGTGAGACCCGCTCCATTAACTTACAAGATATGCAGGAGATTGCCGCTAACATTAAGAATACCCTGTCATCAATCTCAGACCTGAGGAGAGACAAACAGGCAATTAACCTCTGAGTGGAGGAGATAGAACACACAGCTGCCCGCCATGATGCTTCCCTATGCAAGGTACAACAGGTCACTGAGTCACATTCTATACACCTCAGAGAACTACACCAACACTTAGAGGATTTAGACAGTCATGGCAGACGCCACAATCTGAGAGTGAGGGGATAACCTGAACATTTTGAACCCAATAGACTTACCCAGTCTAATTTCTCCTCAGTCTTCACGAGTGAATCAGGGGGCTTCAGTAACCAAAACTGCAGTGTTTATCCTCATGACACAACACAGGAAGCACCTCCATGGTTAACAGAGGACAGAATTAAAATTAAACTTGAGAAACTTAACATTAATAAATCACCGGGACCAGATGGCTTGCATCCAAGGGTACCTAGGGAACTCAGTCAAGTGATTGCCAGACCGTTGTTCCTAATTTTTACAGATAGTCTACTGACTGGAATGGTACCAGTTGATTGGAGAAAAGCCAATGTAGCACCAATATTTAAAAAGGGCCCAAAATACATCCCTGGGAATTACAGACCAGTTAGTCTAACATCAATAGTATGTAAACTCTTGGAGGGGATGATAAGGGTCTATATACAAGATTTTAGTAATAAGAACGGTATCATTAGCAGTAATCAGCATGGATTCATGAAGAATCGTTCTTGCCAAACCAATCTATTAACCTTCTATGAGGAGGTGAATTGCCATCTAGATAAAGGAAGGCCCGTAGACGTGGTGTATCTGGATTTTGCAAAAGCATTTGACACAGTTCCCCATAAACGTTTACTGTACAAGATAAGGTCCATTGGCATGGACCATAGGGTGAGTACATGGATTGAAAACTGGCTACAAGGGCGAGTTCAGAGGGTGGTGATAAATGGGGAGTACTCAGAATGGTCAGGGATGGGTAGTGGGGTTCCCCAGGGTTCTGTGCTGGGACCAATCCTATTTAATTTGTTCATAAATGATCTAGAGGATGGGATAAACAGTTCAATCTCTGTATTTGCAGACGATACTAAGCTAAGCAGGGCAATAACTTCTCCGCAGGACGTGGAAACCTTGCAAAAAGACCTGAACAAATTAATGGGGTGGGCGACTACATGGCAAATGAGGTTCAATGTAGAAAAATGTAAAATAATGCATTTGGGTGGCAAAAATATGAAGGCAATCTATACACTGGGGGGAGAACCTCTGGGGGAATCTAGGATGGAAAAGGACCTGGGGGTCCTAGTAGATGATCCGCTCAGCAATGGCATGCAATGCCAACCTGCTGCTAACAAAGCAAACAGAATATTGGCATGCATTAAAAGGGGGATCAACTCCAGAGATAAAACGATAATTCTCCCGCTCTACAAGACTCTGGTCCGGCCGCACCTAGAGTATGTGGTCCAGTTCTGGGCACCAGTCCTCAGGAAGGATGTACTGGAAATAGAGCGAGTACAAAGAAGGGCAACAAAGCTAATAAAGGGTCTGGAGGATATTAGTTATGAGGAAAGGTTGCAAGCACTGAACTTATTCTCTCTGGAGAAGAGACGCTTGAGAGGGGATATGATTTCAATTTACAAATACCGGGCTGGTGACCCCACAATAGGGTTAAAACTTTTTCGCAGAAGAGAGTTTGACAAGACTCATGGCCACTCATTAAAATTAGAAGAAAAGAGGTTTAACCTTAAACTACGTAGAGGGTTCTTTACTGTAAGAGCGGCAAGGATGTGGAATTCCCTTCCACAGGCGGTGGTTTCAGCGGGGAGCATTGATAGCTTCAAGAAACTATTAGATAAGCACCTGAATGACCGCAACATACAGGGATATACAATGTAATACTGACACATAATCACACACATAGGTTGGACTTGATGGACTTGTGTCTTTTTTCAACCTCACCTACTATGTAACTATGTAACTATGTAATTTAGCCCTCTTCAATTACATATTGGAAAGGCCCCAGGATGCCCCAATTGTGATTGAACGCTTACACAGGGCCCTCAGGCCTCGCGGGAGGGAGGGACACTGACCTGCCTCGAGATGTAGTTTGCTGTCTGGTGAAATTCCCATTGAAGGAAGAGATCCTACATAAGGCCAATAACAGAGGTGTATAATATCACACGGAGCAGAAGTGAAAATATACCAAGATCATTCTAACATCACCCTACAAAGAAGGAAAGAGCTGAGACCCCTCCTGGATCTTCTACGAGCCAGATCCATTGCATACAGTACAGATGGAAGTTTCCCTTTTGCCTTTCGGCGTCAAACCAATGCTGCACCGCAGCTTTAAGAGTCCCTGAAGACCTGGACCATTTTTGTAATGCTCTGGAGATTACAAAGATAGACCTTCCCGACTGGTACAGTAATTCCAGCTTTCCATCAGCAAGAAATGCAACCTCTATGGAAGGTGTTCATGAAGCTGAACAAAGACATCAAAGTTGCCGCCGCTCTCTGGCTCCACAATACACTCCCTTGACAACTCAAAGATCTCTGAGAAACAATAGCCCAACTGCATCCCCGGCACATCTGTGTGCACAGATTTCTGCCTAAAGAAGACATCTAATACATTCAGAATGTTCTCTATAGATCAAGGTTAGTGCTTCTCTGATTGAACTGCCCACCCACTACAAGACACTTATTACCCCACATGCTTCTAATGGTATGCAATGACTTAAGGCACAACCTCATATTGCTCTCCCCATGACTCTTCTTTCAACCCCCACAAGGGTATCCAACCCAACAGCTACAGCTCCCCAATTCACCCAACAAATGGGGCCAACAATTTACTACAGCCCTAAATCGTCCTGCGAGACTTGACTTCTCTAAACCCACCGCCCCCCTACCGACGGGCCTTCAAATTCCCCACAATCATGGAACTTGCAGCAAATAAAACCCCTGTCCAGGGAATACTGAAAGAAGCACCAGGAACAAAGCAACACCAAGCGCCAATAAGGACAAGGAATCAAGACTCCTTAACTCTACTACTCGATGCCCCTCCCAAATCTTGAAATACTAAAGAGAACATTCTGCTGGGCCACATACTCACCCTCATGGGTAAATCACTCACCCTCCCACCACCTTCCCTTGTTCCCCTTACCCTCCTCCCCTCCATCTACCCTGCTCCTACTCTTACCCTTATCCGTGCTACATCCCATTAGAGTGAAATGGGACAGTACCACCTGTGATAGTAAGTGTACCTAATACATGATTGTTAATATCTGCCTTATCTGCCCAAATGCCTTGATCCACAGTTTGAACTGTACTGTTACGTTTGGGTTTATTTCATTGCATGTCTGAATCTGTGTTCATTCTTTTCATCTTTATTGTTCTCATAAGAGTTAATGCTTAAACAGGTAGGTGTTAAGGGTAGCTGTCGGTAAGATAAAGCCTAACATATGCCACATTTCAGTACTCCCTATCTTTTTTGCTTTTTAGGGAGACTTAGACATCTGCAGGCCCACCCTCGGGACCTCCCTTTAACAGTTTTACAAGTTTTGACTGGTCATTAATGTTATGGATTTTTATGTTTATATTTTCTATGTTTCTAGGTTTTTCTGTTCATGTTCTTAACTATGCTAAGTATACAACGATAAAATGCTTGCCTTATAACACCATACCTAGGAGGACATAACAGTCCTTTCTCAATGTCAATTTATCTAGCCCTCACCTGTAGAGGTGAACCCTTTGCCACACAATCCCTGATAGCTCATCTCTCAGGAATCCCTAGAAGCACCCTCCTCCAACCTAGACACAACCTCTCACGTCAAACATCTCATTTTCAAATACCCTCTCTCCACTCACCATCTAAAATGTTTCAACTCCTCACACCCTCATACAACCATTGACCATCAACTCGCTATGACAACAACACCATTCTCAGCCTGAAATCTATCTCTTGATTCATCCCTCCAAACCGCCCATGCGCCTTCCCAATTTTGAATATACACTGCCTTCTATCATCTTCTATGCCGCATAGTCTAGCTATATGCCTCCATAGTAGCATCACAGACCTCACAGGTAGCTGAGACCTTAACCACCTCGAGACCCCTACCTACCACCCCCATACCTCCCTACCCTCTCGCCCACCCCTTCACACTCACTTCCACTCCCACTCACCTCACCATCCCTCCTTAATTGCTCACACATCTCTCTCTCCCTCCTAATCCTACATTGTATTAACCATTGAGGATAAACAACACTGCCTCAAATCCATACGTTGTTAACATCTGACTCACACACCACATATGACATCAACCATGTCCTCCCACCAATCCACATTCCCACCTCTATCACTCAAAATTGTTTCCCTAAAGACGAAAGGACTTAACAAGCCTGAAAAAAGGTCCCAAGTATTAACAAGCATGCATAACATGAAGGCGGACATAGTATTTTTACAAGAAACTCACTTCAAAGTACACTCCATTCCCAAACTTGAAAACAATCGCTACCCACTGGCCCTCTATGCAACTGCTCCAACTTCAAAGACGAAAGGGGCCTCCATACTTCTAGATAAAAATCTCCCCTTTCAAATATCGGACACTCAAATAGATGACCAAGGGCGATACATTTTCCAGAAGGGCACGCTATGGAATAAACCTATTACACGGGCCAATATATACAGTCCAAAAGGAAGGACATCTGGTTACAAAGTATGGGAAGATGGCGAAGGTATTGAATTTATTCTTCTCCTCAGTATACACGAGTGAATCGGGGGGCTTCATTAACCAAAACTGCAGTGTTTATCCTCATGACACAACACAGGAAGCACCTACATGGTTAACAGAGGACGGAATTAAAATTAGACTTGAGAAACTTAACATTAATAAATCACCGGGACCAGATGGCTTGCATTCGAGGGTACTTAGGTAATTCAGTCAGGTGATTGCCAGACCGTTGTTCCTAATTTTTACAGACAGTCTATTGACTGGAATGGTACCAGCTGATTGGAGAAAAGCCAATGTAGCACCAATATTTAAAAAGGGCCCAAAAAACATCCCTGGGAATTACAGACCAGTTAGCCTAACATCAATAGTATGTAAACTCTTGGAGGGGATGATAAGGGACTATATACAAGATTTTAGTAATAAGAATGATATCATTAGCAGTAATCAGCATGGATTCATGAAGAATCGTTCTTGCCAAACCAATCTATTAACCTTCTATGAGGAGGTGAGTTGCCATCTAGATAAAGGAAGGCCCGTAGACGCGGTGTATCTGGATTTTGCAAAAGCATTTGACACAGTTCCCCATAAACGTTTACTGTACAAAATAAGGTGCGTTGGCATGGACCATACTGTGAGTACATGGATTGAAAACTGGCTACAAGGGCGTGTTCAGAGGGTGGTGATAAATGGGGAGTACTCAGAATGGTCAGGGGTGGGTAGTGGGGTTCCCCAGGGTTCTGTGCTGGGACCAATCCTATTTAATTTGTTTATAAACGACCTGGAGGATGGGATAAACAGTTCAATCTCTGTATTTGCAGATGATACTAAGCTAAGCATGGCAATAACTTCTCCGCAGGATGTGGAAACCTTGCAAAAAGACCTGAACAAATTAATGGGGTGGGCGACTACATGGCAAATGAGGTTCAATGTAGAAAAATGTAAAATGCATTTGGGTGGCAAAAATATGAATGCAATCTATACACTGGGGGGAGAACCTCTGGGGGACTCTAGGATGGAAAAGGACCTGGGGGTCCTAATAGATGATAGGCTCAGCAATGGCATGCAATGCCAAGCTGCTGCTAATAAAGCAAACAGAATATTGGCATGCATTAAAAGGGGGATCAACTCCAGAGATAAAACGATAATTCTCCCGCTCTACAAGACTCTGGTCCGGCCGCACCTGGAGTATGCTGTCCAGTTCTGGGCACCAGTCCTCAGGAGGGATGTACTGGAAATGGAGCGAGTACAAAGAAGGGCAACAAAGCTAATAAAGGGTCTGGAGGATCTTAGTTATGAGGAAAGGTTGCAAGCACTGAACTTATTCTCTCTGGAGAAGAGACGCTTGAGAGGGGATATGATTTCAATTTACAAATACTGTACTGGTAAACCCCACAATAGGGATAAAACTTTTTCACAGAAGAGAGTTTAATAAGACTCGTGGCCACTCATTACAATTAGAAGAAAAGAGGTTTAACCTTAAACTACGTAGAGGGTTCTTTACTGTAAGAGCGGCAAGAATGTGGAATTCCCTTCCACAGGCGGTGGTCTCAGCGGGGAGCATTGATAGCTTCAAGAAACTATTAGATAATCACCTGAATGACCGCAACATACAGGGATATGTAATGAAATACTGACACATAATCACACACATAGGTTGGACTTGATGGACTTGTGTCTTTTTTCAACCTCACCTACTATGTAACTATGTAACATATCACAGGTCCCGTTCTTCAGATCAATTACCCGCCCACTCACCACCTTTAAATTCGAAATTCTAATCCTGGGGAGTGACTTTAACATCCCTCCTGATCCCCTCCTTGACTCCTCCACGGGCACCTCCCATCTCCCATTCTGTGCATTAAGACAAATCAGACTATCCCTACAGGAACTCGTCCTTCATGATACATGGAGAACCCTACACCCTCAAGTCAAAGACTACGCTATCTTCTCAGCCCCTCACAACAAATACACCCATCTAGACTACCTCTTCATCAGCCAGCAAGACCTGCCTCTCCTATCTACCTCCTCAATTGAAGCTATGACTGTCTCTGACCACCACCCGATCACCCTCTGACTTACCCTTCCTGAGACCACTCACAGTTCTAAAATCTGGAGACTTGACCCTAACATACTAAAAGACAAAGACAGTGTAAATAAGCTAAATATGACCATCACCAACTATTTCCAGGACAATGACACACCAGACACCTCCCCTTTAACTCAATGGGAAGCACATGATACAAGTGTATTTCATCTCCCTTGCTTCATCTATAAAACGCGACAAACAGAAACAAATGAATGACCTACTTTCTAAACTACAAGTACTTGAAAGGAAACATAAACACAATTTAGCCCAACATACCTTTGAGGAACTCACTGCGACGTGGAAAAATCTCTTAAGAGATATTGGATCAAAGGACCAGAAGAAAACAGAAAACTCTCACAGAAGCTCTTTTATGATCACAGCAACAAAAGTGGTCACTTACTAGCACAGACCTTACGCGCTAAAAGGACCAGGGAAACTGTCCACCAATTAAAAACCCCAAAAGGGAATATATTACAGAGTAACCCAGATATTGCACAGGAATTCAAACATTTTTATATGAACTTTTATAATCTAAAAACCTCAGAACCACAACAAAAAGGATCTTCACCTAGGCCGACCCTCATTGACAGTTTCCTACATGCCCATTGCCCCAGATCGCTCTCCCCAGACTAGACCTCCCCATTTTGAAACTTGAATGGGCCCTCAAAAATGTAAAACTCTGGAAAAGCCCTGGCCCTGATGGCCTTTCGGCAGTATATTATAAAACTTTCACATAAATACTCCATATCCCCTACCTCAAAGCTTTCAATTCTCTATCTCCAGATCACCCACTTACCCCCTCTATGCTGGAAGCTCATATTTCAGTTATCCCAAAGAAGGAAAAGACCCCCAAACAAACGGCAAACTTCCGACCAATATCCCTTCTGAACCTTAACGTCATAATCTTCACCACCTGCTCCCCCTCCTTTCCCACATTATTGATCGTGACCAAGAGGGCTTTATCCCTGGCAGAGAAGCCAGGGATAACACCACTAAAGCAATAAACCTACACCACTACTTGACATCCACCAACACAGCAGGATTCTTCCTCTCTCTAGACGCGGAGAAGGCATTTGACAGGGTAGCCTGGGACTACATAGAAGCGGTCCTTAAATCCCTGGGCATAGGATGTTGCCTATTAAGCTCTATAATTGCTCTATACTCCGACTCAGTCACACAAGTCCAAGTTAATGGCTTCATGTCAAATGCCTTCTCCATTCATAATGCAAGGCTGTCCTCTCTCCCCAATTCTGTTCGTGCTCACCTTAGAACCCTTCTTGCGATGCCTAAGAAACAACCCAGATATCAGAGGAGTACGAACCACCACTAAAGAATACAAGTTAGCTGCTTTCACAGACTATATTTTCCTATTTCTTACCGATCCACATACCTCTCTCCCCAACCTCTTAAAAGAATGCAACCAATTTAGATTAATCTCCAACCTTAAGATAAATTTCTCCAAATCCTATGCTCTTCACGTTTCTCTGCCTAACAGAATAGTTACCCAATGCAAAAGCAACTTTCCCTTCATATATCTTATCTAGGAATTCAACTCACCCAACAACTTAAAGACCTATACAGTAAAAACTACCTTCCCATTTTACAAAGCCTCATCAATGATTTCAAACGGTGGCACAAACCCATTTTTTCCTGGTTCAGCAGAGCAGCCATTCTAAAAATGATTGCTTTGCCCCGCCTCCTATACATTATGCAAGCAGCACCAATCCACATACCCACCACTTTTTTCAAAGTTACAAGAGGCTTTGCACACGCTTCCTGTGGGGAGGCCAGAAACCCAGAATAAGCTATCAGCAACTCTCTCTACCCAAGCTTAAGGGTGGGATAGGCCTTCATGACATCAGAAACTATTATCGAGCATGCCAGCCCACCAGAATAATAGACTGGAATGTCCACAATGAAATCAGAGACTGGGTCCACCTTGAAGCCTCCTTTACTCCACTCCTGCTATACTTATTACCATGGACACCCCACAAGCACATACCTATTGACACCTACCTCCATCCCCTCATTGGTCCAACACTCAGAAGTTTCCAAGAAACTTGTAAATTGACATCATTATTATCAACACCTGGCCCTCTCACTCCAGTACATCTGAACCTCCCGGATTACATAGAAACTTCTTAAATGATTCATGGCCCCACAAAAATGCTTTAGCATACCATTTCTTTACACAAGGTAAACTCCTACCCTACGACAAATTACCCTCTGACAGAGACAGCCCCTCCATCTCCCCATGGTACTACACTCTACTGGCACACTATCTAAGCGAGCTAGACATAAAATTCAAGGTCTCTAGACCCCTATCCCCTTTTGAGTCCCTATGTCTAACACAAACTCCCCAACACCACCTACTCTCTGTAACACACGTTTTCCTATTCACAAACATTTCCCCAAATACAAGCAAAGCATGCTTGATTTGGGAGAAGGAACTATCTCTATCACTTACACCTGAAGACTGGGAACAAATCTTTCTGACTATACACAAAGGATCGGTTAACGTCAATACACAAGAAAATGGATTCAAAATCCAAACAGGTTGGTACCGCACACCTACACTGATCCACAAATACCAACCAGATCTCCCGGATACCTGTTGGAGATGCCAAAGTGATAAAGGGTCTATCCAACACATTTTCTGGAGCTGCCTTAAAATCCAATCGTTCTGGTCCAAGATTCACCACATCATTGCCAAGGTTACCACATACTCACTTGAGTTCACAAAAGCCCAATTCCTCCTACACTACTCCCCCTCTACAAACAAAAGATACTTCAAGTAACTTTCCATGCACATGGTAAACACAGACAAACAGTGCATACCAGTCCATTGGGGAACTTCACACATCCCCACTACCAAAGAATGGCTTTCTAGAATTGCCAAAACAGCAGAAATGGAACGACTCATGTGCATAGCCAATGACACATCTAAAATATTCTCTTCCAAAGTGTTGGACTCACTTTCTAACAAAGACAGAATACCATAACCTAATCATCCCTAACGCAACGCAAGCATACACCTCAGGAGACAGCCCATCCTATAAAAGCCCAGACACCAACCCCCTACCCAACATCCACCACAATGCACAACTAAAACACAGAATCTCTAAAACTCATATCCCCCATTCCAAACCTCTATATTCCCACTCCCATGGAGGGAGAGAGAGATGGTACCCAATTCACCCTCTCCACCCCCTCTCCCCACCCCCCATCCCCTATCTCCCCTCTTTACTCTCAATACCTTTTCCTGCCACTCCCCCTACCCCAAAATTTCCTTCAAACCACCCCTGAACATTACTCTTATCATGGAAACCCAGAAGCATGATACCCTACTCAGGCACATTCCTATCACAATAATTTTGCCCTATTTTGGATGCTTCAGATGGGTAAGAAGACAAGACCGTCTATACCTCATCATCCACTTTTATCACTTACTTAATAAAGAGACACCAAATAAACACCAAATCGCCTACCAACCATTATACATTCATCCGACTATAATGGAAATAACGCCCAAACCTTCCTTAATGGACTCTCATGTCCCTCCTAAAATACATCCCTCCACGACATCCATTACAAATATCTAATAGTGATATTACTGCGATCACTCTTAAATCGACCTAACTCAAACCCTCTCCCATTTACAGTATATCATCAAACCTATACTGTACTTTTATGTACTGTGCTCTTCTTAGGTTAACTGTTACCTGCACTTCTATGTGATACTAGTTGCTTCTGTAACATACTCTACTATGTTGTAACTATTTTATTTTCAATAACATTTTTCATGGAAAAAATAAATAGATAAAAAATAAATAAACAGCACCATTGAGAAATTGGCAAAGCATTTTATCACACCAATCTTGGTGTGGTCAGATGCTTTGAGGGCAGATGAGAGATCTAGGGTCTAATAGACCCCAATTTTTTTAAAAAAAGAGTACCTATTGCTATCATAGGGGATATTTACATTCCCTGAGATAACAATAAAAAAAATGAAAGGAACAGTTTAAAAATATAATAAAAAAGCAAAATAAATAATAAAAAAAAAACACCCCTGTCCCCCCATGCTCACGCGCAAAGGCGAATGCAAACGTAGATCTGGTGTCATATGTAAACAGCAATTGCACCATGCATGTGAGGTAAAGGCTTTTAAAGGCTTTTAAAAATGTATGCAGTTTGTTGCTGCTGCACGTTTGTGCGCAATTTTAAAGCATGTCATGTTTGGTATCCATGTACTCGGCATAAGATTATCTTTTTTATTTCATCAAACATTTGGGCAATATAGTGTGTTTTAGTGCATTAAAGTTAAAAAAGTGTGTTTTTTCCAAAACAATTGCGTTTGAAAAATCGCTGCACAAATATTGTTTGAAAAAAAATTGCAACACCCACCATTTTAATCTGTAGGGCCTTTGCTTTAAAAAATATATAATGTTTTGGGGTTCAAAGTAATTTTCTTGCAAACAAAAATATTTTTCATTTTTCAACAAAAAGTGTCAGAAAGGGCTTTGTCTTCAGGTGGTTAGAAGAGTGGGTCATGTGTGACATAAGCTTCTAAATGTTGTGCATAAAATGCCAGGACAGTTCAAACCCCCCCCAAATGACCTCATTTTGGAAAGTAGACACCCCAAGCTATTTGCTGAGAGGCATGTCGAGTCCATGGAATATTTTATATTTTGTCATAAGTTTCGGGAATATTACACTTTTTTTGCACAAAGTTGTCATTAAATGACATATTGTTCAAACATGGCATGGTTATATGTGGAATTACACCCCAAAATACATTCTGACGCTTCTCCTAAGTACAGGGATACCTCATGTGTGAGACTTTTTGGGAGCCTAGCCACGTACAGGACCCTGAAAACCAAGCACCGCCTTCAGGATTTCGAAGAGTGTAAATTTTTGATTTTACTCCTCACTACCTATCACAGTTTTGAAGGCCATAAAATGCCAAGATAGCACAAACCCCCCCCCCAAATGACCCCATTTTGGAAAGTAGACACCCCCAGCTATTTTATGAGAGGCATGTTGAGTCCATGGAATATTTTATATTTTGCCACAAGTTGTGGGAAAATTAATCCCGTTCGCATCTCCAGCAAGACTGTCAGAATAAATCTGTGGAGTAATTCCGGTGTCTTATCCTCTTCCCGCCGACCGTACGCATATGTGCGTATTCAGCTTTCTGGGGTTATACCGGGATGATGCCCACAGCTGCAGGCATCATCCTGGTACCATTGTTTTGAGCGGGTGATTGGCTACCCATATATAACAACCGATGCGGCTAAAAGCCGCTCGGCTGTTATACTGGAGGAGCGGGAGGGGACATCCCCACCTCCCGCCGCCTCCCACCGCTCTTACCGGGCCTCCCGTGCGATCGGGAGGCCCGGTGTCCAATCGGCTGCCTCCGTCGGCTGTGGGCAGGCTGGAACGAAGCTGTGGGTGGCTTCGTTCCAGCCTTCTCAATGTAAATGCGGAAGCGACATCATGATGTCACTTCCCGTTTACTCGGCTGCCAATGGTGCCGAATTTAAAAAGATACACAGTATTCAGAATCGACGGTTTCAGCGATCTGAATACTTTGAAGTGCAGAGGAGGGATCGGGGTCTTTTAGACCCCCGATCTCTCCATAAAGGCTACCTGTCACCACCTATTACTGTCACAAGGCAATAAAGGTAAATACAATTTATAAGTCTAAAAATAAATAAAATAAATTAAAAAAAAAATGTTTAAAGTGCCCCCGTCCCCGCGAGCTCGTGCAGCAAAGAAAATGCATACGGAAGTAGCGCCCGCATATGTAAACGGTGTTCAAATCACACATGTGAGGTATCGCCGCGATCGTCAGAGCGAGAGCAATAATTCTAGCCCTAGACCTCCTCTGTAACTCTAACCTGGTAATCGTAAAAAAAATTTAAAGCGTCGCCTATGGAAATTCATAGCTACCATAGTTTGTCGCCATTCCACGAGTGCGTGCAATTATAAAGCGTGACATGTTTGGTATCTATTTACTCAGCGTAACATCATCTTTCACATTATACAAAAAAATTGGGGTAACTTTACTGTTTGGATTTTTTAAAATTCATGGAAGTGTCCCTTTTCCAAAAATTTGCGTTTAAAACACCGCTGCACAAATACCGTGTGATATAAAATATTGCAACAATCTTCATTTTATTCTCTAGATTCTCTGCTAAAAAAATATATATAATGTTTGGGGGTTCTAAGTAATTTTCTAGCAAAAAATATGGATTTTAACTTGTAAACACCAAACTTCAAAAATAGGCTTAGTCATGAAAGGGATAAATTATACCATCTTGTTTTAATTTTAATACCCATTTTCCTGAGTGTGTAGATTCATAGAGCCTTTATGCATATATAGGTGAACGCGGTCCCAACTGGTGTCCTCGAGCACCGTGTTCAGCTCAGTCTCCCAGAACGTATGCTCTGAGCGCAAAGAAGCATATGGTTCCCTGAACATTGAAGCATAGAGCACTGAGATCACATGACTCTGGGGAGACGAGCTAGAACACAGCGATTCAAAGACAGTAGGAGTCTTCGTGACGTTTCCTCTGCTCACCGCATTGTCCAAATAGTGCTTAACCACTTCAGCCCCGGAGGATTTGGCACCTCAATGACCGGGGGACTTTTTACAATATGCACTACTTTAACTGGTAATTGCGCAGTCATGCAATGTTGTACCCAAAAGAAATTTATGTCCTTTTTTTCCCACAAATAGAGCTTCCTTTTGAGTGCCTCTTCGATTTTTATTTTTTGCGATATAAACGGAAAAAGACCGAAAATTTAGAAAAAAAATGATATTTTCTACTTTTTGTTATAAAAAAAAATATTAAACTCAATTTTAGTCATACATTTGGGCCAAAATGTATTCAGCCAATGTCTTTGGTAAAAAAAAAGTCACTAAGCGTAGGGCAGTACACCCCCCCCCCCAATGACCCCATTTTTGAAAGTAGACACCCAAAGGAAATTGCTGAGAGGCATGTTGAGCCCATTGAATATTTTATTTTTTTGTCACAAGTGATTGAAATATGACAAAAAAAATTACACAAAGTTGTCACTAAATGATATATTGCTCACACAGGCCATGGGCATATGTGGAATTACACCCCAAAACACATTCTGCTGCTTCTCCTGAGTATGGGAATACCTCATGTGTGAGATTTTTTGGGACCCTAGCCACGCACAGGACCCAGAAAACCAATCACTGCCTTCAGGATTTCTAAGGGTGTAAATTTTTTATTTCATTCCTCACTACCTATCACAGTTTTGAAGGCCTTAAAATACCAAGATAGCACAAACCCCCCCTAAATGACCCCATTTTGGAAAGTAGACACCCCAAGCTATAATATTTTATATTTTGCCACAAGTTGCAGTAAAATGATTTTTTTTTTCACAAAGTTGTCACTAAATGATATATTGCTCAAACATGCCATAGGCATATGTGAAATTACACCCCAAAATACATTCTACTGCTTCTCCTGAGTACGAGGATACCACATGTGTGAGACTTTTTTGGAGCCCAGCCGTGTACAGGACCCCGAAAACCAATCACCGCCTTCAGGATTTCTAATGCTGCATACACACGGTCAGAATTTCCATCAAAAAATGTGTGATGAGAGCTTTTGGTTGGATATTCCGACCGTGTGTATGCTCCATCCAAAATTTTCTGTCTGAATTTCCTCCAGCAAAAGATTGAAAGCTGGTTCTCTATTTTTCAGACGGGAAAAAGTTCTTGACGGAAATTCCGTTCATCTGTATGCAATTCCGACGCGCAAAAAAAAATCCATGCTCAGAAACAATTTGACGCATGCTCATTTTCTCGGCTCATTGTAATGTTGTATGTCACCGCATTCTTGATGGTTAAAAGTTCAGAGAACTTTTGTGTGACCGTGTGTATGCAACCCAAGCTTGAGCGGAATTCTGTTGGAAAAACCATCCAAGATTTTTCCGACGGAAATTCCGCTCATGTGTACGGGGCATTAGGGCGTAAAATGGTGATTTCACTTACTCACTACCTATCACAGTTTTGGAGGCCCTGAAATTTCAAGATGGCACAAATCCCCCCAAATGACCCCATTTTGGAAAGAAGACACTTCAAGCTTTTTACTGAGAGGCATGTTGTGTCCATGGAATATTTGATATTTTGCCACAAATTGCGGGAAAATTACAATTTTTTTTTACACAAAGTTGTCACTAAATGATATATTCTTCAAACATGGCATGGTTATATGTGGAATTACACCCCAAAATACATTCTGCTGCTTCTCCTGTGTACAGGGATACCTCCTGTGTGAGACTTTATCGGAGCCTAGCCACATACAGGACCCCAAAATCCAAGCACTCCTCACTACCTATCACAGTTACGGAGGCCCTGAAATGTCCAGATAGCACAACCCCCCCTTAAATTACCCCATTTTGGAAAGTAGACACCCCAAGGTATTTGCTAAGAGGCATGGTGAGTATTTTGCAGATCTCATTTATTTTTGAAAATGAAGAAAGAAAAGAAACATTTTTTTTTTCTTTTTTCAATTTTCAAAACTTTGTGACAAAAAGTGAGATCTGCAAAATACTCAACATGCCTCTCAGCAGATAGCTTTGGGTGTCCACTTTTTTAAAATGAAGTCATTTGGGGGGGGTTTGTGCTAACTGGGCATTTCATGGCCTCTGAAACTGTGATAGGCAGTGAGGAGTGAAAACAAAAATGTACGCCCCATAGAAAGCCTGAAGGCAGAGCTTGGTTTTTGGGATCCTGTACGTGGTGTGGGAGATTAATTTGTGGGGATCACCTTTTCTGAACGACAGTCAGCAAACGGGCACTTTCTTAAAAAAATGGCAGATGCCAGGTTTATTTACAGGAGGTTTGCAAAATAAAAATAAACAAAACAGTAAAGTAAATCCTTGCTGTCCGGCGCTAACTAAACAAATAGTCTCCTCTCTAGACAGTGCGGGCTGGTCCCCATCACCAACAAAACATGCGGTAAAGCAAACCATTTTTGTCCAACACCCAGAGCTCCCCTCACTCAGGTTCCTTCCTGAGTCACAAAACCAGAGCCCTGCTGTGCTCTCTTCCTGGATATTTAAAGTCCAGCTGACTGTGGACTCCAGTGGACCCGAACATCCGGACCAGAACCCAGCCTCCCACAGAGGCTGGAAAAACCATGCCGGATTCTGCGGGGTGAAATGTACCTATTATCGTATATCTCACCTCGCATACCGTCACAGCGGGTAGACTGCCAAAAAGTTCCACACATGTGGTAGCCTCATACTCAGGGGAAGCAGCAGAATGTATTTTGGGTTGTAATTCCTCATATAACCATGTCATGTTTGAACAATATATCATTTAGTGACAATGTTGTGTAAAAAAAAAAAATCGTAATTTTCACAAAACTTGTGGAAAAATATAAAATATTCCATGGGCTCAACATGCCTCTCAGCAAATAGCTTGAAGTGTCTTCTTTCCACAATGGGGTCATTTTGGGGGGGGGGTTGTGCTATCTTGACATTTCAGGGCCTCCGAAACTGTGATAGGTAGTGAGGAAGTGAAATCACCATTTTATACCCTTAGAAAGCCTGAAGGCGGTGTTTGGTTTTCGGGGATCTGTACACGGCTAGGCTCCCAAAAAGTCTAACACATGTGGTATCCCCATACTCAGGAGAAGCAACAAAATGTATTTTGGGGTGTAATTTCACATATGCCCATGGCATGTTTGAGCAATAGATCATTTAGTGACAACTTTGTGCAAAAAAAAAATCATTTTCCTGCAACTTGTGGCAAAATATAAAATATTATAGCTTGGGGTGTCTACTTTCCAAAATAGGGTTTGGGGGTCATTTGGGGGGTTGTGTTATCTTGGCATTTTAAGGCCTTCAAAACTGTGATAGGTAGTGAGGAATGAAATAAAAAAATGTAAACCTTAGAAATCCTGAAGGCGGTGATCGGGGGCCTGTACGCGGCTAGGCTCCCAAAAAGTCTCACACATGAGGTATCCCCATACTCAGGAGAAGCAGCAGAATGTATTTTGGGGTGTAATTTCACATGTAACCATGCCATGTGTGAGCAATATATCATTTAGTGACAACTTTGTGTATTTTTTTTTGTCATTTTTCAATCACTTGTGACAAAAAATAAAATATTCAATGGGCTCAACATGCCTCTCAGCAATTTCCTTGGGGTGTCTACTTTCCAAAATGCGGTCATTTTGGGGGGCGGGGGCTGTACTGCCCTGCCATTTTAGCACCTTAAGAAATGAGATAGGCAGTCATAAACTAAAAGCTGCGTAAATTCCAGAAAATGTACCCTAGTTTGTAGACGCTATAACTTTTGCGCAAACTAATAAATATACGCTTAGTGACTTTTTTTTCACCAAAGACATTGGCTGAATACATTTTGGCCCAAATGTATGACTAAAATTCAGTTTAATATTTTTTTTATAACAAAAAGTAGAAAATATCATTTTTTTCTAAATTTTCGGTCTTTTTCCATTTATATCGCAAAAAATAAAAATCGCAGAGGCAATCAAATACCATCAAAAGAAAGCTCTATTTGTGGGGAAAAAAAGGACGTAAATTTCTTTTGGGTACAACATTGCATGACTGCGCAATCACCAGTTAAAGCAGTGCAGTGCAATATTGTAAAAAGTCCTCCGGTCATTGAGCTGCCAAATCCTCCGGGGCTGAAGTGGTTAAGCAATATTTGGACAATGAGGTGAGCAGAGGAAACGTCACGAAGACTCCTACTGTCTTTGAATCATTATGTTCTAGCTCGTCTGCCCAGAGTCATGTAATCTCAGTGCTCTATTCTTCAATGTTCAGGGAACCATATGCTTCTTTGCGCTCAGAGCATACGTTCTGGGAGACTGAGCTGAACACGGTGCTCGAGGACACCAGTTGGGACCGCGTTCAACTATATATGCATAAAGGCTCTATGAATGTACACACTCAGGAAAATGGGTATTAAAATTAAAACAAGATGGTATAAGACACCAGAATTACTCCACAGATTTATTCTGACAGTCTTGCTGGAGATGTGAATGGGATTTGGGCACTTTTCTCCACATATGGTGGAAATGCCCACTGATCCAGCCTTGCTGGCGAAAGGTGCACAACGCAACCACTGCAATCTCTTCTCTCCCATTGGAGTTTTCAACAGCACAGTACCTTCTTCATTATACCAAAATATCCCCAAAAAGATACTATAAGTCGTTAGCTATGCACACAATCAATGCATCCAGGCTTTGCTTGCCGACTCATTGGAGGTCTAAATCCCCCCTTCAATGAAAGAAAAGGCAACACAAATTAACCATATAGCAGCAATGGAGGAGCTGATATACACCACCCAAGATAGAATTTCCAATTTTTCAGCTACATGGGCTACCCGGTTTGAATATCGAACCTCTCAGCAATATCAGGAACTGATACAAGATAACATTTGACTTGCGATCTACTGCTCTTGACAATCCTTGAGGATACAACCTGAAAGCATAATGGACTGGGGGTCTCGTGTGTCGCATCTGGAAGTGAGTGGAGAGGGTAGCTGGTGGTCACCCCACCCCCTCTCCCTACAAGCCCCTTATACTCAACACCCCTCCTCTCTACTCTCACTCTTCTTTCCCTTTCCCTTTTTTTACTTACCATAACAGGCGGGGGCTATGGAGAAGGGAGCTGATATAGTAGTCGGCTCATTTCTCCATCTCCCTCATATCCTGTGGAGCAATCAGAAACCGGATTGGTGGTACCTTTGACTACCCAATCTTCCTGGTTACTCTGACATGGTTATAAACAAAGGAGCTAACAATTCTAGCAATGATTATGCATTGACATCTTTAAGAAGAATTTAAGACTTTACATGTCAGGCACATAGTGTGCAATTAATGCAGGAAAAGTGCTTGTGGGTTCTGTTATTTGTATGCAATTGTGTATTGTACTTTGAATGGAACCACGTCCCGATTTCTTGATACCTTTTCATAGATACTTTCTGTATTGTCTGTTAAAAATTGTAATAAAAATTTATGGAAAAAGAAAAACAGAAACAGGTCTACAATACCATCTGCCGGATCACAGGTTTATTGTCAAAGTAGAAGTCACAAAAAGTCAGACATCAATATAGAGACCTTGGCTTGCCTCACGTGGAAAGGTTTCTATACTGATTTCAAATGATCAAATTCTCATTGGGAATTAGTATACTGCACAGCAAACCACAATGTATAATTGACCAGCAGCAGGATAGTTTTAATCAGGGATAATAGGCCTAACTGGTGTATGCCAACTTTTATCTTATCAGTTGGGATAGGGGGTTTGGTGAATGATGTGCGGTGGTTTAGGTTCACACTGTTCTTGCACTTAGTCTTTCAAACGATCCAGTGGCATAATTCAAACAAAAGGCAGCTTAAAAAGCAGATTGGCAGAAACACGCTAGGGTTCTGATTTATGCACTGCCATGGGGGTCATGGACAGATGAAAACTTAAAAAATTAAAAATAATAATCTCTCTCTACGCAAAAATGTCAGCTGTCCCTAAAAACATGAATAATATACTGTAGCTGCTGTGAGCCCACCTTTTCACCAATAAGTTATCTATTCCTTCATCCCTTCCTTGTGTGCTGCATTATAGGTTGTTCTCTATTTTGGTGGTGAACCTGCAAAATTTGCAGCCAAAAGTTTATGATTCACAAACCTTACAAATCCCACAGATTCCCCACAAATCTATGGTAGCTGACAAACCTTATACCTACACCTGTATTTATGTAATAATAATAATAATAATAATAATAATAATAAACATGGCATTCTTGGCCATCAAACTTCTAATTTTTAGTGTTTCATGTACAATATCTCATAATGGTAATTTTATAACCTTCACTTTCTACAGTGCTGACAAAGATGGATTCTGTGTATTTTATGTTTGGCCTTTTTTTCCTCTCTATAAGTAGATTCATATTCCAGTCTATCAGTAATAAATAACAGAATTATTCTTTATAAACCTGACACTCTCACAGCCTTCAGCTGAGCCATGAACTCAGTGTCAGGATCCTGGGCTGATGTCAGTGATAATGAAGTCAGGAGAAGAGGAAGAACTCATTGGAGTCCATCAGAGACTCGGCCATGTTGTCTTCAGATATACACTTAGAATATTGTGGTTGTTGTCTTTGTGTTTGACCCCCTGCACATCTGACACCCAGAACTCTGCTCACCTCTGTGATATGACTATGAGGAATTATACATTTGAGTACAAGTATTCTCAGGATGGAGACATCATTATAGGAGGGATATTCACTGTACATTCTGTTGTGAAACTGTGGATTCACGATAGTCGTCTTATTACAAATCTCCTGTGTTCAGCGTAAGTGAAATATGAAGTGTAAAGCTTCCAATCTGATTTACAGAGTTGTGTCTTTAGGAGATATGTGTGATAATGTGCAGGACTCATTCAGTCTGTTACACTGCATTTATATCAAATCAAAGTATATCTTTCAATGTGTTAGTGAAAATCATGTATGGCCCATTCACATTTAGGGGTTCCATTGCTGGGTGTTAATGCTCACATTCATTCATATTGAACAGCTGCCAATGCACCACAATAGAGGAAAAAACACACATGACCTTTTTTTTAATAAGACAGCACACCGCAGAGCATGGTATGTGTATTATGGTGCCTAGAGGTGTGTTGTGTGTTGGGATCTACTGTACAATGTATTGGGGGCAATTCACAATGAATAACACCGCATTGCACTGCCCATAGAGAAGGTGCTTTGCCATGCATTGTTATGTGTTAAGGTGTACATTTTTGCCACAATGCACAAGTGTGAATGGGACCTTCAATGACTTTGGCCCTTAGTGACTCCATATCTTTTTTTCACTTTTGAATAGAGTTGGGAATGATAAAGAATCCCTGTCAGGTTTTTACTGCTATCTGGGGCTCCATAAAAGATATTCCCCTCACAGAAATACTATATAATGTTATTGTGGTGCCTTAAAATGTAAAAACCAAAACCTTTTTTCTTTTGGACAGCCACTGTCCAGGGCTCCATTAGAGAGATTCCCCTCACTTCCTGTCCTGCAGATAACATTTTACCATAGAAAGTGAGGGAATCTCTCCAATAGCAGCACAGAAATAAACACATTTTTAGTAAAGTACTGGAAGGCTGGAATCCCTGTCAGTCTTGTATTTCTGTCCGTGTCCCTATTGCAGATTTTTCCTCTCTTCCTGTCTGGTAAAACTGTTATCTGCAGGACAGGAAGTGAGAGAAAATCTCTCTAATGGAGCCCTGGACAGTGACTGTCCAAAAGAAAAAAGGTTTTGGTTGGACATGAATTTTAAGACACCACAATAACATTATATAGTATTTCTGTTTCTGATGGCCGGCATTACATTTACCTTTTCACCGCCATGCACAATTTTAAGGGCTTTCATGTTGGGTTTTTATTTACTCGGAACAACTTCATATTTTATATTTTGCCAAAAAGTTGGGTAATGCATCTCGTTTGTGTGCAGTAACATTACTTTTAGTTACATAGCTACATAGTAGGTGAGGTTGAAAAAAGGCACAAGTCCATCAAGTCCAACCTATGTGTGTTATTATGTGTCAGTATTGCATTGTATATCCCTGTATGTTGTGGTCATTCAGGTGCTTATCTAATAGTTTCTTGAAGCTATCAATGCCCCTCCCCCTGCTGAGACCACTGCCTGTGGAAGGGAATTCCACATCCTTGCCGCTCTTACAGTAAAGAACCCTCTACGTAGTTTAAGGTTAAACCTCTTTTCTTCTAATTTTATTGAGTGGCCACGAGTCTTGTTAAACTCTCTTCTGCAAAAAAGTTTTATTTCTATTGTGGGGTCACCAGTACAGTATTTGTATACTTTTATTGTATTTTTTACAGAAAATATATATTTGATAACCAGCTCCTCTCATATCATAACAGTTTTAAACTACCACCATTGTATTCTGCAGGGTCTTTGCTTTCAGAAAATATATAATGTTTGGGGGGTTTAACTAATCATCAGGCATTTTAATATTTCACACAAAAGCTGCTCTGGAAGTGAAAGGATTAAAGACAATGCAGTCACAGAAAAATTCCCACTGATCTGTTCTTGTTGTGGACTGACAATACTGTTCCTTTTTGTTAAATGAAATAACAAGGAATGGTGTCAGCCCTGCCAATTTTCTTTTGTTAAACTAAAGAATAGCAGAGAAATGTATGTGTTATCCCACGCTGTCTCCTTCATTGTCAAAATATATTTGTGTGACAGCTGCAAAACCAAAATATTGTGTTCCCACAACTGAAAAGTGAAAAAATATACTATGTGTTGGTTGTCCTTATCAGAATAAAAACCCAATCCTGCATTAGTGACATCAATACACAATCCTTCAGAGTATAACAAAACAAAAAAAACCATATAGTTTGTAGTACATTTTCTTACACACAGTGCTCCCTAAATATGAACCTTTACCCTACGTGGGTTCAAAATAGCATGTATGTGCATCAATCCCCGGCACCGATTCACCACTGCGCTCCCCTCAATAATAGACCTGTGTAGGTCCAATCTCGTATTCCCCAACTTGGGTATAATCCGGGTTGCTGGGACATCTGTTTGGTGTCCTTCTCCTCCTTTCCCCTCTCCGAGTTATGTTAGAGGCTTTATGTGAGCTTTGTGGAAAAACTTATTTTTTCATCCATTTCCCTTCGATCAAAGCAAACAAGCTCCCATAGTGTAATATTTAAAGTGGAGTTCCACCAAAAAAATAAAAAATAAATAAGTCAGCAGCTACACATACTGCAGCTGCTGACTTTTAAAATAAGGACACTTACCTATCCAGGGCACCTGCGATGTCTTCACCCGAAGCCGACCCATCCCTCGGCTCCTGGTGCAGATGCCGCATCTTCAGTAAGGGAGTTCACAGCCTGGTTCCCTACTGAACATGTGTGAGGCACGCTGCACATACTGAATGGTCCCTGCTGTATTCTAGGACCTGTGTGTCTCCCAGAAGACAGCAGGGGGACGGAGGAGGGGCCGGACATGGTGTAGTTCACCGCAGATTTTGCTGTGTTCTTTCGTCAGCAGTGGGAGCAAATACCTGTATTAGACAGGTATCTACTACCCCCTAAAGGGTGCCAAATGTGATACCGGTGGGGGGAGGAATGGATCAGTGGAAGTTCCATTTATGGGTGGAACTCCGCTTTAAAAACACATAGAAATTTATTGAAAGTATCCACTTACATTTAGGGTAATAACTGTGCATTCAATCTCTATCTCCAGCGGGGTCGTGGCTCCTGTGTGCTGCCTGCGCTATGTCATCCGACTCTGCCCAATATGTATAGTCACTATCATGTGACTTCCTCTGGGGTCAAAGGTCAGGTGTCGGGTGACAGCTTTTTAAAGCCCATATGCGTGGTCACCTGACCTTTGTGGATGAACTCCACTTCTTCTGGAGCTAACACATAACATGTTCTATGAAAAGCAAAAATTACCAACATGATCCAATGAAAAAACGCAATAGGTGGTGACTTCCTCAGGGGTTAAAGGTCAGGTGTTGGTTGGCAGCTTTTTAAAGCCCAAATGTGTGGTCATCTGACTTTTGACCCTTGAGGAAGTCACCGCCTATAGGGTTTTTACATTGGATCATGCTGGTAATTTTTGATTTTTCATAGAACATGTTATGTGTTCGCTCCTGAAGAAGTGGAGTTGATCCACGAAATGCATTGACCTTATGAGATGCAGTCATGTTCATAACATTCAATTCATTTTTCACATTGATACAACATATTTGTTTTTCCAATGGATTTTATGATACCCAGTATTTATGGTCTACATTACCGGGTACTGCAATATGTCCCCATATGATCCATGCCCATATATGATTATGCTAGAACTACATTTATGTGCCACTATTTTACCCATGTGTACATATATGAATTGCCTTTATGCCATTTTGCAATGTGTGTATATATATTTTTTTTTACTATCTAGTTATGTATCAAATGCTACATGCCATGTCATGTTTTGATGATAATAAACATGTTTACACTTTTTCAAGCTGCTGGCCCTATGCTTTATTCAAAGTCCCACTAACCCTCCTATGTTCTAGAAACAGAGATGGAGGTGCATCATATATACACTTCATTTAACTACTTAAGAACCGCCTGCTGTCATTGCATGTAAGCTGTTTGAAGAGTAGGGATGAGCCGAACACCCCCCGGTTCGGTTCGCACCAGAACCTGCGAACGGACCGAAAATTTGCACGAACGTTAGAACCCCATTGACGTCTATGGGACTTGAGCGTTTGAAATCAAAAGTGCTAATTTTAAAGGCTAATTTTTATGGTATTGTCCTAAAAAGGGTTTGGGGACCCGGGTCATGCCCCAGGGGACATGTATCAATGCAAAAAAAACTTTTAAAAACGGCTGTTTTTTTGGGAGCAGTGATTTTAATGATGCTTAAAGTAAAAAAAAGAGAAATATTCCTTTAAATATCGTACCTGGAGGGTGTCAATAGTATGCCTGTAAAGTAGCGCGTGTTTCCCGTGCTTAGAACGGTCCCTGCAGGGGGGCATGGCCAACTGGCGAAGGGGACAGATGTGCTTCAGTGGAGCTTTGCTAGGCCCGCTGTTATCCACAGCCATCCTGAGGATTCCGGAGGCAGGAGAGCATAGAAACTCTCCCCAGCCATCCCCATCGAACACCTGTATCGCTCCCAGTGGGGATTATTCAAGCTGACAAGCCACTTTGGTGTCCTCGGGCCCGTGGCTGGGCCTACAACTATACAGCGGCCCACCGCCATCTTGAGGCCTACTGGGCCTCCTGCATCCCCGGCCTCCGGTTCCGTGATCTGCGGGCGGAGAGGCAGCGGATCGCCACACAAGGACGCCGGACATCCCTAGGAAGGTGCTGCAGGGCGAGGGGGCCTGAGCGGACGTCGGGAGATACACGGATGCCGTTCTTAGAGGCCCGTGGCCGCTGCCATCTTGAGGCCTTCTAATCCGGACAGAGCCTCAAGGCCCAGGTACTTTATTTCCTCATAGTGGCGCCGCTCTCTCCGCACCATAATTTGGGTCCTGGGGGTCTCCTACTGCCCCACTTGTGCCGCCATCTGGGCTTCTGCCTCTCCCCTCCAGCCCCCCCACCCCCCTGAAAGCTGGGCCCAGATAGAGAGAACCCGATCATGGATGGCTGAGGACACCCATCCCTGAGTCCCATGCCATCCCGACAGCTACAGGCTATTTTTACAGCACAGCGCACCCGAGACCTACATGGCGACAGCTAGCTCACACTCCTCAGAGCTCACTGACTCTCATCAAGGCACCATACAGGGATATCTTCTTAGAACGGCGCCCATCGATCCTCGGACTCCCAAAGACAAGATGGCACCCGGCCGTACCACAGGGAAGACCAAACCTCCCCCTACCACTTCAGCCTGCACGGTAGAAGACAACAATACGAGACTCAAAGATCCCAGGGGAGAACCCTCAGCCTCATCTGTGAGCTCAGTCACATCGCTAGACACAGGCGCTGGGGCATCTCAGTCAGACACACATCCCCTGCCAGGAGAGCCCATCAGAACGGAAGCTACAGCCCTCCTTTCTGCCTTCAGAATGGATTTCGACTCATAGGCAAGCAAAATGGAAGATTCCCTTCATGTGGAGCTAAATGCTCTGAGGTAAAAAGTCACAGCTAATGAGGAAGCAGTGTCAGTCTTAACCACTGCTCAAGATGACCATGAAGCACGTATAACAGCACTTGAAACCTCAAACGCGACACACCTCCGTCGCCTACGTCCTCAGCAACTCTGCATAGAAGACAGCGAAAATCACAGTCGCCAAAATAACATTAGACTGCAAGGCATACCGGAGGCAATGTCTGGAGCAGAGCTGAAACCCACTGTCATAACTATCCTCAATAAAGTACTGGGGAGAGAGGCAACATCACCAATTGAACTAGACTGTGTTCACAGAGTGGGAGGACCGGAGGGGGCACGAGATGGTCGCCCCCGAGATGTTCTTTGTCGGGTCCACTACTTCACCTTGAAAGAAGAGGTCATGTGAAAGGCATGGAGCCTGGGTTCAGTAGATTTTTTTGGCGCCCCTATCCACCTGTACCCGGACTTGTCTCACAATACGCTGTACATGCGTCGAGTGGTGCGCCCTCTCCTTGACCTTATACGACAAGCCGGAGCTTCATACACATGGGGTCACCCCTTCAGCATCAAGGTGCCCAGGGGAGTCAGCAGGTTCACGCTATCAGACCCAGATAAACTGCCAGACTTTTTCCTCTTTATTGAGCAAGAACCGGTGGATGTCTTGAACTGGCTGGATCCTCCGGAAGATCGATCATGACAGATGGGACTTGGCCCACTCCCGCAGCGCCGTAGACATCCTAGGTCTAGATCAGTCTCTTCTGGCCCCGGGATAAGAGGACCTACCTCTCCAGAAGATTGATACAACAGCTCGCTGGGGACTGATGTCTTGTATCGCCTTGACTCGCCTCCTATCTCGCAGAGGGGTCCCGGTAGCCTTGCCACATTTCTAGTGACATGTTATCTTTATTGACCCTCTGACTGTGACTTTCTTCTTTAAAACCAGAGCTCTCTAGTAAGCCTGGAAAGTGATTCTGTAAGTACAGGACTTGGAACTACTAGTTCTTTCCCTGCTCTTTGCCGATTTAATAACTGGCTGGGGTTCAGGAGAGAGCATAGGCAATAGTCACTCTGTGACCTTCACTGTGATGAGCGTCAGGTAATGCCAATATGCACTAAATGTTTTTTTCTTTGATATTGTGTTCTATTTCAGATTGTTCTCTCCCACCCACTTCCTATACTGTATGTGCTGGGGGGTTTGTGGTGGGGGTGGGGGATACTGCTCTGGGGAGCTTTGACCACCGGCTTTAATTAATCCCTGCTCCATGAGATACAGGTTTAAAGGTGCCACCCATGGGGTGGTTGATTGCCTCCGTGAGTGGATCCTCCGCTCCCCCCTGCCCTCCATATATGTATATTATAGTTTTGGCTAAATAATTTCTCTACACACAGGAGCTAATATAATTGTCCTAGTTATGTACCCCTAGGTTAACTACCTGAATCCTATCCACAAATTTAGTTGGCTGTTCCCAACTGTAATCGTTAACGGTAGTTCACATGACTGGGTTTCTATAGTTTTGGTTAATAGGTAAAGACGAACGCATCCACAAATCTTAACTCACTGGTCTTGTATATATGATGAGATTTAGAAATGGAGGCTCTGCCTCAGAGCGGGCATAACAAACATAGCAAGGATTAGTCTACAGACCCTCACCCCTCTCATGTTCTTTTATGTTGCAGTGGGAGTCATTTCAATCCCACCCAAAAGGTTCTGTCTTTATTTTTCTTTATAGGAAAAAGCTGTCGCTTGCTTCACATATGGCTCAAATGTTAAGTGTGCGACATATACTCTATGTATGCCTGATTCGCTGTTGGGACCATGACTCAGGTCCATTAGTCTTGACTTCTCCCCCATGATAGGACGGGGACTGTTTGTGCCTAACGCGTGATGTCTCACGCAGTGTTTTGCGTTAGCAGACGCAATAGTCTCTCAGACACATATTTTTAGGTATCCTTTCTTTTACACCTTACTTCCCTTTTTTTTTCCTTCTCTTCTCTTTAATCTCACAAATTGCTCTTATTCCTTTCTCCCCCTCACCCCCCTTCCCACACTTTCGCATTTCACTTCTTTTGTCATTTTGCTCCGTACTGCTCTCTACTCTACAACCTTCTTCTTTATACAACCTATAGCACACCAGCATGGCTCACACGGTGACCTCACGCCCATAGGTGAAATTTTGTTCATATAATGTAAATGGGCTTAACATTGCTTCAAAACGTGGGCACATTCTGTATCAGGTGCACAAAAGACAGGTTAATGTGCTTTTGTTGCAGGAGACCCACTTCCAATCTGGCTCCACCCCTTCCTGCTCCAACAGATACTTTAATAGATGGATCCACAGTACCAATCTGACACAAAAATCTAAGGGAGTATCTATTGCATTTCACAAAACACTCTCTATTGAATTGCTTGACCATATGACAGACCCACAGGGCGGATACGTCTTTGTGAAAATCTCCCTTTGGGGGACTAAATTTACAATAGCCAATATTTATTTGCCTAACACACATCAAGTCCCATCGGCCTTGCAGTATTTAAAGACTGGCGGGTTTTGCAGAGGGCAAGCTCATACTTGGAGGGGACTTCAATACTCCCCTGGATCCACTATTGGATTCCTCAACATCCCGTTCCTGTGTTTCCTTTCCTAAACTACGGGCTCTAAAACGTGCCATGTATAACATGCATCTTGTTGATGTATGGCGGATACTATATCCTGACTCTCGAAACTACACACATTTCTCCAACGTTCATCATTCTTACAGCCGTCTAGATTACTTTTTAAAGGAGCATGGCTGCTTAGACTGGTCCCCAAAATGTGAAATAGATTCTATGGTTTGGTCTGACCACTCACCAATATCCCTGACGCTTGCGGTCCCCTCTACCCCAATAAAAGAATGGACATGGAGGTTAAATGACTCACTCCTAACTGAACCAGGGTACGATACATGGATAGCAGAGACTATAACAAACTTTTTTGCGGACCACGCCTCTGACGACACTTCACCACCTATTCAATGGGAGGCATTAAAGGCGGTTTTGCGGGGTAGCTTTATCCAATTGGGCGCTCGCCTGAAAAAAGAACGCTCAGCTGCGATAACTACGGCGGTACACAAACTTAAGACGCTTGAGACTGCTCACAAGCGTTCCCCCACGGCGGAGGTGCTTGCGGAGGTTTCTTCCACTCGCACTCAGCTTAGGGAACTATATGAAGCGTCAGCACGTACATTTGCGAACAAACTAGCCTTTCATCAATACAAATTTAAGGATAAATGTGGTAGATCGCTAGCTCGCACCCTACATACCAAACAACCTAACACCTTTATACCTTATATACAAGACAAGTCCGGGAAGACTGTCTCAGCGCCAGCTGAGATGGGACAGGTATTCCGAGACTTCTATCAATCCCTATATAACATACCTTCAGCAAGCCCCACTGAACCTCCCTCTATTACAGCGGAAACACAGGCCTCATATATTGCGCAAACTGCACTTTCTACTTTAGATGATGCAACGATAGAGGACCTCGAGGATCCGATATCGGAAGATGAGGTCGCCCGCGCCATTGCATCTACCCCATCTGGTAAAAGTCCGGGCCCTGATGGCTTCACTCCAAAATTCTACAAACAATTTGCTCCCCTCCTTACCCCTTTCTTAACAAAAGTGTTTAACTCCATCTCTGAAAGCTCAGTATTCCCGCCGCAAACACTAGAGGCTCATATCACCCTTATCCCAAAACCAGACAAAAACCTGACTATATGTGCTAATTACGACCCATATCGCTGATAGGAGTAGATCTGAAGATGTACGCGAAGGTGCTAGCTAATAGACTACAACCATTATTGCCCCGCTTAATACACCTAGATCAGGTTGGCTTTGTGAGTGGAAGAGAGGCAAGGGATAACACCCTGAAAACACTTCTCATTATGGATTATGCTCGGACCCACAGTGTCCCATTGTGCCTCCTTACAGTCGACGCAGAGAAGGCATTTGACCGTGTCGACTGGCAGTTTCTTCGCCTCTCACTACAGCAGTTAGGCCTAGGCCGGAACATGATCTCCAGAATAATGTCCCTCTATACAATGCCCTCCGCTAGGATCAGACTAAACGGTTCCCTTTCGCCAAAATTCCCTATCCACACTGGAACGAGACAGGGGTGCCCCTTGTCCCCCATTCTCTATGTTCTGGTTATGGAACACTTGGCCATTGCCATTAGAAACAACCCGGCTATTCATGGTATTAATGTAGGCCCTATACATACCAAAATGGCCCTATTTGTAGATGACCTGCTTATGTTTGTTACCCAACCGCAAGTTTCCCTGCTTGCTATTATTCAAGAGTTTAGGAGATATAGAGATGTTAGTAACTTTAAAGTTAATCATACTAAGTCAGAAATTCTCAACATTTCACTCCCAAAAGCGGCTCTCCAACAGCTCTCATCCTCTTTCCCTTTTAAGACAAGCTCTACATCTATTCGGTATCTGGGAATCCATATTCCAACGGACGCATCCCAACTATTTTCCAGTAACTTTACCCCTTTACTTCTTAGAACACAAATGGATCTGGCTTCATACGCATCTAAACAGCTCTCTTGGTTAGGTAGGGTAAATGTCTCGAAGATGGATGTTCTCCCTAGATTCCTATATCTTTTTCAAACCATTCCCATATATATTCCCACCTTGTTCTTCCAAAAGCTTTGTCAGATTTTTTCTAAATTCATATAGAAGGGAAACCGCCCCAGGATAAAATACGACACAATGACCCTCCCGAAGGTCTGGGGGGAGCGGGGGTCCCGGATGCCTCTACATATCATAAGACAGCGTTACTCATACGTATTGTGGACTGGTTTCATCACCCCTCTTGCAAGCTCTGGGTCCAATTGGAGAGGCATCTCAATTAAATTGATCTTTGCGCCCTGCCGTGGACCCCTACGACCCAGCAGGATAGTTCACTCTCTACTGCTCTTACTCATCAAACCCTTCAGATTTGGGACCTCCTGACTTTAACTGGTAAATTATCTAAACCTCAGGGCCCAATGACCCCTCTCTTTGGGATTCCGGCCTTCCCCCCAGCAGTAAACAGAAGCAGATTTGGACCCTGGAATAGGGACAGTCATAGACGCTTAGCACAGGTTTTACGCGCTGACCCATCTCTGAGAACAGACATACCCCCCCAGACGAACATAGGGCCCCCAACAATGTGGTTACAGAGGGGTCAATTAATTTCATATGTACGTACTTTTTCCTCCATCTCTGAGATCCTAGCTGACCCATCAGACTTTGACGAGCTACTTTTACAATCAGACCCGCCCACCCACGTAGTATCGTTGTTATATTCCATACTACTAAACATCTCTGCCCCAGACCTTCCAACATACACGCAGAAATGGGAAACAGACCTACAACACTCCATCTCCCCTGCTGTCCTGACGCATAGGATTTCATTAGCAACCAAGTCCCAAGAAAAAGGATTTAGTTTTTTCATAGAACATATTATGTGTCCGCTCCTGAAGAAGTGGAGTTGTTCCATAATACGCATTAAGCTTATGGGATGCAGTCATGTCCATAACATTCAGTTAATTTTTCACCTTGATACAACAATTTAGTTTTTTCAATTGATCTTATGATATCCGGTATTTATGGTTTACATTACCGGGTACTGCAATATGTCACCATATTATTATTATTATTATTATACAGGATTTATATGGCACCAACAGTTTACCCAACGCTTTACAACTTGAGGGTAGATAGTACAAATACAAAAAGCTGCAAATAAATCCATAAGCGCTTGGGCCCAGATTTGGCTATGTGGTTTGTGTTATCTAACATAAACCACGGAAGTACCAGTTTTGATAAACAATAAATGGTTGTTGTGACGGGAGGGCCCGTGGAACTCAGAATCCCTTGGAAAGTAGGGGATGCCCTTGTTTCAGCTCCCCATACACCTCTTATGTCTAAGTCACTCTGTGCTATCCTGGCACAGGGTGAGTGAGAAAATATATCTTGGACTACTTAAAATGGGACAGTAATAATTGTCCACAATATCTCCCAGGATGTATGTAGAGACTATTATTGGTTTGTTTGATTCTGAATTCAACATGTTAATTGTGTGAGCTGATCACATTGGCCTCCAGGACTGGCTAGGAGATGAACAGTCTACTCCTACTATAGTTTGTTGATGACTAGGCTGAGGAGGGTGGAGATTGTTGTTTGTATTGTTAATTGTAATTAGCTCCTGCTATTGTGTTTATACTACTGTGTGAAGGTCGGTGACCACAAGTCTGTGTCCTACAGGTCATGTCTCTGAGTCATCTGGTTTGGGTAAATGATTTAGTAAACTAGCTCATGTTAATTAGGTTAATTAGGTTACAGGTGTATTGTTAGAGTAATATGAGCAGGAGGGGGAACCTCCTCTTCTACTGTATATAAGACTGTATTCTGGTTCTAATAAAAATAGTCCATGTTAGCAGTGAACCAAGTGTCACCTTGTTTTGTGCTTATGAGCGGTTGGAATATCGGATATCTGAGTCCAGACTGGGAGGAAGTGGTATACTGACGGAAGCACTCAAGCGGAGTGTGGGATGTTCCGTGACATTGGTGGCAAGCAGCGGGACGCTTCCTGCAGTCTGGGACATCCAAACTTCCATCTGGATCATAGGTCCAGATAGCAGGAGAGGAGAGGTACAGATACCAGCCGCCATGGAAGAGGAATTCAGAAGAAGGTTGCGAGAGATGCCGATACAGCACAGACGACCAGTATCAGAGCAGGTCCTGCTGGGGTGGTGTGATTCTATTTGCTGCAAACTCTGGAAAGAAGCGCTAGCCCATGAGCAGTGACACCAGGGAAAAGTTCTCCCCTTCATCCAGGAAAGGTACTGGTCACAGTACGGACTGCGGGTGCGGTTTTTGGGAGAAAAACCGCACAAGAACAGACAGACAGCTGAATTAAGCAGGCTGGTCTGGGCAGAGATAAAGCTGGATGAGAGCTACAGAGCCCTCCGGTGGCATGTATCCCAAGCATGCACCTGGATAGCAGATGACAGCCCAACGGAAGGCTTAAGCTACGGTGGCTTGGGACTGTTGTATGTGAAGCTGACAGGGGACACTAACTTTGGGACTGATATGGAGTGGCGGTTGGATGAAATCATGGATTTCCGAGAAGGGCTACTGAACATCTTGGAAGTGCACTGGGCACTGGAAGATATAGAGTTTCTGGCCGTTCAGGAATGGGAGCTGGAGATCGCCTACAGACGGCTGCTAGACGTTGCTTAGTGCCAGGGCTGGGCTCCCTTTGCCTGGGACTATCAGGAATTACCAGTTGACAACTCTGAAATCCTGGCTGAAGAGTCGGCAATGTGGCAGAGTAATAGTGTGCTTTGCCAACCTGCCCCAGCAGCTATGGTGGTGGAGGTCTTATGGCGGATGCAGCAAGTGCTGACTGACCTTGATGATCCTGTTTCTGTATGGGATGATCTTGGATGGAAGAATGTGCCTGTCCAGCAGCATGCCAGAGAATCGGCAGTGGAAAATCTGGAGATTGCCATCCCCAAAGCTGAAGTGCTGACAACAGGGCAGAGCTCTGCTAACCTCTGCCCTGCACTGATAGCATCTTCTGAGCTCCATGGACAGGAGATGGTGGATCTCAATCCTCAGACACCAGTCGCAGAGACAGGGGATTTGATAGACTTTTCTGCTGAGGAAGAACAATCTGATGAGTAGGGATGAGCTTCACGTTCGAGTCGAACCCATGTTCGACTGGAACATCGGCTGTTTGATCGTTCATTGAATTGCGAATGATATGGGCCGTTCGCGCCAAATTCGTTTGGCGCATCACGGCCCATAATTCACTGCGGCATCACTACCGCAGGCAGCTACATAAGCTACAAGTTATTTTTTGGCGAGCTCTGCACAGTGTTCACCTAAAGCTACCTGTAGAAGGTTGGTGGTGTTCTCTACAGGTAGGTAGACAGGTACTACAGGCAGGCAGTTGATTTTGCTAGCTGCAGTATCAGTATATATATATATATATCCCAGTAGGGATGAGCCGAACACCCCCCTGTTCGGTTCGCACCAGAACATGCGAACAGGAAAAAAGTTCGTTCGAACATGCGAACACCGTTAAAGTCTATGGGACACGAACATGAATAATCAAAAGTGCTAATTTTCAAGGCTTATATGCAAGTTATTGTCATAAAAAGTGTTTGGGGACCTGGGTCCTGCCCCAGGGGACATGGATCAATGCAAAAAAAAGTTTTAAAAACGGCCGTTTTTTCAGGAGCAGTGATTTTAATAATGCTTAAAGTCAAACAATAAAAGTGTAATATCCCTTTAAATTTCGTACCTGGGGGGTGTCTATAGTGTGCCTGTAAAGGGGCGCATGTTTCCTGTGTTTAGAACAGTCTGACAGCAAAATGACATTTTGAAGGAAAAAACTCATTTAAAACTACCCGCGGCTATTGCATTGCCGACAATACAAAATTTAAAAAAAACAATGACGTGTGGTTCCCCCTAAATTCCATACCAGACCCTTCAGGTCTGGTATGGATTTTAAGGGGAACCCCGCGCCAAAAAAAAAAAAAAAACGGCGTGGGGTCCCCCCAAAAATCCATACCAGACCCTTATCCGAGCACGCAACCTGGCAGGCCGCAGGAAAAGAGGGGGGGACGAGAGTGCGGCCCCCCTCCCTCCTGAACCGTACCAGGCCACATGCCCTCAACATTGGGAGGGTGCTTTGGGGTAGCCCCCCAAAACACCTTGTCCCCATGTTGATGAGGACAAGGGCCTCATCCCCACAACCCTGGCCGGTGGTTGTGGGGGTCTGCGGGCGGGGGGCTTATCGGAATCTGGAAGCCCCCTTTAACAAGGTGACCCCCAGATCCCGGCCCCCCCCCTGTGTGAAATGGTAAGGGGGTACATAAGTACCCCTACCATTTCACGAAAAAAGTGTCAAAAATGTTAAAAATGACAAGAGACAGTTTTTGACAATTCCTTTATTTAAATGCTTCTTCTTTCTTCTATCTTCCTTCATCTTCTGGTTCTTCTGGCTCTTCTGGTTCTTCTGGTTCTTCCTCCGGCGTTCTCGTCCAGCATCTCCTCCGCGGCGTCTTCTGTCTTCTTCTCCTCGGGCCGCTCCGCACCCATGGCATGGGGGGGAGGCTCCCGCTCTTCTCTTCTTCTCTTCTTCTTTTCTTCTTTTCTTCTTTTCTTCTCTTCTTCTCTTCTTCTTCATTTTCTTCTCCGGGCCGCTCCGCAATCCATGCTGGCATGGAGGGAGGCTCCCGCTGTGTGACGGCGCTCCTCGTCTGACAGTTCTTAAATAACGGGGGGGGCGGGGCCACCCGGTGACCCCGCCCCCTCTGACGCACGGTGACTTGACGGGACTTCCCTGTGACGTCACGGGGAATGCCACAGGGAAGTCCCGTCAAGTCACCGTGCGTCAGAGGGGGGCGGGGTCACTGGGTAGCCCCGCCCCCCCGTTATTTAAGAACTGTCAGACGAGGAGCGCCGTCACACAGCGGGAGCCTCCCTCCATGCCAGCATGGATTGCGGAGCGGCCCGGAGAAGAAAATGAAGAAGAAGAGAAGAAGAGAAGAAAAGAAGAAAAGAAGAAGAAAAGAAGAGAAGAGCGGGAGCCTCCCCCCATGCCATGGGTGCGGAGCGGCCCGAGGAGAAGAAGACAGAAGACGCCGCGGAGGAGATGCTGGACGAGAACGCCGGAGGAAGAACCAGAAGAACCAGAAGAGCCAGAAGAACCAGAAGATGAAGGAAGATAGAAGAAAGAAGAAGCATTTAAATAAAGGAATTGTCAAAAACTGTCTCTTGTCATTTTTAACATTTTTGACACTTTTTTCGTGAAATGGTAGGGGTACTTATGTACCCCCTTACCATTTCACACAGGGGGGGGCCGGGATCTGGGGGTCACCTTGTTAAAGGGGGCTTCCAGATTCCGATAAGCCCCCCGCCCGCAGACCCCCACAACCACCGGCCAGGGTTGTGGGGATGAGGCCCTTGTCCTCATCAACATGGGGACAAGGTGTTTTGGGGGGCTACCCCAAAGCACCCTCCCAATGTTGAGGGCATGTGGCCTGGTACGGTTCAGGAGGGAGGGGGGGCCGCACTCTTGTCCCCCCCTCTTTTCCTGCGGCCTGCCAGGTTGCGTGCTCGGATAAGGGTCTGGTATGGATTTTTGGGGGGACCCCACGCCGTTTTTTGTTTTTTTTTTGGCGCGGGGTTCCCCTTAAAATCCATACCAGACCTGAAGGGTCTGGTATGGAATTTAGGGGGAACCCCACGTCATTTTTTTTTTTTAATTTTGGCCGGGGTTCCCCTTAATATCCATACCAGACCTGAAGGGCCTGGTATGGAATTTAGGGGGACCCCCACGTCATTTTTTTTTTTTAATTTTGGTTCGGGGTTCCCCTTTGGGGAATTCCCATGCCGTTTTTATCAATGAACTTCTATGTGTATTGTCGGCAATGCAATAGCCGCGGGTAGTTTTAAATGAGTTTTTTCCTTCAAAATGTCATTTTGCTGTCAGACTGTTCTAAACACAGGAAACATGCGCCCCTTTACAGGCACACTATAGACACCCCCCAGGTACAAAATTTAAAGGGATATTACACTTTTATTGATTGACTTTAAGTATTATTAAAATCACTGCTCCTGAAAAAACGGCCGTTTTTAAAACTTTTTTTTGCATTGATCCATGTCCCCTGGGGCAGGACCCAGGTCCCCAAACACTTTTTATGACAATAACTTGCATATTAGCCTTTAAAATTAGCACTTTTGATTTCTCCCATAGACTTTTAAAGGGTGTTCCGCGGCATTCGAATTTGCCGCGAACACCCCAAATTGTTCGCTGTTCGGTGAACTTGCGAACAGCCAATGTTCGAGTCGAACATGAGTTCGACTCGAACTCGAAGCTCATCCCTATATCCCAGCTTAGTGCAGCTACAGGCTATTAGTATGTCTGGAAGGCCAACAAGGAGAGGCAGACAGTCACAAGCCAATAAAAGAGGGCAAGCAGGCTCTGTGTCTAGAGGCAACAGTGCTGGTTGTGGAGATGGTGCATTCTCATCAGCACGTGGCCGTGGAACACGCTTGGCCTTTTTTTCGGCAGCTGGTCGTGTTGAGCTGCAACATGCGGAAGACTTGGTCGAGTGGATGACCAAGCCGTCCTCATCCTCCTCATCCTCTCTCACCCATGCTCAGGGTACTTTGTCTGGCAAAGCAGCTGCCAATGCAGCCTCTTCCCTTGGCTCAATGTCATCAGTGACTCCTTCCCTAGCCCCACCATATCCTCCTAAGGAGTCCCTCGAACTGTTTGACCACAGTGTTGGGTATATGCTCCAGGAGGATGCCCAGCGTTTGGAAGGCTCTGATGATGATACTGAGCTAGACGAAGGCAATAACGTGAGCACGGACAGAGGGGGTGCCCAAGTAGGACAGCAATCTGGCAGTCATGCTCCCCCTGCTGCAGCATACTGCCAGGTTTGCTCCAGTGATGAGGAGGGAGGGGATGATGACGTCACTGACTCAACGTGGGTGCCTGATAGGAGAGAGGAGGAGGAGGCACATCACCAATGAGGCAGGATGCCCTCCAGGGGACAGCCTAAGGGCAACACACTGACTGCATCACATCCTAAAGCTCTGCATGTGCAGGTCGCTGCAGTCTCTGCACGTTATTTAAAAAGTTCTTTGGTGTGGGTTTTTTTTTAGACGAGTGCATCAGATCGCACTGCTGCTATTTGCAACATATGTCTCAAGCGTATCTCGCGTGGCCAAAACATCTCCCGCTTGGGCACCACATGCTTGACCAGACATATGTTGACCTGCCATGCAGTTCGTTTGCAAGCATATGTAAAAGACCCACACCAAAGAACAAAGAGGACCTCTCCTTGCTCCTCATCAGCTGAGATCTCCAACCCCACCATACCTTCAGTCCTCTCTGAGACCTGCACTGAGAGGAATGAAGGTGTAGAATTAGGTGTGTCACAGACAAGTACTTGTGGCAATCTGCTTTCGGTACACCGACATCAGATTGTACCAGGCAAATTTCCCTGCCCCAGCTGCTGCACCGCCGAAAGAAGTTTGCTCCCAGCCATCCACATGCGCAGCGGTTGAATGCTAGCTTGGCAAAATTGCTAGCACTTCAACTGCTGCCTTTTTCAGTTGGTAGACTCTGCCCCCTTCCGTGAGTTTGTGGAATGTGCGGTTCTTCAGTGGCAGGTACCCAAACGCCACTTTTTCTCATGGAAGGCGATTCCGGCTCTCTACCGGCATGTGGAAGGCAATGTCCTTGCCTCGCTGGACAGGGCGGTCAGCGGTAAGGTGCATATTACCGCTGACTCATGGTCCAGCAGGCATGGACAGGGACGTTACCTAAGTTTCACCGCGCATTGGGTGACTCTGCTGACAGCTGGGAAGGATGCAGGACAAGGTGCAATAGTGTTGGAGGTTGTTCCGCCACCACGCCTCCAAAATGCCACTACTAATGTGACACACCTCTCTCCTCCACCCCCTCCTCTTCTTCTTCCTCCATTGCCTCTTCCTGTGCTTTGTCCTCAGAACCAGCCGTGCTTCGTAGGCGTTCAAGGGGTTACACAAGTGCGCAGGCCAAAAGATGCCATGCGGTGCTTGAGCTGGTGTGCTTGGGGGACAGGAGCCACACTGGGGCAGAGGTTCTGTCAGCTCTGCAGGGGCAGGTTCAGAGGTGGTTGACGCCACACCAACTTAAGGCAAGAATGGTGGTTTCCGACAATGGCACCAACCTTCTCTCTGCCCTCCGACAGGGAAAAATGACCCATGTGCCCTGTTTGGCTCACGTCCTTAACTTGGTGGTGCGGCGATTCTTGGGCAGGTACCTGGGCTTACAGAATGCCCTGAGGCAGGCCGGGAAAGTCTGTGTGCATTTCCACCGGTCATATAATGCCAGTGCTCAGCTGGCGGACCTCCAAAAGGAGTTTAAGAACCGCCTAATCTGTGACATGCCCACCAGGTGGAACTCAACGTTGGCCATGCTGCAGCGGCTGCACACACAGCAGAGGGCCATCATTGAGTACCTGTGTGACTATGGCACCAGGACAGGGTCAAGGGGGCTTGTTATTTTTCCCCACGCCAGTAGGCCATAATCAGGGATGCATGCACTGTCCTGTCACCATTTGAGGAGGCCACAAGGATGGTGAGCAGTGACAGTGCATGCATCAGTGACACCGTCCCCCTTGTCCACCTGTTGGAGCACACGCTGCATGGAATAATGGACAGGGCACTTGAGGCAGAACAGAGGCAGGAAGAGGAGGACTCCCTTAGCTCTCAAGGCCCCCTTTATCCAAACAGTGTTCCTGCATGCCCGCCGATCACACAGGAAGAGGACAAGAAGGAGGAGGAGGAGGTTTGTGTCAGTATGGAGGTGGAGCCTCGCACTCAGCATCAGCAGCAGTCTTTAAGGGATCAGTCCCAAGAAACACATGGACTTGTACGTGGCTGGGAGGAGGTGGCTGTGGACCATGTCATCCTTAGTGACCCAGAGGACTCTGGACCGAATGCCTCAGCAAACCAATGCTGCATGGCCTCCCTGATCCTACAAAGCCTGCGTAAGGATCCTCATATTCATGGTATCAAGGAGAAGGACCAATACTGGCTGGCAACCCTCCTTGATCCACGTTACAAGGATAAGGTTGCGGATCTTATCTTGCCATCGCAGTGGGAGCAGAGGATAAAAACATCTTCGGGAGGCCTTGCAGAAAGGTCTGTGCAATGTGTTGTGCAGAGAGACTGGGAGGTTACAAACTCCTGTTTCTGGACAACGTCTTGCTGAGGCTTCGGCCAGTCAAAGAAGGAGTGGTGGAGAAGGTGGCCGTCTGACCAATGCGTTCAGACAATTTTTTAGTCCGCAGCCCCAAGGTATGATCGGTTCCAGCAACCATCGCCAGCGTCTGTTTTACATGGTGCAGGAATACCTAGGGGCAAGATCTGACTTGGACACCTTTCCCACCAAAAATCCTCTGGGTTACTGGGTCTTGAGGATGAATCACTGGACAGAGCTTGCACAGTATGCAATTGAGCTACTGGCCTGTCCTGCATCCAGCGTTCTTTCGGAACGCACATTCAGTGCTGCTGGAGGCTTTGTAACCGATCACAGGGTGCGTCTGTCCACTGACTCGGTCGATCGACTGACCTTCATAAAAATGAATCAGTCTTGGATCACCACCAGCTACCTGATGCTGATGTAACCGAATCATTTTTTTTAAATCTCAGATCCCTTCAAAGACTGCCTATGCTGATGCTGAGTGACTATCCTGAGTAATTATCCTCTTCCTCCTCAATGATCATGCTGATAGCTGTTAAGAACATTTTTGGTTCTGGGCGACGCCACTAGTGCCTAAGGCCCAATTTTTCAGCCCCTGTTTAACAGGGGCGTGTAATTACAATTTTTGATGTAATACTTTGCAGCAGGGCTTGTTCCTGCATTCCAACTAGAGATTCTGTGAGGGGTTGCAGTGTTGTGGCACCAGCACCAGTGCCTAAGGCCCACTTTTTCAGCCCTTGTTTAACAGGGGCGTGTGATTACAATTTTTGATGCAATACTTTGCAGCAGGGCTCCTTCCTGCATTCCAACTAGAGTTTCTGTGAGAAGTTGCAGTGTTGTGGCACCAGCACCAGTGCTTAAGGCCCAATTTTTCAGCCCCTGTTCATCAGGGACATGTAATTATAATTCTTGATCTAATATTTCACAGCAGGGCCCGTTTCTGCTCCCACCAAGAGCGAGTGAGGACTTACAGTGTTGTGGCACCAGAACCACCACCAAAGGCCCAATTTTTCAGCCCCTGTTCAACAGGGGCATGTAATTACAATTCTTGATCTAATATTTCACAGCAGGGCCCGTTTCTGCTCCCACCAAGAGCGAATGAGGACTTACAGTGTTGTGGCACCAGCACCACCATCACCACCAGAGGCCCAATTTTTCAGCCCCTGTTCAACAGGGGCATGTAATTACAATTCTTGATCTAATATTGCACAGCAGGGCCCATTTCTGCACCCACCAAGAGCGAGTGAGGACTTACAGTGTTGTGGCACCAGCACCACCACCAAAGGCCCAATTTTTCAGCCCCTGTTCAACAGGGGCATGTAATTACAATTCTTGATCTAATATTTCACAGCAGGGCCCGTTTCTGCTCCCACCAAGAGCGAGTGTGGACTTACAGTGTTGTGGCACCAGCACCACCACCACCACCAGAGGCCCAATTTTTCAGCCCCTGTTCAACAGGGGCATGTAATTACAATTCTTGATCTAATATTGCACAGCAGGGCCCATTTCTGCACCCACCAAGAGCGAGTGAGGACTTACAGTGTTGTGGCACCAGCACCACCACCAAAGGCCCAATTTTTCAGCCCCTGTTCAACAGGGGCATGTAATTACAATTCTTGATCTAATATTTCACAGCAGGCCCGTTTCTGCGCCCACCAAGAGCGAGTGAGAACTTACAGTGTTGTGGCACCAGCACCACCACCACCACCAAAGGCCCAATTTTTCTGCCCCTGTTCAACAGGGGCATGTAATTACAATTCTTGATCTAATATTTCACAGCAGGGCCCTGTGAGGGCTTACATTGTTGTGGCCACAACAACATCTAAGGCCCAAATTTCTGCTGATATATAGGGCAGGCCCCTACTTTCAAACATCCAACTTACAAACGACTCCTACTTGCAAATGGAAGGAGACAACAGGAAGTGAGATGAAATCCACCCCATAGGAAGGGAAATTCTCTCCTGTAAGAGTTAATATGGGAAAAACATTTCTCCTTTCTACTGATGCTTTATCACCAATCCTTGTTTCACAAAAAACCCCAAATTTTCAAAAAACATTTGTCATTGGGACAAAAAGTGAGGTGAAATCTTCTGAAGAGGAGCACAGACAGCAAAACAAATGTCACAGGGGTGATAACCTTTTTCTATGTTTTCCAAAAAGCTTAAAAAAGATTTTTTGGCTGGAGCTAAACACGTTAAAAATGTACCCGTTCAAAATTACAAACAGATTCTACTTAACAACAAACCTACAGTCCCTGTCTTGTTTGCACCGCCTGTATACTGCTGTTCAGAGTATATAAGGCCCGGTGGCCCCACACCTTTCCTTTTTTAATTTGGGTGCGGGGTTCCCCTTAATATCATACAAGACCCAAAGGGCCTGGTAATGGACTGGGGGTACCCATGCCATTTGTCTCACTGATTTTCATCCATATTGCCAGGACCCGACTTTACATTAAAGCCGCAAGCAGTTTTAAATTACTTTTTTTCCTTTAAAAAATACATTTTGTGCAGGGACTGTTCTAAGCACAGGAAACACGGGCCACTTTACAGGCATACTATAGACACCCCCAGATACGATATTTAAAGGAATATTTCACTTTTTTTTTTACTTTAAGCATCATTAAAATCACTGCTCCCGAAAAAACGGCCATTTTTACATATTTTTTTGCATTGATACATGTCCCCTGGGGCATGACCTGGGTCCCCAAACCCTTTTTAGGAGAATACCATGAAAATTAGCCTTTAAAATGAGCACTTTTGACTTTGAACGTTCAAGTCCCATAGACGTCAATGGGGTTCGAACGGTTAAGCAAATTTTCGGTCCGTTTGCAGGTTCTAGTGCGAAGTGAACTGGGGGGGTGTTTGGCTCATCCCTACTGATGAGCCTCCAGCAGAAGAGCTGGTATTGGGGACAAACTTCACTGTGCTCTGTCCAGCACCAACAGTAGTATCTGTGGAGTTACAAAGAAGGGGCAGTCGGCCTACCTCCCCAACAGTTAGCCGGAGCAGATGGTGTGGGGTTTCCAGCAGAAGGGCTGGCAACAGGGCCGAGTACTGCTGGACTCTGCCCTCAACTAACAGAGGATGGATTTCCTGTGAAGGTGGATGGGACTTCAGTCTCCACCTGTATACCCCAGGGATGCTGGGCAGTCGGCCCAGATCCCCAACAGCATGATGGAGTGAGCCCAGTCACCCTGTCTTCTCTCCAGTGGCAGAAAGGACTCCAGGGAGAAGGGCCAGTCCAGTTGTTTATTGAGTAAAGACATTAAAAGGCCATGCAATCACACATGTCAGATGTTGAACCAGCCTTCGAGGTCAAGTGGTACCTGCTTGTCTGCAATTGGAAGGGTTCAAGATGTGTCTCGCCACTCGCAAGTTCCAAGGATGGTGTGTAACAGCTAGGCTGAAAGGACCGCTAAGAGCTGTGGGGGGAGTCACTAAGTGGATGGCCGTAGTGGTGCTGTGGAGGTAAATGACCGCAGGATGTGGCAATTCACCCTGTGGAGACAACACCGGAACACTGGTTCAACATCTGACATCTGACAATCTGTGATTGCATGGCCTTTTAATGTTTTTACTCAAACAACTATTTCTTGTTTATCAAAACTGGAACTTCCATGGTTTATGTTAGATAATACAAACCACATAGCTACATCTGGACCCAAGCACTTATGGATTTATTTGCAGCTTTTTCCATGATCTTCTCCCCAGGAGTCAATCCTAGCAGCTAGGGTCCACTGCTTTGACAATTTTTTCTCACAATGTTGTCCCCTTTATCAGGCGCCTGATCATTTTTTGTAGCTTAGTACAAATACAGTACACTTTAATACAGTAGGAATCGGAGGGCCCTGCTCATTACAATCTAAGAGGGAAGGTCAAGAGGTAATAACTGCGGGGGCATGTGCTGATTGAGAAAATAAAAGTACAGTTGTTAGGTGGGATGCAGTCATGTCCCTAACATCCAGTTAATTTTTCACTTTGATACAACAATTTTGTTTTTCCAATTTATCTTATGATATCTGTTTTTTTATGGTTTACATTACCGGGTACTGCAGTATGTATCCATATGATCCATGTCCAAATATGATTATGCTAGAACTATGTTTATGCGCTACTATGTGACCCATGTGTGCATATGTGAATTGTTTTTTTTGCATTGCCATTTTGCAATATCTATATATATATATGTAAAGACGACAAAGGGACACGTTCTCCAAATGCAATAAACTTTACTGTATCTTCAAATCATCAGGTATTGTCAAGTCTCAAGCAGCTACCGTATACAGTTGCGAGCATCCCTGCTCTTCTTTTTTACTATCTAGTTATGTATTAATTGCTATGTGCCATGCCATGTTTTGATGATAATAAACATGTTTACATTTTTTCAAGTTGCTGGTCCTATGGGACAATAAACACGGCCACCAATCCCACCATAGATATGTAGTTGAAATCTGTTATACATTTTGCCATAAGTAAATTCTGCTTAAATCCTTGTATTGTAGACCAATGCAAAACTATCCATTTTCTGCAGGGTTTACAAGAGAGAATACAGACATCTCCTGGCTTTTATATTTGCTATTGATGAGATAAACCGCAGTCCAGATATTCTGCCCAACATAACTCTGGGATACCATGTGTATGATTCTTGTGGACATGTGAATAAAGCTATAAAAGACGTTCTACGGATATTATCTGGACATACAAAGGAAGCTCCAAATTATTCCTGTATGGAGCGGGGTGCCCTGGCTGGTTTCATTGGAGATCTCAATTCTGACACCACTCTCCAAATGGCCCAGCTACTGAATCTATATGGTTACACCCAGGTAAGAAAAGATGCATTTTCTATATTACATAAGGTTAGAACAGCTAGTCATGTGGCAAAGCGTCGTAAAGTTTAACATTGTTCTAAAAAAGGAAGGCAGTGCTGTGTAGGGATGGGTTCATGGTTCAGTCCAATCTTTGGCTGTTATGGCATTTGCCCATTCAGTCCCTTGATGATCATACCCTACATTACCAAAAGTATTGGGACATTGCCCTTTACATGCACATGAACTTTAATGGCATCCCAGTCTTCGTCTGTAGTGTTCAATAATGATTTGGCCCACCCTTTGCCGCCATAACAGCTTTAACTCTTCTGGGAAGGCTGTCCACAAGGTTTAGGAGCGTGTCTATGGGAATGTTTGACCATTCTTCCAGAAGCGCATTTGTGAGGTCATGCACTGATGTTGGACGAGAAGGCCTGGCTCACAGTCTCTGCTCTAATTCATCCCAAAGCTGTTCTATCGGGTTTAAGTCAGGACTCTGTGCAGGCCAGTCAAGTTCCTCCACCTTAAACTCACTCATCCATGACTTTATGGACCTTGCTTTGTACACTGGTGCCTAGTCATGTTGGAACAGGCAGGGGCCATCCCCAAACTGTTCCCACAAAGTTGGGAGCAGAAAATTGTCCAAAATTCTCTTTCGAATAGGACATTTTTTTACCTCAAATGGACTGATATCATTAGGATATTGCCACTTGACATGCCAGATTCTGAGAAATTCAGACTTTCCCAGATTAGACACTTCTTTCATACACTTCATACACTATGGACTGGAAAGTCATACCCTCCCTATATAACCCTATATGAACAATGTTGCTCAGGTGACATGGATCAGAGGGGAGGCATTTCCATCATAAATTCTTCCCTGGCAGACAAGGCTAACACTCCAGCTTACGCACAATCCTGGGAAACAGACCTGGAAATCCAGCTAGACCCTGATGAATGGTTCCGCAGATTATCTAAAGGTATTTTAAATATCTCAGTGATAGAAGCTAGCATCAAGGTATTCATTAGAAGGTACTTTGCCCCCGCTAGTCTGTCCAAGATATACACAGACACCTCTCCCCTCTTCTACAGAGGATGCGGTCATGTGGGCACGATGCTCCATATTTGGTGGAAATGTCCCCAAATTAGAAGCTACTGTAAAAATTCCTGCATGTTCTGCGAAAGTTAATGGGGTCCAGGTACCTCGGGACTCCACATACATACTTCTGAACCGTAGGGTTAACAACACACCTAAGCACATACAATCGCTTATTCTATTTATTTGTCTAGGAGCCAAACTAACACTAGCGGAAGCCTGGAAAAAGCAATAGTGTCGATCTTAGCAACTAAGCGGAAAATATCTTGGATTATGGCCAAAGAACAAATAGTGGCTAAGCCATTGAACACTGTCCAATGCTTTGAAATGGTCTGGGATCCATGGGCCTCACATGTTAAGATCCCGCTTTACCCGGGTCACCTGCTCACATAAAGGAATCTCCAGAGTGACTGACTATCCCTCCCCCCTTCCCGACACTTCTTACCTCTTCTATCATTCCCCGTTTTCTCTTTTATCTTACATAACACCAGACTGGTTATTATTGTATGAAGGCTTTTCTCTCAGTTTCTTCTAAGGAGACTTACTAAACCTAATAGAGTACTAGGAATCACTGATCGACCAAAACTCCTTGGAACTATCTATACACAGCTTAATTGGAATCACCCTTCTCACCCTCCTCTGGGGTTTGTTGTGACCTATGGCCATGCCAGAACATACACCCCCCCCGAGAGAGAGGGAAGGTAACAGACACAACCTGTCATTGGGCCAGGACCAGGGGCTCTGTCACTCCACAGTGTGAACCCATAGGGGTGAAGTGATTATTCTGAGGTACTTGGCATGATGCGGGTCTTACATACTCCATTACACCAGGGTACTCCATTCGGAGTACCCTGGGAATAGTTTCTTTTTTTTTAATTGTTTATTTATGTAGTGAAAAAGGTCCACATGGACCACAAATGAACATTGTTACACATAAAAATAACATATATCAACAGGTATGCATCTTATAACATGACTACATACAAACATTGCAACCTAGCAGTTGTGTCGTGTATAGAAGGTAGGTTCTTTATTTCCTGATGAAACTCATAGAGCATTGTTGTGTAATGCTTATCTTGTGGTTACTGTTTCTAATCTTGTGGAGGCAGAGTTACTTGTAACCCTGCGAGGCATAGTTGTGATGTCAAGCAGCCTCTTGGGACCAATTCCACCTCTTTTTGTTATTTTTGGAAGTTGAAAGAGATAAAGGATATCAAGGTGTTAGAAGAAGAGAAAGAGGGAATAAGATGGAGAGAGGGGTGGGGTAGGGGGGGATGTTTCCAATTTCCTCCACCTTTGTGAACCAAAGTTCAATCGAGGGAGGGTTTGGGGATTTCCAGGTTAGAGGAATGCAGGCTTTGGCTGCATCCAATAAGTGTTGGATCACAGATTTTTTGTATGTTCATTCAGGTATGTTTGACACGTGTAGAAGAAAAAAAGCTGGATCATCTGGTATTGTACGTTCTGTAAATCTTTGAACCATCTCTCTAATTGTTTGCCAGAAATGTGTTAGTTTGGGACAAGTCCAGAAGATGTGTAGAAGGGTTCCCTTATCTGATTGACATCGCCAACATTGGTCAGATGTTGTTGGAAATAACTTGTGTAGGACTACCGGGGTTCTATACCAACGGGATATGATTTTGTAATTGGTTTCTTGAGTTTTAGCGCATATGGAGCATTTATGTGTGAACCTGAGTATTTGGTTTCTTGTGGTAATGTCAAACTGGCGGTCCAGGTCCCTTTCCCATTTGAGAAGTCCCGGAGGGGCTGAATCTGATGGGGGTGTAATCAGGAGTTTGTATGTCAATGAGAGAGTATGTGGTAGTACTCCGTTATCAGTGCAGAGTTCCTCCAGTGTCATGAGTGGTTGGTCATTTGCAGCCGGGGGTTCCATAGTATGGAGAAAGTGGTTCAGTTGATGTGATCTCAGGAAGTCCAAGCCGAACGGCCCCGCGAGGTCAGTGAGCTCCGTAATCGACTTTCATTGTCCTTCGGAGCTGAAATGCGACGCCTGGTATAGGCCCGCTCCACTTAAACCCTGAAATATCCCATCCGCTGAGGCCTGGGGCAAATTGAGGGTTACCCAGTATAGGGCGTAGTGGGGAGTTTTGGGTAGAGAGAGATGCCTGAGACAGGAGGCGAGCGCTGATTTTGGCAGTGGTGCCAATCAGAGGATGTCGTTTGATATCCGCTGGTAATGCAGTATAACACCATGGGGCTCTACCAAGGGGGATCTTGCTTTGTGCCTGTTCTAGTTGTGTCCACAGTTTAGTCTTGTGGTGTCGGCACCAGTCCACTAGTCTACCCAGGTGAATTGCATAGTAATAGGTGCGGATATCCGGCAGTGCCAGGCCGCCGTAAGGTTTAGGGAGGATGAGAAGTTTTTTAGCGAGTCTAGGTCGTTTCCGGGCCCAAATGAATTCTGTGAAGACTGATTGCACTTGCTTAAAATAGATCACAGGTATCTGAATAGGTAGGGCCTGCATGCAATACAGAAATTTGGGAAGGATGGTCATTTTTAGGATATTACCGCGACCCAGCTACGAGTGGAGTCCCATGTGCCATTGACTTAGTAGTGCTTTGACCTTTTTTAGGAGGGGCGGGAAATTAAGTTCATATAGTTTAAAGAAGTTTTGTGGGATAGATGTGCCTAAATATTTCAGTGCTGTATTGGTCCATTTTAGGTTGAAACTCGATTGAAGGTGTTTAAGTTGTGGTTGGGGTATCTCGACACTCATTGCTTCCGATTTAGAAAGGTTAATTTTTAGATTTGAAAGTTCTCCATAATTTGCAAATTCTCATAGTAAGTTTGATATGGATATGGTAGGATTTGTGAGTGAGAACATCAGATCATCGGCATATGCCGAAACCTTATGTGAGGTCCCGTCTATCTCAATGCCGGTGATGTCTGGATTCAATCTAATATGGCATAAAAAGGGTTCTAGGGATAGGGCAAAAAGTAAGGGTGAAAGTGGGCAGCCCTGTCTCGTCCCATTTCTAATCTGGAAAGAGTCCGATAGTACACCGTTGGCTCTGACCCTCGCAGTGGATTTGAGTACACCGCTTTGATCCAGTTTGTCATGTTGTCTCCCAAACCTATGTGTCTCAATGTAGCGAGCATAAGATCCCAGTTTACCCGGTCAAACGCTTTTTCTGCGTCTGTACCTATGAAGACACTTGGAAGTTTCCGAAGGTTGGCCGAGTATAGTAGATTTAGTACCTTAGTGGTATTGTCTCGGGCTTCCCTGGTAGGCACAAAGCCTACTTGGTCCAGGTGTATCAGTTGGGTCAGGTGTTGTTGTAGTCTGGTGGCTAATATTTTCGTGAACATTTTTAGATCGGTGTTGAGGAGAGATATTGGGCGATAGCTCCCACATTGAGTCGGGTCTTTACCCTATTTGGGGATAACTGATATATGAGCTAGTAAAGTTGAGTCGTGAAGTTTACCTGTCTTACAGAGATTGTTGAAAAGTTTAACCATTTGTGTACCTAGTGAAGGAAGCAGGGTCTTGTAATATTGTGTTGTTAGGCCATCTGGTCCGGGGGCTTTCCCAGGCTTGGTGTTACCTATTGCTGCCTGTAGTTCTAGCAGGGTGATGGGGTCTTCTAACTGTTCACGTGCTTCGGTCGGTAAGGCCGGCATAAGGGAGGATGTTATGTATTCCGTTATTCGCTCAAGGGGGGGTGGAGGTGTGGGTACGTTATATAGCGATGCATAGTATGATTTAAACGCTTGGGAAATTTGAAGGGTGGTAGTCTGTTCCGCAGATGTTGATATCTGCGGTATGTATGAAGCAGTTCTTTGTGTCCGCAATGTCTGAGCCAGGAATCTGCCACATTTATTCTCTGATTCATAGACCTTTTTGCGGCAAATTTGGAGTGTGGCTTTTGCTTTGAACTGGAGAAGGTCTGTGATCTGTTTGCGTGTGATGTCCAACTCACTCTCTAATGATCCGGTCTGAGTCTGTTTGTGTTTAGTCTCTAAATGTTGCAGTTTGGAGAGTAGTGAGGTAAGTTGGGCCGTTCTCTGTCTTTTGATTCTCGATCTGTGTTTAATGAGTATACCGCGTATTACTACCTTGTGAATTTCCCAAATCACTCCCATATCGCTGTCCGTAGTGTCATTGGTTTGGAAGAAGTGACCTATTTCCTTTGTCACATCTGCCAACACCTCTGGGTCTTGCAGGAGGCTCTCGTTGAGCCTCCATGGCTTCCGTTGCCTGTTTTGGTCGTCTGTCAAAGCATATATAAGTGTGACCGGGGCATGGTCCGACCATGTGATAGAGCCTATGCTGTAGGTGTGGTGGGGGCGGGAGTAAAATGTATAGTCACGCTCGCCTGGGTGGAACAGGCGCCATGCTTCAATCAATTGGGTGTTGTGGAGGGTTGTTTGAATCGTTTTCCGCAGGCCTCTGGTTATGGACGTCTTTCCTGTCGAGGTATCCTGGGAATAGTTTCTGTTCTGTTCAGATTGCCTCCGAAGGATTAACTTCTCAAAACTTTGCGTTGATGTGTACCAATTTGTAGCTCATGAGAGTCGACTGTTGTCCCTTCACCAACTACTTGTTATTTGCTAACTGTTATAGATGACTTTCAGGTCCGCACACTAGATTTATGCACTTCATGTCATATGTATTTAATGTTATTTCTTCTACATACAGTGGGGACGGAAAGTATTCAGACCCCCTTAAATTTTTCACTCTTTGTTATATTGCAGCCATTTGCTAAAATCATTTAAATTTATTTTTTTCCTCATTAATGTACACACAGCACCCCATATTGACAGAAAATCACAGAATTGTTGACATTTTTGTAGTTTTATTAAAAAAGAAAAACTGAAATATGACATGGTCCTAAGTATTCAGACCCTTTGCTGTGACACTCATATATTTAACTCAGGTGCTGTCCATTTCTTCTGATCATCCTTGAGATGGTTCTACACCTTCATTTGACTCCAGCTGTGTTTGATTATACTGATTGGACTTGATTAGGAAAGCCACACACCTGTCTATATAAGACCTTAACAACTCACAGTGCATGTCAGAGCAAATGAGAATCATGAAGTCAAAGGAACTGCCTGAAGAGCTCAGAGACAGAATTGTAGCAAGGCACAGATCTGACCAAGGTTACAAAAAAATTTCTGCTGCACTTAAGGTTCCTAAGAGCACAGTGACCTCCATAATTATTAAGTAGAAAACATTTGGGATGAACAGAACCCTTCCTAGAGCTGGCCGTCAGGCCAAACTGAGCTATCAGGGGAGAAGAGCCTTGGCGACAAAGGTAAAGAAGAACCCAAAGATCACTGTGGCTGAGCTCCAGAGATGCAGTTGGGAGATGGGAGAAAGTTGTAGAAAGTCAACCATCACTGCAGCCCTCCACCAGTCAGGGCTTTATGGCAGAGTGGCCCGACGGAAGCCTCTCCTCAGTTCAAGACACATGAAAGCCCGCATGGAGTTTGCTAAAAAACACCTGAAGGACTCCAAGATGGTGAGAAATAAGATTTTCTGGTCTTATGATACCAAGATAGAACTTTTTGGCCTTAATTTTAAGCGGTATGTGTGGAGAAAACCAGGCACTGCTCATTACCTGTCCCATACAGTCCTAACAGTGAAGCATGGTGGTGGCAGCATCATGCTGTGGGCATGTTTTTCAGCTGCAGGGACAGAATGACTAGTTGCAATCGAGGGAAAGATGAATGCAGCCAAGTGCAGGGATATCCTGGACGAAAACCTTCTCCAGAGCTCTCAGGACCTCAGACTGGGCAGAAGGTTTACCTTCCAATAAGACAATGACGCTAAGCACACAGCTAAAATAACGAAGGAGTGGCTTCATAACAACTCAGTGACTGTTCTTGAATGGCCCAGCCAGAGCCGTGGCTTAAACCCAATTGAGCATCTCTGGAGAGACCTAAAAATGGCTGTCCACCAACGTTTACCATCCAACCTGACAGAACTGGAGAGGATCTGCAAGGAGGAATGACAGAAGATCCCCAAATCCAGGTGTGAAAAACTTGTTGCATCTTTCCCAAAAAGACTCATGGCTGTATAAGATCAAAAGGGTGCTTCTACTAAATACTGAGCAAAGGGTCTGAATACTTAGGACCATGTGATATTTCAGTTTTTCTTTTTTAATAAATCTGCAAAAATGTCAATTCTGTGTTTTTTTCTGTAATTATGGGTGCTGTGTGTACATTAATGAGTAAAAAAAAAGCTGTTATAGCTGCAAAGGGTGGATTAACTCAATCCTATGGACTAAGACTGGGATGTCACTAAAATTCATGTGTGTGTAAAGTCAGGTGTCCCAATACTTTTGTTAGCATAGTGTATATGGAAATAATATTTTAGGAAACTAGAAGCCGCCAAAGTTACCAATGTCATTGGCTTACATGGCTGTTAATCCCTGGCCATGGCCATATTTAATAAATTATGTCATTGCTATCCCTATCTCTTCCCTGTCATGTGCACCGGGTCTGTTGGGTTTTTAGTGTTGACAGGTTGGCAGGTGGCCTACATCATAAATAATGATGGATTTACAATAAGGGGCTTTTTTTAGGGCTCTTTTTTTTAAATAAAAGACTTGTAAAATCTGTGTGTCTTTATCTATAGGTTACTTTTTTGTGAATGAGTAGGAGTACTAGAAGTAATATATGGAAATACCTGGGTGGACCTGCAAGTATACTGCAGGTATATAGATGATATGCTGTTGATATGGAAAGGGAATGAGACCACCCTGAACGAATTCATTAACCATATCAATGATAACATCTATGGAATTAAATTTACAGTAAAGGTCCATAGGCAACACACAGATTTCTTGGATTTACACATCTTCAAAAATGGTGACATGCTCAGTACAAAAACCTACTTTAAAACCACAGACAGGAATGATTACATTCCAATCAGAAGCTGTCACCACCCAAAGTGGAAGATGGCTATTCCAAAGGGCCAGTTCATGTGCATAAGAAGAAATTGCACAATGTACAATGACTATGTGGAACAGACGGATGTCTTAGTACAAAGATTTAGGGACAAAGGATACCCACACGACAAGTCGCTAGAGGTAAGAAATCTAGTAGGTAGAATGAATAGACGCTCACTTCTAGAAACTAAAGAAAACGATGGAAATGCCTATGATGTTACAGTCATTACTGGCTTTAATAAACAATATAAACATTTGGAAAAAAGAATAAAGAATTATTGGCCAGTTTTGCAAATCGACCCTATGTTAAATAAAATTGTACCAAGTAGGCCTAGGTTCATCTATCGTAGAGCTCCAGGACTGAGAACTAAAGTAATCAAAAATATACCAGACCCCCCAAAAAAACAACAAATCACCATGTTTAACCTTGAAGGCTTTTATAGATGTGGCAGATGTGGTCGCTGTAGAAGTACAAAAATAGCACCCAGAGGTGCATGCGCGGCAGCTCCTAAAATGGCCGCCGGCTGTTAGAGCTCAGCTCCACCACAGCACTGTGACAGCCACCAGAGCATACAGAGCAACCCCCCGAGCACCTTACCGGGTCACACGAATGGGGGAAACCCCAGAATCACATTCCAGAAAACGGCGCACATCCGAAGGAACCTGACGAGCCAAATGACCGCTGCAGGCATCCAGGTCAGCTATGCCAAGATGGCGGCGGCTCCACGAGGCCCGCACAACATGGAGAAGATGGAGCACTCCATTGCTGACCAGGACTCACAGCATCCGCAGCCACCACAGTCCCCAGGTACAGACTTTCCGCCCCTGCCCCTGGCTGCTTCCCCCGCGTCCACGGAGTCCCTCTTGGGCAGGATGGGATTGGGCCTCCCCTCCACACCTATGATGGACCCTCACACAGGACCGTTACTGTCTGTGTCGGAAGCCCACTCTGACATCCCTGTACCCTCCGATTTCCCCTCCATGATGGAGGCCTTCTCCCAGCTCCTCTCCAAGAGCCTGGCCCTGAATGCAGCACAAATTACCTCCTCCATCCATGCTGACCTGCAGCAAATAGGAATGAGGATGGATATAATTGAAAAGAAAGCTGACCAAGTGGTATCATGTATTAATCAAAACTCAGCAAGGATTCAAGATATGCAAGACCACCTTGAAACAGCCTTTGCAAAGATCGATAACCTCGAAAATAGATTGAGACGCTATAACTTTCACGTCCGAGGGCTCCCCGAATCAGAAAAGGATGTTCATGCTGCTGTAAAAACCCTTTTACGGAACCCCATACCAGATATCACAGAACAACAACAGGAGCAAGACAGAGCTCACAGAGCCCTACAACCCCCCCTGATCAGACGGTCTTCCCAGAGACATTATAGTGAAACCCCATTTCTTCTCTATTAAGGAGGAGGTGATGAGAAGATCTAGGGGCTCAGAAAATCTCAAATTGATGGGACACAGGATCCAGATCTTTACAGATTTGTTGCGATACACAGTGCAAAAAAGGCGCGCTCTCAAACCGCTGCTCTAACTTCTGCTGGAAAAAGAGATCACATATCGTTGGTCCTTCCCCCTCCGACTGAACTTTTCTTTCAGGAACAAAAATTACGGCCTCTCTTCGTTCGCAGAGGGAGAACATCTGCTCCTGCAGTTGGGTTTGATTTCTCAGGATCCCTCATCCTCACAGACCAACAGGACCTCCTCTTCATCCACAAAAAGGGCTCCGCCAGCAAGCCCGCTGCAACCCACCTGGCTTAAACAGAGCTCCAAATACTCTAAGGAAAATCTTCCCCCGTGATGTGCTGTCCTCTTTATGGATCAGGGACCTGAACTGGAACCCCCCTTGGATATCTTATGATGATCGGTGTCCTCCCCGGGACTTACATTTGTACCCCCCTCAACTATTCCACATATCGGTTGTGCCTTGTTCTTTTACAGCAGTTTCCATTCTTCCCATCCCTGATACCCCAGGCTTGGCAACAGCCGCTCCTATGAGTCTACAGGGCTGGGGCAGGGGCGGGAGGGGGCTTCCCTACTTATCTGAATCTGGACAGTACTTATGTATTTTTAATTTTAAAGTTATGTATTATCAGGCTCTGGGCTTTGTTGGATCCTTCTCTCACTGGTTGATCCTAAAGTTATTTTTACCTTGGTATCTTTAATATATTTGACCACATTTTAGTGACCGAATGGGCTTGCTACCCCCCTACAAAGATTCCACTGCTCCGCTATTGAAGCTTATGGCCCGGGCGGTGCAGTGCAATCATCTATCACACAACCAAATTATATGACCCAAACAGTACGTTTGTTCTGGGCCACATAACAGTTTTTTTTTCTTTTTGTTGAGCTGCACTCTGGGGCCCCTGGATGGGGAATCTGAGGTCTGGGGTGGTGGCGGGTACAGCTGAATGGTGCCCGGTTGAATTCAAGTTTTTCAAGTATTTTTTTCTCAGAGAATCAAAGTTGTTATATTCTAGGGTTGCGCTTTTTTTCTTTTATTTGTAGAAATGTTAGAATGTTTTATTCTCTTCAGTTATCCAGTTTTATAGATGGCAGGGCCGTGGTGGACCCAGTGCACCTCCAGTTGAAACCAGAAGCACCGACCGTGCCTTTGGTTTCTAGTCCGGTTGTCCTTCTGATTGAACACCGGCCCTCTCAGGTATAAGGGTAAGGCATGGCCAGTTCATCTTACCCTGGGGTTTGGGAGGGGTCTGGGGACCCCTGTATTATTATTTTCTGTCCTTGTTACATGTATGACAGTTTAATGGATCAGATTTCAGTAACTTGCTTACTCCCTCTACTACTCTCTCTCACCCCTCTCCTTTCTTTCTCTCCCTCTCTTCACATGAGCACTTCCAGGTTCCGCATTCGCTTCTGGCCTCTCCTCCCAGGTCTTATGTTCCCGGCAAGCTTACCCCTCGGGATCCTCGAGGCATTCTCCTCCAAACGTCCAGGTAAGACCTTTTTTATAAGCACGACCTTGCAACACCCAAATTATGACTGACCTCCCTAAAGTCCCTCCCACCCTCAAAATTATATCACATAATACCCAGGGACTGAACTCCCCCATCAAAAGGAGAAAACTGTTTCAACTCTACCATTCTGTGCACATGACATTCTCTTTTTACAAGAGACTCATTTCCCCATATCATACCAACCCACATTCCTCCATCGCAACTTTCCCCAATTTTTCTTATCCTCCGCATCCAACAAAACAAAAGGGGTAGCAATATGTTTTGATAACATTTTAATCTCTCTCAACCTCAGACGATTAGAGACCCTCTGGGACGTTTTATACTAGTATCGGGGAACATAGATGGTGAACTATATACCTTTGTTTCCTATTACTCTCCTAACAGAGGTCAAAGAGCTTTTTTTGAATCCATACTACACAAATTCCGACCTCACCTTAAGGGCACAACTATTATTGGCGGGGACTCTAATATAGCTTTTGACTTCTCCTTGGACAAGTCTGGATCTGGGATACCTAAGTCCAAACGCCCTACGAGACAGAGCATTAACATAGCAAAGATACTACATGAGGCGGGATTGGTAGATGCCTGGAGAGAAACTAACCCTCGCTCTAAGGATTACATGCATTTCTCAGCGCCCCATAACTCCTACGCCAGGATAGACCACATCTTCACACACACCACTATGATCCCTTTGATTGTACGGTCACGGATTGTAGATTTCACTCTGTCGGACCACTCAATGGTCACTCTATTCCTCCAAAGGCCCTCAGGACATAGGGAGTGCCATCGTTGGCGCCTGCAGGAATCCTTACTTAACGATCCCATACAGGCTTCTATCATAGAGAAATTTATTAAGGAATACTTCAGCCTAAACAATATGACTGACGTCTCCCCGTCAACAGTATGGGCTGCACATAAAGCAGTGATCAGGGGGAAACTAATACAATTATCAGCTAAACTAAAAGCGGAACACAAAAGTGACACAAACAAATTAACAGCAAACTTCCGATCTCTCGCAAAAGCCCATAAATCAAATCCCACTTCAGAATCCCTGGCTCACTTGGACAAGGCTCGGGCCCTTCTCAACCTGACCTTAACGACAGCTGCTAAAAAGCATCTCAGGTGGTTAGGGGCGTGTTTCTATTCTCAGAGGGATAAGATAGGGTCAAAATTAGCGGTAAAACGTAGCCCTAAACCTCGCCAACTGGCATTCCCCAAAATTAAACTAAACTCAGGTGACCTGACCCAGAACCCTACTAAGATTACGGAAGCTTTCCAACAGTTCTATTCGGAACTTTATAGACCTCAACATCCCCCATCAGGTCAATCACAGAGAGGTTTCCTTGACTCCTTGCCTTTACCTTCCTTGACTTCAAACCATAGGGATCTGCTTGAAAGCCCCTTCTCTGTAACGGAGGTTCTGGATACAATCAATTCCTTGAAAGTCGGCTCCTCTCCTGGACCTGACGGGTTCTCCACCGGGTATTATAAAAAATTTGGGGAAACACTGGCCCCACATCTCACAAAGTTTTTCAATTTTCTTAGGGAAGGTTCCCCATTGGGGCAGAATTAAATGCAGCATATATTTCGGTGATTCCCAAACCGGAGAAAGACACAAGCGAAGTTGGAAATTACCGGCCTATATCTTTAATTAACAATAACATCAAGATTATGACCAAGATATTAGCAATTAGATTAGCAAGTTTTATCTCCTCATATATCCATAGAGATTAGGTAGGTTTTATACCTGGGAGTCAAGGCCCTGATCAGATTAGACGGACAATAGACGTTATCTCTCTCCTTAAATCTCGTTGGGACAGAGGTCCACCCCATCAGGTTTCATCCTATCAATCGACCTACACAAGGCGTTCGATTCAATAGAATGGAACTATATTTTAGAGATCCTTAGAAGATGGAGCTTGGGCCCCTATTTCCTAAACCTAATCCACTCTATGTACTCCAATCCATCTGCCAAGTGAGATTAATTGGAAGGGGTACCAGACAGGGCTGTCCCCTCTCACCCCTTCTCTTTGCGATGGCCATAGAAACTTTGGCCATAGCAATCAGAACAAATCCCGATATCAGGGGCGTGGCCTGCGGGGACCAGGAGCACAAATGTGCACTTTATGCGGATGATCTCTTGCTATATATTACTTCACCTCTAATATCCACTATGGTTATATACGGAGTTCTGAGCTCATTCAGCAAAATTTCGGGCTTAAAGGTCAACATGTCCAAATCAATTGCTTTAAAGATTACTGTTCCTCCTGACTTATTAACACAGCTTTCTAACAACTTTGTGTTCTCCTGGGCCCCCACGGCTATCCCCTATCTAGGGATCTATTTAACCCCAGATATAAATTACCTCTTTAAAGCTAACTATCCCCCCATGATCACCAGGTGCAGAGGGGATCTCCAACAGTGGTCTAGGTGTGGTCTGTCCTGGCTGGGTAAAGTACACGCTGTAAAGATGACTCTCCTACCCCGTCTTTTATACCTGTTCCGCTCTCTACCAATCCCGCTTCCGAAGAGCTTTCTTCGTAAATTTCAATCAGAGATTACGCGCTTTGTCTGGGGCAACAAGGGTTATAGATGTCCATCCAAAATACTTCATCGCCTTAAGTCCCAGGGAGGCTTAGGCCTGCCGGACCTCTGGGGCTAATTCCAGGCGGCTCAATTATCGCAAATCTCGATCATTTTCTTGAAGGGCCCGAAGCCCGAGTGGCTCTCAATGGAAAGGTGGGCTACATCCCTCAACACCATCGATTTTCTCCTTTGGTGTGACCCCAAACAAAGACCAGCCATAATGGCCCCTACCCTTTCTCACTCTATTTCAATATACACTAAACTATTGAATCATTCCTCCCTTATATTGCCCCTAAAACCTTTATCCCACATCTTTCATAACGCTAAATTTCCTCCGGGATTAAACATCCAAGCATTCAGATGGTGGACTGACAAAGGTCTCTACCGGATAGGTCATTTCCTTTCCCCAGCTGGCCCTCTTACCCTGTCTTATTGTAAACGTAAACTAGACATGCCTGACATGGAACAGTTCAGATTTACACATCTCTCCCACTTCTTAAACTCTATTTGGATCACCAAACCAGAACCTCCCTCAATAACCCCTTACGAACATTGGTGCTCTAACATTTTGGATCAAAAGGGAGGAATCTCTTTGATTTATATCGCTCTACAGACAAATCTGGAGAAGCCGTCCTACGCAAAGACCTGGGAGGAGGACACGGGGGAAATGTGGTCTACGACAGACTGGTTACATTCCTGGACACGCTCCTATAGAGGTATTTGTAACATTTCCCTTATAGAGGCCAGTCTAAAGGTACTGACCAGGTGGTATTATGTCCCCTCTAGATTGGCATTGATTTACTCTGGGACTTCACCTCTCTGCTTTAGGGGATGTGGACTTGAGGGTACAATGCTACATACATGGTGGACTTGTCCCCGCATCAGAACCTTTTGGAAGAAAATCTTCCGTACAGTTGGTAAACTAATAAAGGTTTCCATAGCCCCCAACCCACACATTGCTTTATTTAATCACACTATACCCAAATTACCTAAACACCTACAGGTACTTTCCTACTTTATTTTGTTGGGTGCGAAAATCACCATAGCAAAGGCCTGGAAGAGAACCAAGGTTTCCTTCCAGTGTTGCAGGAGAAAGGTGTCCTGGATTATGTCACAGGAACAAATAGTAGCGAAGCTGTATGACAAAAATGGGAAGTTTTATACCGTCTGGGAACCCTGGGCCACGTTCTGCAACATAACACTCATACCGGGTTTTGAACCTGACACAAGTTTGACTCCTGTTATTAACTGAACCTCACCCTATCCTCCTCCTCTTTTCTCACCCCTTTTCACACGTTCCTTATCTTTTCTTTCTGGGATTACTCAGATCCTTCTACTCCTCTGGTACAATATGACCTATACTTACCCAGTGGGGAAATCTTGGGAGACTATTAACCGGAATGTCTGAGGGACCCCTTCTTCTCCTCCCTAGAGGTTTTCTAGTTATCTCAGTTGTGGACTGGAAATGGAGGGCTCCGCCTTTATAGCCTTTCCAACCAGTTCACAACGCTCCTGGGGGAGTCGGCTGATTCGAGCAGAACCTAAACACACCTACAGGAAGATCCCACAGGGGTGGTGTGTGAGGGTTCCCTGGAGTCATCCGGTGTTCATTCCCCAGAGATGAATCCCCACATCAAATTTTGCTCCTGCACAGATGGGTTCCCTCAGACAATTCAGTACAGGAAATACAGATCCACTGATTTGGACTTACCTCTCTTTCTCTTGAGATCTCCGACGGAAATCGCAGAGGGTACCTTCATTGTAATATTACCCTCATGGGGTTACCCTCTGATCCTTGAGTGCCTGTATAGCTCTCAGTCATACATGACTGTTCGTACTCTGTTCATCGGATTCATTAAACTTACACACCAACAGTTTTTATTTTTCTTTGCACAGAACAGTTTGCCACACTAACTGGTTAAGCTTGACTACAGGACATAATTGGGCTTTACCCAGTTGCTGTAAATTATATTTACAGTTACAGTCTTGCAATTATATTACTCAGTTCGGCATAAAGTTGATGCTCACAAATGTAAGACACTTTCTGTGTAACTTTTCTTTTCTTATTATGAATGTATGCAATTTTCTTTCTGTATGCAAAAAAACTCTAATAAAAATTATTTGAAAATAAAAAAAATTGCACCCAGGTAACGCACATTTTTCATGTCACACCAAACTCATAAGCAGCATTTCATTAGGAAATGTATTACATTTGGCAGTAAGAACATGGCATATGTTCTGGAATGTACCCTGCGGGTACCAATATGTGGGTAGAATCTCCAGAATGTTAACTAAATGTGTTAGTGAGGACATAACTAATATACATGTAGCACCTTCGTGTTTAGGCAGGGTTGCTCCTATATTGACCTGCTAGGTATTTTGTCTATTGTTAGGGATCAATTGATTTCACTCTAATGCCCCGTACACACGGTCGGACTTTGTTCGGACATTCCGACAACAAAATCCTAGGATTTTTTCCGACGGATGTTGGCTCAAACTTGTCTTGCATACACACGGTCACACAAAGTTGGCGGAAAATCCGATCGTTCTAAACGCGGTGACGTAAAACACGTACGTCGGGACTATAAACGGGGCAGTGGCCAATAGCTTTCATCTCTTTATTTATTCTGAGCATGTGTGGTACTTTGTCCGTCGGATTTGTGTACACACGATCGGAATTTCCGACAATGGATTTTGTTGTCGGAAAATTTTATCTCCTGCTGTCCAACTTTGTGTGTCGGAAAATCCGATGAAAAATGTCCGATGGAGCCCACACACGGTCGGAATTTCCGACAACGCGCTCCGATCGGACATTTTCCATCGGAAAATCCGACCGTGTGTACGGGGCATAAGTCTTTACTTGCAGCACCTTTCTCTTCTGCCGCTAGGTGGCTGGGTACTTGTTGGCATTAGATATGAGAAGGGCACTGCAAGGTCATATATGGGTATATGGGGTATCTCAGCCAATGGGCAGGAGTTTTCCTAAATCCCATGGCCTGTTGGGAGAACCTATATATTTGGGTGGAGTCAGGTGATCAGGGTTCTGTGCCACCTGGATGGCTGTCTGGGTGGATGTGTGTTGTATTGGCTGCAAGGCCAGAGATTGGGCCTATCCCAGGCACATCTGGCTACCAGGCTGTGTGAGGGCCTATCCAGAAGCAAGAGAGCAGTGCAGGGTTGGGATTGCGGCTTGCAGTCCAACTAGAAGTGACGGTTCTGCCAGCCAGAGAATATGTCGTGGTCAGAGGTAGAGGGGAAGCTGTCGTCTCTAAGGGACCATCCACCTTATTACTTGGGACCACAGTGAGTAACTGAAACAAGTACTGGAGCAGCATTCTCACCAACCCAGGGACGGTGAAGAGCTGGGAAACTTCAGTGGGTATCAAGCCAGTGACCCAGCCAGTGGAGGTAACGCTTCGAGAGTAGCCTTGTGTTTCAAGCCAGGGACCGAGCAGGCCAGTGGGATGAAGCTTGAGAGGTATCTTGAGTGCCAAGCTAGGGACCCGTCAGAAACCATGAAATCAGACTGAGACAGAAGTACAGTTAAATCACACTTGTTTAATAATAAAAGTAAATAGAACAAACATAGTCAAAACATAGCCAGAGTTCAGGAACCAGAACAGATAGTCAGACAAGTCAAACGTCAGGGAGCGGGAGATGAGCATAGTAAAACAGTAAGCAGGATCTGGAGCCAGAAGGGATGTCAGCCAAGCAAGTCTTTTAACAGGAATGCAGGAGAGAATCTCTGTGATGTTGACAAAGGCAAAGGCAGAGATCCTCTGGGCTGGACGGCTTAAGTAGGCAGATCTGACGAGCAGGATATCATCAACAGCTGAGTAAATATGGATAGATAGGAGCTGGCAATTAGCTGACAGCTGAGTGGCCAGGTCAGAGAAGGAAGGGTGGATCCTAGCCCTGGCAGGACCCAGCAGAGAGGCAGGGGTGACATTTGAGGAAGATACTACAGTGAAGATTGGAAGAGCTCAAGGAATTCAGTGGCAGTGGAATCAGTGGGTCTGGTGAGAGTCCGTGAGCTCAGTGGGTTGAAGAACTACAAGGAGTGATTGTAGTGGAAGGGAAGAGGAACTGTTAAGCTTTGTTTTAGGACAAGTTAAAGACTGTTGCCATAGGAGACTTTATCCCTGCACATGCAGATGTGACATCTTGCTGGATGCCTTTCCCTGCGTGGCTGTCCTCCTGTTGAAGTCTCTTTCCCGCAACTTGTGTCACAATATAAAATATTCCATGGACTCGACATGCCTCTCAGCAAATAGCTTGGGGTGTCTACTTTCCAAAATGGGGTCATTTGGGGGGGTTTAAACTGTCCCGGCATTTTATGCACAACATTTAGAAGCTTATGTCACACATCACCCACTCTTCTAACCACTTGAAGACAAAGCCCTTTCTGACACTTTTTGTTTACATGAAAATTTTTTTTTTTTTTGCAAGAAAATTACTTTAAACCACCACACATTATATATTTTTTTAAAGCAAATGCCCTACAGATTAAAATGGTGGGTGTTTCATTTTTTTTCACACAGTATTTGCGCAGCGATTTTTCAAACGCATTTTTTGGGGAAAAAACACACTTTTTACAATTTTAATGCACTAAAACACACTATATTGCCAAAATGTTTGATGAAATAAAAAAGATGATCTTAGGCCGAGCACATGGATACCAAACATGACATGCTTTGCAATTGCGCACAAACGTGCAGTGACAATAAAATGAATACATTTTTAAAAGCCTTTAAAAGCCTTTACAGGTTACCACTTTAGATTTACAGAGGAGGTCTACTGCTAAAATGACTGCACTCGATGTGACCTTCGCGGTGATACCTCACATGCATGGAATTGCTGTTTACATTTGATGCCAGACCACCGACGCTTGTGTTTGCCTTAGCGCGAGAGCAGGGGGGGACAGGGGTGCTTTTTTTTTTTTTTTTTTTTTCCTTTATTATTTTTTTGCTTTTTTATCTTATTTTTAAACTGTTCCTTTCATTTTTTTTAATCATTTTTATTGTTATCTCAGGGAATGTAAAAATCCCCTATGATAGCAATAGGTAGTGACAGGTACTCTTTTTTGAAAAAATTGGGGTCTATTAGACCCTAGATCTCTCCTCTGCCCTCAAAGCATCTGACCACACCAAGATTGGTGTGTTAAAATGCTTTCCCAATTTCCCAATGGCGCTGTTTACATCCAGCGAAATCTAAGTCATGAAATGCTTATAGCTTCCGGTTTCTTAAGCCATGGAGATGTTTGGAGCCACTCTGGTCTCTGATCAGCTCTATGGTCAGCTGGCTGAATCCCCGGCTGCATTCTCAGGTTCCCTGTTGAGACAGGAGAGCCAGAGAAAAACACGGAAGACGGTGGGGGGGCATTCCCTCCCACTGCTTGTAAAAGCAGTCTAGAGGCTAATTAGCCACTAGGATTGCTTTTACATGAAAGCCGACCGCTGGCTGAAAAGAATGATACCAAGATGATACTTAACCTGCAGGCATCATTCTGGTATAACCACTCAAAGTCGTGAATGCTGTACCTGAAGACAAAAAAATGGTTAACAATAAAACACAGTAAACGGTAAAGTATAAAAAATTGCATAACTGAAAAGCAAACCTGATAAAACATAATAACAATAAAACATTGCAGAATAGAATACAGTAAAAAAGAGCAGAACAATAGAGAGAGAATAGAGAGAGAGAGAGAGAGAGAACAATAAAACGACAACTATTTTTTTAAATTTTATATATGTTTTTTTTTTTTTTACACTTTTTTTGTAACTAACTTTTATAACTGTAACCGGTTTCAGGTTCGGGTCTCTCAAAATGCGATGGCATCTTGGGAGACCCTGTGAAAGTGTGCCTAGTCTGTGCAATGCTGTACCCTACGCTAATACTCAACTAGTGTACGGTAGTGTTCAAAACATTCACCAATGCAAAGACCAGGATTGTCAGGGCAGGAGGGACAATAATTGTGGGTGTCACGCCTATATCCGCGCTTGCTGCAGACACAACATCTTTTTTGGGGGGGTTCGTTGGGTAGGGGTACTCGAAGGGAAATAAAGAAAATGCCTCTCATGCAGCTGACTGCATTTGGTTGGGGATGTGAATGGGGGAAGTACGGGCGCTGCAGAAGTGGTGGGTTCCCAATTAGGATTGGCGAATGCAGCAGGAAGGGCATTATGGACATGACGGGCCTGTGTTCATCTTCTTGGTGGCAGCGGGACACTACTTGTGCTTGCCACCTCACCAGCTTGAACTGCACTTATGGGACTCGCCACATCACCAAGTGTTACTGCAGTGCTGGTTTGACTATGACCGGGGTGTACTAGGCCGCTGGTGCTTGCCAGTTCAACAAAACGATACCAAAAAAACAGTTAGCGATTGCAGGGATCAGGCCTGACTCTGCGAACGCTGCAGTTATGCGTTTAGTGTTTTGTAAGTGACAGTGATCGATTGATAGTGCACTTGGGTGGGCTGGGCTGGGCCGGGCGGAGGGGCAAAACGCAGGTGCTAGCAGGTATCTGGGCTGATCCCACTAACACTGCGTTTTTGGGAACCCTAAACTGCGGGGGACGCTAGTATAAATCTGATCGGATCAGATATTGATCCGTTCAGATACTTTACCACTAAGGGAGGTGTATGGTGCGTGCGTGGGTGTTAGTGGTACTGGCACTAACCTGACGCTGCCTGGGGCTGGTGCTTGCCAGTTCACCAAAACGCTACCAAAAAAACTGTTAGCGATCGCAGGGATCAGGCCTGACTCTGCGAACACTGCAGTTATGCGTTTAGTGTTTTGTAAGTGACAGTGATCGATTGATACTGCACTTGGATGGGCTGGGCTGGGCGGAGGGGCAAAATGCAGGTGCTAGCAGGTATCTGGGCTGATCCCGCTAACACTGCGTTTTTGGGAACCCTAAACTGCTGGGGACGCTAGTATAGATCAGATTGGATCAGATATTGATCAGTTCAGATACTATACCACTAAGGGAGGCGTATGCTGCGTGCGTGGGTGTTAGCGGTACTGGCGCTAACCTGACACTGCCTGGGGTGACGCATATCACCGCCGGGCGATCAGGGGGCTAAACCTTTATTAGGTAATAAATGGCGGGTGCCCTGACACTATAAAAAATTAACAAACTAACCAGCATCACCTGTAACGGTTATACGGTGATCAGTGGTGAAGGGGTTAACTAGGGGGCAATCAAGGGGTTAAAACCTTTATTAGGTAGTAGGGATGAGCCGAACACCCCCCTGTTCGGTTCGCACCAGAACATGCGAACAGGAAAAAAGTTCGTTCGAACATGCGAACACCGTTAAAGTCTATGGGACACGAACATGAATAATCAAAAGTGCTAATTTTCAAGGCTTATATGCAAGTTATTGTCATAAAAAGTGTTTGGGGACCTGGGTCCTGCCCCAGGGGACATGGATCAATGCAAAAAAAAGTTTTAAAAACGGACGTTTTTTCAGGAGCAGTGATTTTAATAATGCTTAAAGTCAAACAATAAAAGTGTAATATCCCTTTAAATTTCGTACCTGGGGGGTGTCTATAGTATGCCTGTAAAGGGGCGCATGTTTCCTGTGTTTAGAACAGTCTGACAGCAAAATGACATTTTGAAGGAAAAAACTCATTTAAAACTACCCGCGGCTATTGCATTGCCGACAATACACATAGAAGTTCATTGATAAAAATGGCATGGGAATTCCCCAAAGGGGAACCCCGAACCAAAATTAAAAAAAAAAAATGACGTGGGGGTCCCCCTAAATTCCATACCAGGCCCTTCAGGTCTGGTATGGATATTAAGGGGAACCCCGGCCAAAATTAAAAAAAAAAAATGACGTGGGGTTCCCCCTAAATTCCATACCAGACCCTTCAGGTCTGGTATGGATTTTAAGGGGAACCCCGCGCCAAAAAAAAAAAAAAAAAAACGGCGTGGGGTCCCCCCAAAAATCCATACCAGACCCTTATCCGAGCACGCAACCTGGCAGGCCGCAGGAAAAGAGGGGGGGACGAGAGTGCGGCCCCCCCTCCCTCCTGAACCGTACCAGGCCACATGCCCTCAACATTGGGAGGGTGCTTTGGGGTAGCCCCCCAAAACACCTTGTCCCCATGTTGATGAGGACAAGGGCCTCATCCCCACAACCCTGGCCGGTGGTTGTGGGGGTCTGCGGGCGGGGGGCTTATCGGAATCTGGAAGCCCCCTTTAACAAGGTGACCCCCAGATCCCGGCCCCCCCCTGTGTGAAATGGTAAGGGGGTACATAAGTACCCCTACCATTTCACGAAAAAAGTGTCAAAAATGTTAAAAATGACAAGAGACAGTTTTTGACAATTCATTTATTTAAATGCTTCTTCTTTCTTCTATCTTGCTTCATCTTCTGGTTCTTCTGGCTCTTCTGGTTCTTCTGGTTCTTCCTCCGGCGTTCTCGTCCAGCATCTCCTCCGCGGCGTCTTCTGTCTTCTTCTCCTCGGGCCGCTCCGCACCCATGGCATGGGGGGGAGGCTCCCGCTCTTCTCTTCTTCTCTTCTTCTTTTCTTCTTTTCTTCTTTTCTTCTTTTCTTCTCTTCTTCTCTTCTTCTTCATTTTCTTCTCCGGGCCGCTCCGCAATCCATGCTGGCATGGAGGGAGGCTCCCGCTGTGTGACGGCGCTCCTCGTCTGACAGTTCTTAAATAACGGGGGGGGCGGGGCCACCCGGTGACCCCCCCCCTCTGACGCACGGTGACTTGACGGGACTTCCCTGTGACGTCACGGGGAATGCCACAGGGAAGTCCCGTCAAGTCACCGTGCGTCAGAGGGGGGCGGGGTCACCGGGTGGCCCCGCCCCCCGTTATTTAAGAACTGTCAGACGAGGAGCGCCGTCACACAGCGGGAGCCTCCCTCCATGCCAGCATGGATTGCGGAGCGGCCCGGAGAAGAAAATGAAGAAGAAGAGAAGAAGAGAAGAAAAGAAGAAAAGAAGAAAAGAAGAAGAGAAGAAGAGAAGAGCGGGAGCCTCCCCCCCATGCCATGGGTGCGGAGCGGCCCGAGGAGAAGAAGACAGAAGACGCCGCGGAGGAGATGCTGGACGAGAACGCCGGAGGAAGAACCAGAAGAACCAGAAGAGCCAGAAGAACCAGAAGATGAAGCAAGATAGAAGAAAGAAGAAGCATTTAAATAAAGGAATTGTCAAAAACTGTCTCTTGTCATTTTTAACATTTTTGACACTTTTTTCGTGAAATGGTAGGGGTACTTATGTACCCCCTTACCATTTCACACAAGGGGGGGGCCGGGATCTGGGGGTCACCTTGTTAAAGGGGGCTTCCAGATTCCGATAAGCCCCCCGCCCGCAGACCCCCACAACCACCGGCCAGGGTTGTGGGGATGAGGCCCTTGTCCTCATCAACATGGGGACAAGGTGTTTTGGGGGGCTACCCCAAAGCACCCTCCCAATGTTGAGGGCATGTGGCCTGGTACGGTTCAGGAGGGAGGGGGGGCCGCACTCTTGTCCCCCCCTCTTTTCCTGCGGCCTGCCAGGTTGCGTGCTCGGATAAGGGTCTGGTATGGATTTTTGGGGGGACCCCACACCGTTTTTTTTTTTTTTTTTTGGCGCGGGGTTCCCCTTAAAATCCATACCAGACCTGAAGGGTCTGGTATGGAATTTAGGGGGAACCCCACGTCATTTTTTTTTTTAAATTTTGGCCGGGGTTCCCCTTAATATCCATACCAGACCTGAAGGGCCTGGTATGGAATTTAGGGGGACCCCCACGTCATTTTTTTTTTTAATTTTGGTTCGGGGTTCCCCTTTGGGGAATTCCCATGCCGTTTTTATCAATGAACTTCTATGTGTATTGTCGGCAATGCAATAGCCGCGGGTAGTTTTAAATGAGTTTTTTCCTTCAAAATGTAATCTTGCTGTCAGACTGTTCTAAACACAGGAAACATGCGCCCCTTTACAGGCACACTATAGACACCCCCCAGGTACGAAATTTAAAAGGATATTACACTTTTATTGATTGACTTTAAGTATTATTAAAATCACTGCTCCTGAAAAAACGGCCGTTTTTAAAACTTTTTTTTTGCATTGATCCATGTCCCCTGGGGCAGGACCTAGGTCCCCAAACACTTTTTATGACAATAACTTGCATATTAGCCTTTAAAATTAGCACTTTTGATTTCTCCCATAGACTTTTAAAGGGTGTTCCGCGGCATTCGAATTTGCCGCGAACACCCCAAATTGTTCGCTGTTCGGTGAACTTGCGAACAGCCAATGTTCGAGTCGAACATGAGTTCGACTCGAACTCGAAGCTCATCCCTATTAGGTAGTATATGGGGGTCCCTGACGCTATAAAATGCTGACGACGAACCTAAATATTTACCTCCCTAATTAGCATCACCAGTGACACTAATACAGCGATCAGAAAAATGATCGCTTAGCGACACTGGCGACAGGGGGTGATCAAGGAGTTAAAACTTTATTATGGGGGGTTAGGGGGGGTTAGGGGGGTACCCTAGACCTAAAGGGGGCTACCACTAACTACCCTACCACACTAACTGTCACAAACTGACACCAAAGCAGTAATCAGAAAAAAAAACAGCTTGGTGTCAGTGTGACAGGGGGGAGGGGTGATTGGGGGGTGATTGGGGGGTGATCGGGGCGGGATCGGGGCGGGATTGGGGGTGTATTGTGTGCCTGGGATGTTCTACGTGTGTGTGTTTTACACTCACATTGCAGTCTTCTGTCCTCGGCGCTGGAACGGAAAATACCGAGCCGAGGAGAGATGACATAATTTCCTCTGCCTCTGTGTATTATACAGAGGCAAAGGAATGATTCTATTGGCCGGGAGCGATCGCGAGGGGCGGGCCACGAATGGATGGCCTCCCCCTCACCTCCGATCGCCGCTGGACAAACGCCGACCGCCTCGGGCACCGGGGGGGGTCCGATCCGACCCCCCTCCCACAGGAGGCAGATCACGTACAGGTACGTGATTCTGCCTGCCCGTGCCATTCTGCTGACGTATATCAGCGCGAGGCAGTCGGCAAGTGGTTAAAGGGAAACAATAAAAATGAAATATTCCTTTAAATATCGTGCCTGGGGAGTGTCTATAGTATGCTGTAAAGTGGCGCAGTTTTCCCGTGTTTAGAACAATACCACAGAAAAATGAAATTTCTAAAGCTAAAAAAGTCATTTAAAACTGCTTGCGGCTGTAATGTATTGTCATGTCCTGGCAATATACATGAAAATCATTGAGAAAAACTGCATGGGTTCCCCCCCAGCCCATTACCAGGCCCTTTGGGTCCGTTATGGATATTAAGGGGAACCCCGCACCCAAATTTGAAAAGAAAAATGGCGTGGGGGCTCCCAGGCACTATATACTCCGAACAGAAGTATATATACTATACGGCCTGCCCTATATACTCTGCAGAAAATTAGGCCTTAGGTATTGGTGGTGCCAGAACACTGTAACCCCTTACAGTTACTCTTGGTGAGTGCAGGAACAGGCCCTGCTGTGAAATATTATATTAAATTGTAATTATATGCCCCTGTCAAACAGGGGCAGAAAAATTGGGCCTGTGGTGGTGGTGCCACAACACTGTAAGCCCTCACAATTACTCTTGGTGGGCGCAGGAATGGGCCCTGCTGGGAAATATATGATCAAGAATTGTAATTACATGCCCCTGTTAAACAGAGAAAGAAAAATTGGGCCTTTGGTGGTGACGGTGGTGCCACAACACTGTATGCCCTCACAGTTACACTTGGTGGGTGCAGGAATGGGCCCTGCTGTGAAATATTAGATCAAAAATTGCAATTATATGCCCCTGTCAAACAGGGGCAGGAAAATTGGGCCTTTGGTGGTGATGGTGGTGCCACAACACTGTAAGCCCTCACAGTTACACTTGGTGGGTGCAGGAATGGGCCCTGCTGTGAAATATTAGATCAAAAATTGTAAATACATTCCCCTGTTAAACAGGGGCAGAAAAATTGGGCCTTTGGTGGTAGTGGTGGTGGTGGTGCCTCAACACTGTAACCCTTCACAGATACTCTTGTTGGGCGCAGGAACGGGCCCTGCTGTGAAATATTAAATCAAAAATTGTAATTACATGCCCCTGTTAAATAGGGACAGAAAAATTTGGCCTTAGGTAGTGGTGGTGGTGCCCTAAACCAAAAATATTGTTGGAAGCTAGCATCATAAAGATTGAGGAGGAATAGGATAGTCACTCAGCATAGGCAGTCTTCAAGGGATTCCACGTCTATAGAAAAATCAATCAGTTACATCAGCATCAGGTGCTTGATTGTTGCTGATCCAAGACAGATTCATTTTTTTGAATATGAGTCTATCAACGGAGTCTGTGGACAGGCACACTCTATGATCCTTTACAAACCCTCCAGCAGTACTGAATGTGCGTTCAGAAAGAAGGCTGGATGCAGGACAGGCCAGTAGCTCAATTGCATATTGAGCAAGTTCTGACCAGTGGTCCATCCTCAAGACCCAGTAACCCAGTGGATGATCTGTTGGAAAGGTTTCCATGTTTGCTCTTTCCCCTAGATATTCCTGCACACTGGCGATGATTGCTTGAACCGATCAGAACTTGGCACTGAGGACTAAAAAATTGTCTAAAGGCATCGGTCAGCTGGCCACCTTCTCTACCGCTCTTCCTCTGACTGAAGGAAGCCTCAGCAACACGTTGTCCAACACCAGGAAATTGTAACCTCCCAGGGTCTGGAAACACATTGTACAAACCTTTCTTCAAGACCTTCTAAAGATGTTTCATCCTCTGCTCCCTCTGCAAAGGCAGGATGAGTTCTGCAATTACCCTTGTAACGTGGATCAAGAAGGATTGCCAGACAGTAATGATCCCTCTCCTTGATACCACAAATCTTAGGGTCCCCTTGCAGGCTTTGCAGAATCAGGGAGGCTATGCAGTGTAAGTTTGCAGAGGCATTTGATTCTGAGTCCCCTGGGTCACTAAGGATCACATGATTCATAACAACCTCCTCCGAGCCATGTACAACTCCATGGGTTTCTAGGGACTGAAAACCATTCCTTGAAGACTGCTGCTGAGTGTTATACTCCACGTCCATGCTGACACAATCCTCCTCCTCTTCTTCCTGTGTGTTTAGTGGGCCCACAGGAATACTATCTGGATAAAGGAGGCCTTGAGAGGTAAGGAAGTCCTCCTCTTCCTCCCACTGTTCTGTCTCAAGTGCCCTGTCCATTATTCCACAAAGTGTGTGCTCCAACAGGAAGACAAGAGGGACAGTATCACTGATTCATGCATTGTCGCTACTCACCATCCTAGTGGCCTCCTCAAATCGTGACAGGACAGTGCATGCATCCTTGATCAGTAACCACTGGCGTGGCGAAAAAAAGCCAAGCTTCCCTGACCCTGTCCTGGTGCCATACTCACACAGGTACTCATTGATAGCCCTCTGCTGTGAGTGCAGCCGCTGCAGCATTGCCAACATTGAGTTGCACCTGGTGGGCATGTCACAAATGAGGCGGTTGGTGGGCAGATTGCATTCGCTTTGAATATCAGCCATCCGAGCATTGGCATTGTATGACCAGACATTTCTGGCCTGCCTCAGGAGATCCTGTAAGCCTGGGTACTCAAGAACTGCTGCACCACCAAATTTAGGACGTGTGCCAAACATGGGACATGGGTCAAGTGTCCCTGTCAGAGGGCGGAGAGAAGGTTGGTGCCATTGCCGCATACAACCATTCTTGGCTGAAGCTGGCATGGCGTCAACCACCTCTGAACCTGCCCCTTAAGAGCTCACAGAATTTCTGCCCCAGTGTGGCTGCTGTCCCCTAAGCAGACCAACTCAAGCACAGCATGGCATCTTTTTGCTTGAGTGCTTGCGTAGGCCCTTGAATGCTTACAGAACACCGCTGGTTCAGAGGACAAATCTGCAGAAGAGGTCATAGAGGGAGAAGAAGAGGAGGTGGTGGAGGAGAGAGCTGTGGTAGAATCACCACTATCATTTTAGAGGCATGGTGGCGGAACAAGCTCCAACAATACTGAACCCTGTCCTGCATCGATCCCAGCTGCCAGCAGAGTTACCCAGTGCTCCGTGAAGGAAAGGTAATGTACCTTCCCATGTCTGCTAGACCATGAGTCAGTGGTAATATGCACCTTACTGCTGACCGCCCCATCCAACGAGGCCAAAACATTGCCATCCACATGCCGGTAGAGAGCCGGAATGGCCTTCCGTGAAAAGAAATGGCGTTTTGGAACCTGCCACTGAGGTACAGCACATTCCACAAATTCACAAAAGGGGGCAGAGTCTACAAGATAAAAAGGCAGCAGCTGCAGTTCTAGCAATTTGGCCAAACTAGCATTCCGATGCTGAGCATGTGGATGGCTGGGACTGAATTTCTTTTTATGGTTTAGCAACTGGGGTAGGGAAATTTGCCTGCTAAAATCAGATGGAGGTGTACTGATAGCAGATTGGCTGCAAGTACTTGGGAAACCTACTGCTATACCTTCATTCCTCTCAGTGCAGGTTTTTGAGAGGACTGGTATAGTGGGGTTGGAGATCCCAGATGAGGAGCAAGGAGAAGTCTGCCTTTTTCTTTGATGTGGGTCTTTCTTGTGCTGTTGCCAACAGACTGCATGAGAGGTCATCATATGTCTGGTCAAGCATGTGGTGCCTAAGCAGTTGCTGTTCTGGCCATGCTTGAACTGCTTCAGATATAGGTTGCAAACGGCAACAGTGTGATCTGCTGAACACAGTGCGACCTCTGCACAGTGTTTAACTAAAGCTACCTGTAGAAGGTTGGTGTTGTTTTCCTGATCCTATCACTACCGCAGGCAGCTAAATTGTTTACACGTTAGTGTAGTGTGACCTCTGCACAGTGTTCAGCTAAAGCTACAAGTTAGTGTAGTGCGTCCTCTGCACAGTGTTTAGCTAAAGCTACCTGTAGAAGGTTGGTGGTGTTTTCCTGATCCTATCACTACCGCAGGCAGCTACATTATTTTAACGTTGGTGTAGTGTGTCCTCTGCACAGTGTTCAGCTAAAGCTACCTGTACAAGGTTAGTGGTGTTTTCCTGATCATATCACTACCACAGGCAGCTACATTATTTACACGTTAGTGTAGTGCGACCTCTGCACGGTGTTCAGCTAAAGCTACAAGTTAGTGTAGTGCGTCCTCTGCACAGTGTTCAGCTAAAGCTACCTGTTTAAGGTTGGTGGTGTTTTCCTGATCCTATCACTACCGCAGGCAGCTACATTATTTTAACGTTGTGTAGTGCGTCCTCTGCACAGTGTTCAGCTAAAGCTACCTGTAGAAGGTTAGTGGTGTTTTCCTGATCCTATCACTACCGCAGGCAGCAACATTATTTACACATTAGTGTAGTGCAACCTCTACACAATGTTCAGCTAAAGCTACCTGTAAAAGGTTGGTGGTGTTTTCCTGATCCTATCACTACCGCAGGCAGCTACATTATTTTAACGTTAGTGTAGTACGTCCTCTGCACAGTGTTCAGCTAAAGCTACCTGTAAAAGGTTGGTGATGTTTTCCTGATCCTATCACTACCGCAGGCAGCTACATTATTTTGACGTTGTTGTAGTGCGTCCTCTGCACAGTGTTCAGCTAAAGCTACAAGTAAGTGTAGTGCAACCTCCGCATAGTGTTCAGCTAAAGCTACCTGTAGAAGATTGGTGGTGTTCTCATACTACAGGCAGGCAGTTGATTCCCAGCTTAGTGCAGCTACATCTCACTACAGGCCATTAGTATGCCTGGAAGGCCAACAAGGAGAGGCAGACAGTCACAAGGCAATAAAATAAAGAAAAGGGAAAGCAGGCTCTGTGTCTAGAGGCAACAGTGCTGGTCATGGACACGGTGCATCCTCATAAGCATGTGGCCATGGGACACGCTTGGCCTTTTTTTTGGCAGCTGGCCATGTTGAGCCGCAACATGCGGAAGACTTGGTCGAGTGGATGACCAAGCCGTCCTCATCCTCCTCATCCTCCCCCACCCATGCTCAGGGTACTTTGTCTGGCAAAGCAGCTGCCTACGCAGGTTCTTCCCTCGGCTCAATGGCATCAGTGACTCCTTCCCTAGCCCCACCATGTCCTCCTGAGGAGTCCCTCGAACTGTTTGACCACAGTGTTGGGTACATGCTTCAGGAGGATGCCCAGCATTTAGAAGGCTCTGATGATGATACTGAGATAGATGAAGGCAGTAACGTGAGCACGGACATAGGGGGTGCCCAAGAAGGACAGCAATCTGGCAGTCATGTTCCCCCTGCTGCAGCATACTGCCAGGTTTGGTCCAGTGATGAGGAGGGAGGGGATGATGAGGTCACTGACTCAACGTGGGTGCCTGATAGGAGAGAGGAGGAGGAGGAGGTACATCACCAATGAGGCAGTATGCCCTCTAGGGGCCAGCTTAAGGGCAGCACACTGACACACTGCAAAGCTCCGCATGTGCAGGGCGCTGCTGTCTCTGTGCGTTTTTCCAAAAGTTCTTTGGTGTGGGCCTTTTTTGAGACAAGTGCATCAGATCGCACCACTGCTATTTGCAACATATGTCTCAAGCGTATCTCGTGTGGCCAAAACATCTCCCACTTGGGCACCACATGCTTGACCAGACATATGTTGACCTGCCATGCAGTTAGTTGGAAAGCGTACCTAAAAGACCCACACCAAAGAACAAAAAGGACCTCTCCTTGCTCCTCATCAGCTGAGATCTCCAACCCCACTATACTTTCAGTCCTCTTTGAGACCTGCACTGAGAGGAGTGATGTAGAATTAGGTGTGTCACAGCCAAGTACTTGTGGGAAATCTGCTTACGGTACACCGACGTCAGAATGTACCAGGCAAATTTCCCTGCCCTGGCTGCTGCACCACCGAAAGAAGTTCGCTCCCAGCCATCCACATGCCCAAGCGGTTGAATGCTAGCTTGGCAAAATTGCTAGCACTTCAACTGCTACCTTTTCAGTTGGTAGACTCTGCCCCCTTCCGTGAGTTTGTGGAATGTGCGGTTCCTCAGTGGCAGGTACCCAAATGCCACTTTTTCTCACGGAAGGCGATTCCAGGTCTCTACCGGCATGTGGAAGGCAATGTCCATTCCTCGCTGGATAGGGAGGTCAGTGGTAAGGTGCATATTACCGCTGACTCATGGTTCAGCAGGCATGGACAGGGATGTTACTTAAGTTTCACGGCGAACTGGGTGACTCTGATGGCAGCTGGGAAGGATGCAGGACAAGGTGCAGTAGTTTTGGAGGTTGTTCTGCCACCACGCCTCCAAAATGCCACTACTAATGATTCTGACACACCCCTCTCCTCCACCCCCTCCTCTTCTTCTTCTTCCTCCATGGCCTCTTCCTGTGCTTTGTCCTCGAAACCAGCGGTGCTCCATAGGTGTTCAAGGGGCTACGCAAGTACGCAGGCCAAAAGATGCCATGCAGTGCTTGAGCTGGTGTGCTTGGGGGACAGGAGCCACACTGGGGCAGAGGTTCTGTCAGCTCTGCAGGGGCAGGTTCAGAGGTGGTTGATGCCACTCCAACTTAAGGCAGGAATTGTGGTTTGTGACAATGGCACCAACCTCCTCTCCGCCCTCCGACAAGGGACAGGGACAAATGACCCATGTGCCCTGTTTGGCTCACGTCCTTAACTTGGTGGTGCAGCAGTTCTTGGGCAGGTACCCAGGCTTACAAGATGTCCTGGGGCAGGCCAGGAAAGTCTGTGTGCATTTCTGCCGGTCATATAATGCCAGTGCTCAGCTGGCAGACCTCCAAAAGGAATTTAACCTGCCCAAGAACCTCCTAATCTGTGACATGCCCACTAGGTGGAACTCAACGTTGGCCATGCTGCAGTGGCTGCACACGCAGCAGAAGGCCATCAATGAGTTCCTTTGCAACTATGGCACCAGAACAGGGTCAGGGGAGCTTGTTGTCCCATGATCAGGGATGCATACACTGTCCTTTCACCATTTGAGGAGGCCATGAGGATGGTGAGCAGTGACAGTGCATGCATCAGTGACACTGTCCCCTTTATCCACCCGTTGGAGCACACGCTGCGTGGAATAATGGACAGGGCAGTTGAGGCAGAACAGAGGCAGGAAGAGGAGGACTTCCTTAGCTCTCAAGGCCCCCTTTATCCAGACAGTGTTCCTGCGTGCCTGCCGATCACACAGGAAGAGGACGAGGAGGAGGAAGATTGTGTCAGTATGGAGGTGGAGCCTGATACTCAGCATCAGCAGCAGTCTTTAAGGGATCATTTACAGTCCCAAGAAACAGATGGACTTGTATGTGGCTGGGAGGAGGTGGCTGTGGATCATGTCATCCTTAGTGACCCAGAGGACTCCAGACCGAATGCCTCAGCAAACCTATGCTGCATGGCCTCCCTGATCCTGCAAAGCCTGCAGAAGGATCCTCATATTTGTGGTATCAAGGAGAAGGAACAATACTGATTGGCAACCCTCCTTGATCCACGTTACAAGGGTAAGGTTGAGGACCTTATCTTGCGTCGCAGAGGGAGCAGAGGATGAAACATCTTCGGGAGGCCTTGCAGAAAGGTCTGTGCAACGCGTTCCCGGAGACTGGGAGGTTACAAACTCCTGTTTCTGGACAACGTGTTGCGGAGGCTTTGGTCAGTCAAAGAAGGAGCAGTGGAGAAGGTGGCCGTCTGACCAATGCGTTCAGAATTTTTTAGTCTGCAGCCCCAAGGTATGATCGGTTCCAGTAACCATCGCCAGCATCTGTTTTACATGGTGCAGGAATACCTAGGGGCAAGATCTGACTTGGGCACCTTTCCCACCGAAAATCCTCTGGGTTACTGGGTCTTGAGGATGGATCACTGGCCAGAGCTTACACAGTATGCAATTGAGCTACTGGCCTGTCCTGCATCCAGCGTTCTTTTGGAACGCACATTCAGTGCTGCTGGAGGCTTTGTAACTGATCACAGGGTGCGTCTGTCCACCGACTCGGTCGATCGACTGACGTTCATAAAAATGAATCAGTCTTGAATCACCACCAGCTACCAAGCACCTGATGCTGATGTAACCGAATATTTTTTTTGAAATGTCAGAACCCTTCAAAGACTGCCTATGCTGATGCTGAGTTACTATCCTGTTATGCTGAGTAATTATCCTCTTCCTCCTCAATGATCATGCTGATAGCTTGTAAGAACATTTTTGGTTCTGGGCGCCGCCACCAGTGCCTAAGGCCCAATTTTTCAGCCCCTGTTTAACAGGGGCCTGTAATTACAATTTTTAATGCAATTCTTTGCAGCAGGGCTAGTTCCTGCGCTTCAACTAGAGTATCTGTGAGGGGTTGCAGTGTTGTGGCACCATCACCAGTGCCTAAGGCACAATCTTTCAGCCCCTGTTCAACAGGGACATGTAATTAGAATTCTTGATCTAATATTTCACAGCAGGGCCCGTTTCTGCACCCACCAAGAGTAACTGTGAGGACTTACAGTGTTGTGGCACCAGCACCACCACCACCACCACCAAAGGCCCAATTTTTTTGCCCCTGTTTAACAGGGGCATGTAATTACAATTCTTGATCTAATATTTCACAGCAGGGCCCTGTGAGGGCTTACAGTGTTGTGGCCACAACAACACCTAAGGCCCAAATTTCTGCTGAGTATATAGGGCAGGACCCTACTTTCAAACATCCAACTTACAAACGACTCCTACTTGCAAACAGAAGGAGACAACAGGAAGTGAGATGAAATCTACCCCTAGGAAGGGAAATTCTCTCCTCTAAGAGTTAATATGGCAAAATCTTTTCTCCTTTCCACTGATGCTTTATCACCAATCCTTATTTCACTAAAATAAACACATTTTCAAAAAACATTTGTCATTGGGACAAAAAGTGAGGTGAAATCTTCTGAAGAGGAGCACAGACAGCAAAACGAATGTCACAGGGGTGATAACCCTTCCCTATGTTTTCCAAAAGCTTAAAATAGATTTTTTGGCTGGAGCTAAACACGTTAAAAATGTACCCGTTCAAAATTACAAACAGATTCTACTTAACAACAAACCTACAGTCCCTGTCTTGTTTGCACCGCCTGTATACTGCTGTTCAGAGTATATAGGGCCTGGGGGCCCCACACCTTTCCTTTTGTAATTTGGGTGCGGGGTTCCCCTTAATACCCATACAAGACCCAAAGAGCCTGGTAATGGACTGGGGGGTACCCATGCCATTTGTCTCACTGATTTTCATCTATATTGCCAGGACCCGACATTACATTAAAGCCACAAGCAGTTTTAAATGACTTTTTTCCTTTAAAAATGTCATTTTGTGCAGGGACTGTTCTAAGCATGGGAAACACACGCCACTTTACAGGCATACTATAGACACCCCCCAGGTACGATATTTAAAGGAATATTCCATTTTTTTTTTTTTCATTAAGCATCATTAAAATCACTGCTCCCAAAAAAAGTCAGTTTTTAAAACTTTTTTTGCATTGAACATGTCTCCTGGGGCAGGACCCGGCTCCCCAAATCCTTTTTAGGACAATACCATGCAAATTAGCCTTTAAAATTAGCACTTTTGATTTTGAACGTTTGAGTCCCATAGACGTCAATGGGGTTCTAACGTTCGTGCGAATTTTCGGTCCGTTCGCAGGTTCTGGTGCGAACCGAACCGGGGGGTGTTCGGCTCATCCCTAGTCTACACTACCATTTGCTGGATCACAGATTTATTGTCAAAGTAGAAGGCACAAACAGTCAGAAATCAATATAGAGACCTTGGCGCTTCACATGGAAAGATTTCTATACTGCACAGCAAACAGTGATGTAAAATTGTCTAGGAGTAGGATAGTTTAATCAGGGATAATAGGCCTAACTTGTGTATGACAACTTTTATGTTATCAGTAGGGATAGGGGGTTTGGTGAATGATGGGCGGTGATTTAGGTGCACACTGTTCTTGCGCTTAGTCTTTCAAATCATCCAGTTGCATACTTCAAACAAAAGGCAGCTTAAAGCGCAGATTTATGCACTGCCATGGGAGACATGTACCAATGAAAATAAAATAGTAATTTCCTTCTACACATAATTCTACACATAATTGTCAGCTGTCTCTAACAACACTGATAATAAAGCTGTCACGACCCCACCCGTTCAGCGACAGGTCATCCATTCCTTCATCTATTCCTTGTGTGCCGCGTTAGAGGATGTTCTCTATTTATTGTGGTGAACCTGGAAATTTTTGGTGATTCCCAAATGTTTTGAATTCCAGAGATTCTCCCCAATTCTATGGTAACTGCTGAAAATCATTCCTATACCTATATTTATATTAAATGGATTTTATGACCAATAATATTAATAATAAACATGGCATTCTTGGCCATCAAACTTCTAATTTTTACTGTTTTATGTACAATATGTCATAATGTTTTTTTTTTTTAACCTTCACTTTTTACAGTGCTGACAAAGATGGATTCTGTGTATTTTAGGTTTGGCCTTTTTTCCTACTCAATAAGTAGATTCAAATTCCAGTCAATCAGTAATAAATAACAGAATTATTCTTTATAAACCTGACACTCTCACAGCCTTCAGCTGAGCCATAAACTCAGTGTCAGGATCCTGGGCTGCTGTCAGTGATAATGAAGTCAGGAGAAGAGGAAGAAGTCATTGGAGTCTATCAGAGACTTGGCCATGTTGTCTTCAGATATCTACTTAGAATATTGTGGTTGTTGTCTCTGTGTGTGACCCCCTGCACATCTGACACCCAGAACTCTGCTCACCGCTGTGATATGACAATGAGGAATTATATATTTGAGTACAAGTATTCTCAGGATGGAGACATCATTATAGGAGGGATATTCTCTGTATATTCTGTGTGGTGGGAGTAGGGAAGTCTTATTAAACATCTCATGTGTTCAGCGTGAGTAAAATATGAAGAGCAAATCTTCCAATCTGATCTACAGAGTTGTGTCTTTAGGAGATATATGTTATAATATGCAGGACTCATTCAGTCTGTTACACTGCATTTATATAAAAAATATGTTCATGAAAACTGGGTATTAATGTTCACATTCATTCATTATGAATAGCTGCCAATGCACCACAATGGTGGAAAAAAACATGCAATTCCCTTTTTTAATAAGGCAGCACACCACAGAGCATGGTATGTGTATTATGGTGCCTAGAGGTGTGTTGTGTGTTGGGATCTACTGTACAATGTATTGGGGGGCAATTCACAATGAATGACACCGCATTGCACTGCCCATAGAGAAGGTGCTTTCCCATGCATTGTTATGTGTTACCACAATGCACAAGTATAAATAAGACCTTGAATGACTTTGGCTCTTATTGACTCCATACCTTTTTTTTCACTTTCAAATAGAGTGGGGAAGGATAAAGAATCCCTGTCAGGTTTTTACTGCTATCTGGGGCTCCATTAGAGAGATTTTCCTTCACTTCCTGTCCTGCAGATAACTTTTTACCTTAGAAAGTGAGGGAATCTCTCCAATAGCAGCACAGAAATAAACACAATTTTGAGTAAAGAACTGGAAGGCTGGAATCCCTGTCAGCCTTGTATTTCTGTCTGTGTCCCTATTGCAGATTTTCCCCTCTTCCTGTCTGGTAAAACTGTTATCTGCAGGACAGGAAGTGAGGGAAAATCTCTCTAATGGAGCCATAGACGTTGGCTGTCCGAAAGAAAAATGGTTTTGGTTGGACATACATTTTAAGGCACCACAATAACATTATATAATATTTCTGTTTCTGATGGCCGGCATTACATTTACCTTTTCACCGCCATGCACAATTTTAAGGCTTTACATGTTGGGTTTTTATTTACTCGGAACAACTTCATATTTTATATTTTACCAAAAAGTTGACTACCACATTTCGCTTGTGTGCAGTAACATTACTTTTAGTGCATTTTTTACTGAAAATATGTGTTTAATAAACAGCTCCACTAATATCACAGGGTCTTTGCTTTCAGAAAATATATAATGTTTGGGGGTTAACTAATTGTCAGGCATTTTAATATTTCACACAAATGCAGCTCTGGCAGTGAAAGGATTAAAGATAACACAGTCACAGAAAAATTCCCATCGATCTGTTCCTGTTGTGGAATGACAATACCGTTCTATTTGTTAAATAAAATAACAAGGAATGGTGTCAGCCCTGTCACATTTATTGTGCTAAACTAAAGAATGTCTCCCCTTCTCCTGAACTCTACAACATGGATGGATTGTTTTGTTGTCAAAGATAAAAAAACAAAAAACTGTGAGTGTGAGTGTGTGTGTGTTTGGGGGTTGATTAGACTCTTTGAGGTAACATAGACAGAGTTAAAAAAGAGGGAAAAATATAACTAACATGCCCTGGGGATGCCCTGACCCTGCTGGTGAAGTGGCGCATCAGCATAATGTATACAACCTACTACAGCAACATTAACATTTACAAATGGAAAAAATGCTGTTTAAGTTGCTGGAAAATTACAGCTTCAGACATCTACCAATCAGCTGAAGGTTCACCTAATCTATAGCAGAATCTTATCCCAGGTGAGGGGATCTGGTATCGATGTTAATGGAGGACCCCACACAAAACAAAAAAGTGTATAATTCCCCCTCAGGATGCATAATTGACCCTTTACCCTGATGAAGTTCTGATAAGGATGTCAAGGGGTACCCAAAAAATGGCATATTTCCTCCACCATAAATATTCACACCAGACTGATTGATTTTAAGGGGAACTTTCAGGCAAAAAAAAAAGAATGTGGTTCCACTCAAAATTCACATGGCATGCCATGGCACGTGGCATTTACTATATATGATCATAGCCCCTGTCAGGCCAGGAAAAGTGAGAATCCATCCTCCCCATCTGAACCATAACAGGCCACATACCCTCAGCATGGGGGGTATCTTGCCAGGAGGCCACTGGCAAAGCACCATAATGATGAGGACAAGAGCCTCTTTCCCACAACCCTGGTCTGGTGGTTGTGGGGGTCTGCATGCTGGGGGGCTTATTAGAAACTGGAAACCCGAGATACAGGCCTTCCCGCTTATGTGAATGAGTAAGAGGTACACAGTAGCACTACTCATTCATAGAATAAGTGAAAAAATAAACACACCACAGTTTTTGACAAGTCCTTTTTTTAGCACAAACTGTTTGCTGACAGTTCACAAATTCAGAATTTAAGCAAGATTTGAACAGTGGGCGCAATAAAGCGCCCGCATCATGGGATTGTGGTTGCCAAAGAAAATACATTTATAAAGTTATCATATTTAAAAAAAAATAAATAAAAAAAAATTAAAAATAGGTCACGAGGCAAGGAGCGGGAAAAACGTTTTTTCCTCAGACTAGGAGGCTATATAAGCCTCTGTATGACAGACCCGCTCACACTTGCCCTGAGGCGGCTTAAGTTTGAGCTCTGCTGCGCTTTCTTGGCTGTCTTAAGCTGTATCTGGGCATGAAGTTGCTAGTAAGAAGAGTCCTTGAAAGGGCTGAAGCTGAAGGAGGTAATGAATGGCTCCAGCAGTGTTTAGCTCTCTCTGAAATAGACACTCCTGTGGTGACTGTAGCGGCGGAACAGCAAGCCACTTTATGAAACTCGGCCAGCTGCCTCTGCCTCAGCCCAGCGCTCACTGGCTCGCAGCATTCAGCGGAGCTTACCATCAGATCGTTCTGTGCTAGAAACAGCAGCGGTGAGTGAAGAGAGAATTGTTTCCATAGCTGAGCAAGAGGAATCAGTTCAGGTGGTTAACAGAGGCAACCGGCGGGGAAAAAGAAATAGAAGAGTTTTATCCCCTTCTCCCAGCCGCAATAGCCGTGGCAGGGGCAGAACACAGCGCTCATCCATTCCACACAGGCAATCTCAGATTATGAACGAATCAGCGATGCCTAGCTTAGAAGATGCTTCTCCGGACTTTCCCCTTGCAAACTTGGCTTTACCCACAATACAAAAGTCGCCAAATTATGCTTGTAGTCATTCCAGGCAGATACCTCAGTTAACAGGTGCGGCATCACTCACATCCAGGCCATCCAGGCTGGATGCTGTGAGAGCCCCTATGTCTCTTTCCTCCCTTACAGGTCCAGATATTAGTCAAGTAACAGCACCAGGTATACAAATTCCTGTCAGATGCAGTCAGTCTGAATACAGTCATGCTGGTGAGTTTGCTCAAAATGAATTAATTAACCAATTATTAGTGTCATTACATAAATTTAATGAGAATATAGCTATTAATAATTCCACGTCTGTGTCCACAAACCTTTCTCCTTCTCCAGTTAATGTTTGGTCTGGTAACTCTGTAGCTAATATTAATCCTATTACTATAAATACAAGCATTCCTGTAAGCATTCCTAATTCTATTTCTGAGACATGTTTTAAAGAGGTACTCCCTTGTGAAATGTCTCCGTTAGGTTTCCATTTGCCTTTATCAGTAAAAGAAAAAATATGGAAAGGCGAATTCTTGGATATATTATCTTTATTACCTATTGCAAAAGATTTCATTATAAAAATGGATAAAAGATCTGAGGATAGTGCTGAAGATAGACGCCGACCTGTTGCTAGATCCTTTTTTAATTGGTTGCAGGCGTTTTGTATATTCTCTGTGATAATGGGTGAGAAGCATCCAGAGAAATGTCCTGAACTTTTTCAGCATTTGGAGCATATTCTGGAGGCATATAAAAGTTTTGGTGGCATGGGATAGTTTAACTATGACAAATCTTTTTGTCAAAAAATTGCAATATACCCTAATTTAAAATGGGGTAACAAAGATGTTGGGCTGTGGTTAAACTTAATTATTCCTCAGAAACCGGTTTATGCAAGACTTCAGCCCCAGTCAAATCTAACCTCAAATGCGTCAGTATCAGTTTATAAGAAAGGAACATGTTTCGCATTTAATGAAAATCAATGCAAGTGGTTGAATTCATGTCGTTACCGCCATTAATGCTCTTTTTGTTTTGGTAGCCACCCAGTCTCCAGATGCTTTAAAAGAACATCTAGCAATCAAGCCCTCAGGGATCATACAAAAGGCCTGCAGGCCTGTGAGGCTAATCGAAATGCATCCATGGTTAATGTTGTACCCCGACAAGGAGAAAGCACAATTACTAATTGAAGGTTTTTCTACAGGTTTTAAATTCCCTATTTTCACGGGTCCAGGCTGTCAAGTATCAAAAATACATAATAATATTTAAAATCAGTTTCCCTCCATAGTGAAATAGTTAGGGAAAAATTAATAAAAGAAATTTCAGCCAGTAGAATTGCTGGCCCTTTTATCTCCCCGCCGTTTATTAATTTTCGAGTTTCCCCGTTAGGTTTAGTACCTAAAAAAGAGCCTAATTCTTATCGGCTCAATTATCATCTCTCTTTTCCTGCAGGCCAATCCCTAAATGATGAAATTGACCCATTATCTACTTCGGTCAAGTATGCCACGTTTGATGATACTATTCATATTATTAAAAAGTTTGGTTGGGGTGCTTTATTAGCAAAAGCAGACATCCAATCAGCCTTTAGATTATTGCCCATTGCTCCAGAATCTTACAATTCCCTTGGTTTTTGTTTTGAAGGCTATTTCTTTTATGATAAATGCCTTCCAATGGGCTGTTCATTGTCCTGTTATTATTTCAAAGTTTTTGCTTCTTTTCTTCAGTGGGTGCTACAATTTGAATCGGGTCATACTGGGATAATTAATTATCTAGATGACTTCCTGTTCATTGGTCCCCCAAATTCTATAGTTTGCGCTTTAATAATCGGGTTATTTTTCCTTTTATCTAAATACTTCGGTATTCCCCTAGCATTTGAAAAAAACTACTTTTCAAGCTCAAATTATTGAATTCTTAGGCATTAAAATTAATACGCAATTATTCCAGTTTGAACTTCCTGCTCTAAAAATTTACCGGCTACAGTCCTTTATTTCCTTCTTCCTGCGCGGAAAAAAGATTTTATTAAAAGAGCTTCAATCATTTCTGGGTCTTCTGGCTTTTGCTACACGCATTATGCCTATGGGAAGAATATTTTCTAGAAGATTATCCTTGGCTATGTCAGGTCTAAAATTCCCGTTTTCCCACATTAGGTTGACTTGTGCTCTAAAAGACGATCTGCTGGTATGGTCCCAATTTTTGCAGGATTTTAATGGCAGATCTTTTTCCAGGAAGACTTTGTTTTCACAGCAGATTTAGAATTATTCACAGACACTGCTGGTTCTCAAGGTTTTGCTGCTATTTTTCGTTCACATTGGTGTTCTGGCGCATGGCCTCCACTTTGGATTGTTAACAAGTTTACAAAAAACATAGTTTTGCTGGAACTCTTTCCGGTTCTAGTTGCTTTGGAAATTTGGGGTGATCAGCTCGCTAACAAAAGAATCATCATCAATACAGAAAATAGAGATGTATTATTCGCTTTAAACTGTCTTTCTTCAAAATCGTTATTGGTCATAAAACTCTTGCATTATTTAGTTCTCTTATGCTTAAAATTAAACATTTGGATTAAGGCAAAACATATACCTGGCAATCTTAATGTCATCGCTGATGCCTTGTCTCGATTTCAGATGGCTCGCTTCAGACAGCTGTTGCCTCATGCAGATCTGGTTGGGTACCGCTGCCCGAGTCATCTTTGGGATCTAATTTAAACCCAGTAATTCAGGTTATTAAGAATTTGATCACTCCAAAAACATGGACCGATTATTCGGTTGCATGGGTAAGGTGGTTGAATTTCAATAAAGAAGTGGGTTCTTCTGCTTTACCACCTTCTGAGAGTTTGATCTTAGCATTTCTTTGTTCATTAATTCAATTGGAATTTTCCTTTAATGACATTAATAAAATATTAGCGGGAGTTTCTTTTTTCTTGAAGCTGAATAATTTCCCAGCCTGTTTCTTTTCTGTTAAACAAGCTTTAAAGGGTTTACGGAAGGTTAAATTGGCTCCAGATAAGCGAAGGCCAATTACTTTGGACATTTTATCAAAGCTGTGTTTGGCCACTCCTTTTGTTTGCATCTCGGAGTATGAAGCTATTTTATTTCATGCTGCATTTGTTTTGATGTTTTTTGTGGCCTTTCGTATATCTGAGATGTTACCAAATAACAAATACAGTTTAGAAGGTTTGTTTTTATCAGAAGTATCTTTTTCAGATGATAAGGTCTTTGTTTTTGTCAGAAAATCAAAAATGGATAGATCAGGTAAAGGCCAGTGGCTCAATCTATTCGCTTTTGGTGACTCCATCCTCTGTCCTTTATTAATTCTCAAAAAATACCTTTCAGCCAGACCAGCTTCAGGTCGGCATTTTTTTGTTCACATAGATTCCTCTCCTATGACAAAATTCCAGTTTTCAGCAGTCTTAAGACGTTGTTTTTCTCATTTTAGGCCTTTCCCTTTTCAAATTTTCCACTCATTCTTTCAGAATTGGAGCCGCTACAGAAGCTGCTAGATTGGGTTTGAGTGATGAGGTCATTATGAGATTAGGTAGATGGGAGTCTAGTAGATTTAGCATTTACATCCGTCCTAACTTGTCTCTTTGATTATAGGTGACAAATGTTGCATATGGATATTTGGCCATTCATACATTTACCGGGCTCATAAGAGAGCTTCTCAGCGTTGCTATGGTTCCAACCTTCTGATAAGTGTCTTATACTTTGGAAAGGTATTCGTGGTCTACAATGGACTAATCTTTTCCTTCACATTTCTGAATTATTTCATTCTTGGCCTTATCCATCTATGATAATTTTACACATTGGAGGTAACGATGTTGGTAGATTGAAAACTTTGGATTTAATGTTTTTAATGAAGCAAGATTTGCATCGTTTAAGATTAATGTTTCCAAATACGTGTGTTGTTTTCTCTGAAATGGTGTCTCACCTGCATTGGTTATATTCTAAAGACAGCAGACCATTGGAAAAGATAAAGCGAAGAATTAATCATTTAATTGAAAAATTTTACCATCAATCGGGGGGATCTCCTTCCATCACGTAGATTTGGAAGGAGGTTTTCCCGGTCTTTACAGACAAGATGGTGTACATCTTTCAGATGTTGGTCTTGACATTTTCAATTTAGGTCTTCAAAATTGCATTGAACAGGCTGCGGTGCTGGGGTAGCCTGGTTTTGTTTTCAAAACCCGGCTGGTGGGGACTTGTTTTTTATGAATTTAATTTTGCAGCTCGAGTCCTATGACTGAGCAAGTTAGAATTGGTTTTAATTTGAAAGAATATGTATTTATATTTCATGGATTATTTGAATAAAGTTATTTGTTTAATTCTAATACCAATAAAGGTGCCGCGGCCATTTTTATTCCAACCTGTTGTAGTGTGCTTATTTATTGTTATATAGTGCGACCTACAATTCCATGGGAAATTTTTCACAAACTAAACCAGGAAGATTGTCTTATCTTTGGCCCTGACTGTCTCGTATAGCATGTCTGTGGGCTCCAACCAGCCTTGTAGCAAGTTTGAAGTCTCTGACCCTTTCCTCTAGTAAATCTGTATTCAATGACCTTCTTCTGTAGCATTAAATATACTGAATATAATGTGCGGCTACTTGGTGATATCAGGGGCTACAGCTGAGGTCCTCTATGCCTCGTAAATAGCCAACCACTGCTATAACTCATATAAGTGCAGGAATAATTGAATCTTATTATATGTTTCACAGAGCAATGCACACGGCCACCAATCCCACCTTAGATCTCTAGCTGAAATGTGTTACACTATTCGGCACAATGTTTTCGGGGTTGTTTGGACCCTGGCACATACCTTCATATCTGGTGGTCGTGTCCTTTAGCTCAAATATGGAGGGGAATTTTTATTTTTTTTTCAAAGAAGTTTATTGAAAAATTTTCATGTATACAGAGTATAATCAACATGTAGATTACATATTACATTACAATGTTCGTAAATGAAAACATACATATTAATGAGGCAGGGCATCCTGAACTCTTCAACAAAGGATATGTGCGCTACCTTGCGGGAGGAAGATACCTTGGAAGGCGCAATTTCAACTAGTGTCAGTAAGTATTTGTCCATGTCAAGCAAACTTAACTCTGTACCTGGTCACCCGAGAGCCATCCACCCCTCTTGAGGGAACTTGCTGTGGATGGGGGGCTTCCAGGTACCTTTGAAATCAGGTCAGGCATGGGACGATATGTGGAAATTGTTAAGTCAGTATCGTTGCATATTAAAAAAAAAAAAAAAAAAAAAAAAAGGGGAATAAAAGGTCTTTGTACCTATGGTAAATTAAAAATTTCTTTTCATCCGAAGGTGTTAAGACAGTGAAGGGAAGCACCCGAGAACCAAAGCCCGGATATACTTATTATGCCCCCGTATTCTTGGGAGATGAGATTCCATAGAGTTCTGTGTATTTAACTTATTCACATAAGTTAGTGATACGGGGTTTGAGTAAAGTCAGTAGGGTTAGGGATACATGTGGTTAGAGGGTTTCCCGTTTCCTTCTCTCTCCGCCACAGCTCCTCTTCCTTTTCAGGGTATAATTGTTTTGTAGTCGTCTGTGGTAAGAAAATGTAACCAGCAGGCCCATGTGTGAGTGAATTTGGTGGGTGTGTCTTTTGTTTGATGTATGAGCTCTTCCATTTCTGCAGTCTTTTGAATGCGTTTGTACCAGTCTGCTATAGTTGGAGGGTCAGGAGATCTCCATTTGCATGGAATGCACATCTTTGCTGCGTTGACCATGTGCATAGCAAGCGAGCGTAGGTATGAACGTGTTGGGATTGTGGAGTGGTGAAGGAGGAATTGCTCAGGGGTAAAGTCAAGTGTATAGGTGGTTACTTGTGTGATAATTTTGTGAACCTCTTTCCAGAACGGTTGGATCTTGGGGCATGTCCACCATATATGTAAGAAGGATCCAATGTCTGTTTGACATCTCCAGCATTGCTGCGTGAGGGCTGAGTTAAAATGGTGTAGTGTAAGTGGGGTTCTATACCACCTGGATAATATTTTGAACGCATTTTCTTGTACTTGAACATTAATGGTTCCTTTGTGTATGTGCGTGTATATATTTTCCCAATCTTTTTCTGTGAGGGTAGTATTCAGTTCATGTTCCCATTTTTTATTGTGCCATATTAGGTTTGAGTTTTGATTCGTGAATAACAGGTTATAGGTAAGAGAGATTAGGTGTTTTTGCGGTTCCTCCGATAAGCATAGGGATTCGAAAGCAGTGGTGCGTCTTGCCCATTCTGGTTGTGGTTCGGATCTACTAAAAAAATGTCTAATTTGTACATAAGTCCAGAAGGGGAAGGAGGTTTTATTTATCTTGGTGGCCAATTCTTCTTGAGTCAATAAGCGACCCTCAGAAAAAAAGTGTTCTGCTCGAATGTTTGGATGAGGCCATCCGTCAGTTAGAAAGGATGGATGTGTTCCCGGTGCGAACTCTGGATTGTGTGCTAGTGGAGTCATTGGACCAAGGGTGGAGGAGATATTCTGTTTGTTGCATGTTTCCCGGAAGGCGATCAGCGTTGGGTTAATGAGTGGGTGGGATTTACATTCTGAGGGGACATGTTGTGACTTGGTCCAGGGGAGTTGTGCTAATGGGAGGGGTGACATTGCTTGTTCCAGTCGGATCCAGTCTTTATATTTAGTGTGAATGTTCCAATCTATGATCCTGGTGAGGAGACAAGCCTGTTGATATTTTTTTAAGTCGGGTAACCCTATTCCTCCCTTAAGTTTGGGATATGTGAGCCTAATGTAATTAAGTCTTGGTGTTATTTTACCCCATACAAATTTTATGCAGGCTGTGCGATATGTTGAAAAGAAAGCAGGTGGGAGTTTGATTGGAATTGTTTGCAAAAGGTACAGTATTCTGGGTAAGATGTTCATTTTAATGATTGCGTTTCTCTCAAACCAGGAAAGTAACCCGGAGTCCCAATTTGATAAGTCTTTAGTTATGTTTTGTAGCAGTGGTAGATGGTTTAAGGAGTATAAGTCAGCAAGGGATTTCGGGAGTTGTATGCCCAGGTATGTGATTGCTCGATCATTCCAGGTAAATGGGAATATTGTTTGGCAATGTTGGTGGGTTGCGGGTGGTAAGGTGACATTTAAGGCGTTAGATTTCGTAAAGTTAATTTGAAGATTTGTTAGAGTCTTAAAGGTATCAAAATCTTTGAGTAGGTTTGGAATAGTGGTGAGTGGGTCAGTGAGAAAGAGCAGAATGTCATCCGCAAAGGCTGCCAATTTATACGTGTGGTTTTTAATCTCTATGCCTTTGACATCGGGGTTCTCCCTCAATCTTCTCAGAAGCGGTTCAAGTGTAAGGATAAATATTATAGGGGAAAGGGGGCAACCTTGGCGTGTTCCGTTCGATATGGAGAAGGCGTCCGACAGGTGGCCATTAACACGGACTCTTGCGGTTGGGTTAGCATATAACGCCATTATAAGATTTAGCAGTTTTGCTGGGAGGCCAAGGGCCCGTAGAGCTTCCGTCATGTAGTCCCAGGCCACTCTGTCGAACGCCTTCTCCGCATCGAGGGAAAGCATGAATCCTTGGTGTTTGGAGTTGGTCAGCCAGTGGTGGACATTGATAGCCTTGAGCGTGTTATCCCTCGCTTCTCTTCCTGGGACGAAGCCAACTTGGTCAAGGTGTATGAGTTGGGGGAGGAGGGGGAGGAGTCTATTTGCTATTATCTTGGCATACCATTTGAGGTCAACGTTGAGTAATGAGATTGGTCTGTAATTGGAGACTATATTTGGGTCTTTATTTGGCTTAGGAATTACAGCAATGTGGGCGCTCAAGAGGTCTCTTGGGGGTTCCAAGATCGACATGAATGAGTTGAAGGCGGATAGGAAAAATGGGGTAAGTGAATTTGCGTATGTTTTGTAGTATCCTACAGTCAGACCGTCTGGTCCGGGACTCTTGCCCGTTTTTAGTTGTTTCAGTGATTGGGTGGCTTCGTCTATGGTCAAAGGGTTATCGAGGTCTTGTGCTATGGAGTCTGAAATAGGGGATGGACTGTATTTTTTTAAAAATTCAGAGATTAGCTGTTTTCTTGATCCTTCAGTTGCTATTGGGGTCGTGGGGGGGATGTTGTATAGTTTAGTGTAGTACTTAACGAAGTGTTTTGCTATATCTGGTGTCGAGTTGATTTTTTTCCCTGAGGTATCTGTGATTGAGTGTATAGTCGTTGAAGCTTTTTTGTGTTGTAATGATCTGGCAAGCAGTTTGCTGGCTTTATTGCCATATTCATAAAATGTTTTCTGCGATAGAATGTATCTACGCCGTATTTGTTTTCCTAGGAGTTCTAGTAGTTCCTGTTGGGTTTGAATAAGCTCAGTTAGGGTAGATGTAGCTTGAGCGTGTTTGTGGGCTTTTTCTAGCTTTTGAATCTTTTCCGTGAGTGTTTTATAATGTCGTTGTCGTTCACGGTTACGTTTCGCTGCTGCTGCAATAAATAGGCCACGTACCACACACTTGTGAGCTTCCCAGTTAGAAAGTGGGGAGGTATCGGGTGGTTTATTGTCTTGAAAGTACTGTTTGAGTCGGTTTTCGACTTCAGTTGCAATGGTGGGGTCTGTGAGTAGGGAAGGGTCCAGTCGCCATATCTGAGAGCGGGGAGTGGTAGTGGGGAAGGTCAACGTCATGGAGATAGGATGGTGATCAGAGAGAAACATAGCGTCTATGGATGCGTGTTTGAGCATGGGCAGGTTGTTTTGGGATATGAAAATGTAGTCAATTCTGGAGTAACGGCGATGCGGCGGCGAATAGAAGGTGAAATCTTTACCATTGGGGTTTAACGTTCTCCAAGTGTCGTGAAGAAGCAGGGTTTGGAAAAGTGACTTTATTTTCCGGAGGGCGGTATAGGGAAGGGATGTTGTTCCCGTTGAGGTGTCTTGTGTAGGGTTGAGTGGTACATTAAAGTCTCCGCCAAGAAGGAGGGTACCTTCTTGGAAAGTGGTTAACAGGTCAGTGATGGTGCGAAAGAAGGATACCTGATTGCTGTTAGGTGCATATATATTAGCTAGCGTAATTTTGTGGTGTAGGTATGATCCTTTCAGAAATAGGTATCTGCCGTCTATATCAAGCATTGTGTCGGTTAGTTGAAAAGGGCATTTTTTCCCTATGAGAATTGACAACCCTTTAGATTTGGAAAGTGGGTTGGTTGCATGGTGTACTGTCGGGTAATGATGATTGTGTAATTTTGGTGTGGAATTTGTTCGGAAATGGGTTTCTTGTATAAAGATGATGTCAGCTTTATTTCGGTGCATTGTTAAAAGAAGTTGAGAGCGTTTTTCTGGTATGTTGAGACCCTTAGCGTTAAGTGAGATGATTTTAAGAGTGGGCATGGTTGCTGGGTTTAGCGGGGAGTCCATGGTGCCAAATTATCAGTGGGATCGCTGATGAGAGTGTGTGTTGTGGTCGAGGAGCTGTGGCCGAGAGACAGGTACAGAGATCGGGAAACCGGGAACTTCGAGTGGTGTTGCAATTAATAAATGTAAATGTAATGAAGGTTGTGGTGGGCTAGTGACAGTAGAGATGAGTGTGATGGTTCTTGGTTCGGGGGGGGGGATAGGGTGGGTGGAGAAGAAGAAGAGGGAAGAGGGCGGGGGAATCCAGAGACTGGTGGTACAAGGATCACCTGTCTAAGTGGGTAGGATCCACAACTGTGGAAAATCCGGAAAGTGTCAGTGGCGTGAGCTATATGAGGTGATTTATGAGGAGATACGCTCGTATTGTGCCACTGTGTGGGGGTTGATCTATCCAAGGAGAGATGTAAAATAAGTTTAATAATCTGAGCCGTCAAATCCATAGCCCATTCAGGAGCACGTGTTAAAAGTTGGGGTTGAGATGTTTTAGGTGGATACGTGTTGCGGTGGGACAATGAATATGTCTCGGGGTATGAGTATTTGGGATACAACAATGTATATTAGAGGTTTTCTCTTTTCTTTTTTTTTTTCTCCTCCCCTCCCCTCCCTGTCCCAAATGTGTATTAGTGGTGGAATCCCTGGGGGATGACGTAGTGGAATGTGTTTGCATTTTATGGACGAGGTCTGGTGTGGCTTATAGTATAGACCTTTCCGAACCGTAATAAACCTATGTATAATAAACTCATATATCCTAAGTGTAATAACGTTGTAAATGCTTAGTTATCTTATCCCTTTCTGGGATTGTTTTATTGTCAAGAATGGGTGGTATAGTCAGGAGATAGGCAATAGAGGATGGGGAAGTTCTGCTTTCCCTGTGCCGTGTGCTTCCCAGTCCTCTTCGTTGTGTATCTTATATGTTGATATACATCTTACCCATCATTCACTTCTGTGTTCTGCAATGCCAGTGCTTTTAGGTTTTGACCGAACAGGTAGTTGCAGAAGACAGAAGTGTCAATTGCACAGATATAACTCGTAGAACTTTCAGATGGTTAGAGCCCAGAGGTGATTGTAGAGGTTTCGGGGAAACATAAATGTTTTGGATCCCGGTCGTGTGTAATTTGTGAAAATGGTGGAGGTATGGGAAAACGTATTTGTTGCATGTACCGGGTGTCGGTTTGGGAATGGGGGATAGAGGAGTTATATATCTTTTATTCTTTACCCTAGGGATTAATCAGGTAAGGTAATTTGATCCATAAAGGATCGGGGTATCTGTTTTGTTAGTGTGAGGGGATATGAGTGGCTGGCTTATAGTGATCGTTAGTTGAGTCACCTCTGAGCTCTGGCTGATATTAGATACATAAAACAGGCAGTGCGGAAACCCGTCAAGTAAACAATGCTCTGCAAGATTAACTAGGAAACCGAACTGAACTAGCACTTAAGAAAGAGAAGAAAAAAAAAAAAAAAAAAACGGTATGAGGAGATAGCAGACGTTAAGTTACCCCAGCTGATGACGAAGAGAAGTCCATCGAAAAATAAGAGATGTCCGCCAGATTTCGTGGAGAGGGGTGGGTTCTTCTTGTGTTTCTCTAATGATCGCAGTGTTCTATGACGGTACGTTGATAGAAGTCTGTCGTCTAGGTTACTTTCGATCTTTCTCAAGTCAGCCGACTTGCGGTAGTATAGAAATTCTGTGATGCAGGTTTTCAATTCAAGTTCGGGTCTGGGCAAATCTCCGTGTAGTGTGAGAGTTTTGCGCGTTCGTCTTGATCAGCAAAGTCCGCCGGTGAGGGGAACAGTGAGATCCCTGCAAAGTGTAAGGTGCGGATGGGAGGTTGTAGTGGGGTTTGCAGCTCCTGGAGAAGGTTGGAAAGGGCTCGCGGCATTGTGGAACTTCTCAGTGGAGTATGTTGGCGAAACGGTTTCCAAGTGGATCGGTGGTGGAAGCCGGCATAACAAATGGCATAAGGAGGTTAGAGGTGTAGGATCTTTCAGTAATCACGACGGGCTCTACGAGGCAGGGGAGCCGACATTGGGCTTGCCGGATGTCGCTGTGTTGTAGCAGTGGAGCTGGGTCTATGAGCCGATGGGGATCTTTGTCTCCTGAAGGTCGAGTTTTGGGCATCCATCGGTTCTTCTCGTATTAGGCTTTCCGGATGAGAGAAAGTAAAGTCCGCATACCAGTTTGGCACATCAACATATGGTATGTTTAGGACTTGGCAGAAATTTTCCAGGTCTTCAGGAACTCTTAAGAGGGCTGAGTTGCCTTGATGTGCGGCTTGTAAACCGAACGGAAACTTCCATCGGTATCGAATTCCTTTGTTCCTGAGGACATCTAGTAGGGGCCGCAGATCTTTACGGTGGCGGAGTGTGATCGCCGAAAGATCTTGATAAATGTGGATTGTGCGGCCTTCAAAGGTAAGTTGTTGTTTGTTACGGGCCTTTTTTAGGATATCTTCCTTAAGGGCGAAATCGTTTATGTGGCATATTATATCTCTTGGCGGGTCGGATTCTCTTCCAGGAGGTCTGAGGGCCCTGTGTATGCGCTCCATTGCAATAGGTGTGTGGCGCGGTTGTTCAAGGAGGCGGTTGAACAGGTCTGATACTGTTGAGAGAAGGTGATCATTCTCTACTGATTCGGGGAGGCCTCTCACCCTCAGATTGTGTCTTCTCCCTCTGTTGTCGAGATCTTCAACGTGTCGCTGAAGATCTCGTAATTGTAGCGTGTGTGTGTCCACTTTCTGATGTACTTTCCGGATGGCGGTGGTATGTTGGGCCGTTGTGTTTTCTATGCGTTGTACTCTTCCCGCTATGGCCTGCATTTAGTGACGGAGGTCCGTTATGGCTGCAAACAGCGTGTCCTTTATGTCAGCGGCAACCGTTTTCAGGTCGTTCAGGCTTGGTTGTTGGTGTAGGGCCGGGTTGTTGTCATTTGGAGTGGGAGATAGCTCCGTAGGTGTAAGAGTTATCCCCTCCGGGCTGCGAGCAGAGGATGAGGCGGGAGCCGGAGCCGCCATGTTGGTTCTCTGGGTCCTGAAAATCTCTGGTATGTTTTGGCTGATACGGCCGCTGAATTCCCTCGGTGAACGGGATCTTGTTGCCGAGGATCCACGGGAGGAAGTCCCCATGATGGGCGACTGTTTAGCAGTAGTAATCCCCTGTTATGTGCTTAATATGGGCTATGATCTGACGGAGCTTGAGGTTTAGGCAGCCATCTTCTCCAAAGGCAAACCACGCCCCCATGGAGGGGAATTTTTAACATTGCAACTAACCTTATTGGGAAAACAATCCCTTTCCATCCAGCAATGGCCCTTCTCAACTTAAAACCTGAATTCATAACGCATACCCAATTCAAATTGTTGGTATATCTCTTCACAGCAGCTAAACAGACTTTAGCAAAATCTTGGAAATCACCAACATTAGATATAAATGAAGCAAAAGCTAAAATGAATTACTATATGACCCATGATAGCTATAGAATTGGACACGATCCCCAGATTTTAGGTAATATGGCAGCCTTGGATTACATATTCCATGCCAACCCTAGACAAGAGTGTTCTACTGCCATGGTAGTTGTGATAACAAGACATAGGCTATATTTCAGCCCTAGTTGTTGTGGTGACTTTTGGCCTGACCTTGCGGATTCTTTCCCTTAACCTTCTTCTCTTCTCCCCTTCCTACTATACTTTCTATCCTTTCTTTTCCTTATAATATATTATTCTATGATATTGAAGCTCTAATTGATATTTAAATAATAATCTCAATTATTGTCTAGAAATAGAAATAAAACAAGGCAAACGATGTAGCAGAACTTCCATAACTCATTTAATTCGATTCTTTTGAAATGGACAAAGATTCCAAAGTTCTTTTTCTCTCCTATTTCTTTATTTCCTTTTAAAATATATTGCCTTGTGTTAGAATATATTGTCTTGTTTTACGATATTATTAATGAATTAACTATTCTTTAATTGTAAATGAGCTTCCTTATACTCAATGTATGTTATTATTTAATGTTATCTGTACATAATCTCCGTACTCAATAAAACTATTTTGACAAAGAAATGTGTTATACATTTTTCCATAAAGAATTTCTGCTTGAATCCTTGTACTGTAGACCAATGCAAAACTATCCATTTTTCCACTTTTATATTTGCTATTGATGGGATAAACCGCAATCCAGATATTCTGCCCAACGTAACTCTGGGATACCATGTGTATGATTCTTGTGGACATGTGAATAAAGCTATAAAAGATGTTCTACAGATATTGTCTGGACATACAAAGGAAGGTCCAAATTATTCCTGTATGGAGCTGGGTACCCTGGCTGGTTTCATTGGAGATCTCAATTCTGACACCACTCTCCAAATGGCCCAGCTGCTGAATCTATATGGTTACACTCAGGTAAGAAAAGCTTGATTTTCTATATTACATAACGTTAGGACAGCTAGTCATCTTATGGTGAGGTGGGTCAAAAAGGTACAAATAATCCTTTGTGCAAATCGCCGTAAAGTATAACATTGTTCTAAAAAAAAGAAGGCAGCGACTGGTAGGGATTGGCAAATGTTCAGTCCAGAATGTTATGGCATTTGGACAAATGTCTGATGTTTTGCCCATTCAGTCCCCTGATTATCATATATCCAATATCTCACAAAGATAAGTACACCCCTCACATTTTTTGTAAATATTTTATTATATCTTTTCATGTGACAACACTGAAGAAATGACACTTTGCTATAATGTAAAGTAGTGAGTGTACAGCTTGAATATCAGTGTAAATTTGCTGTCCCCTCAAAATAACTCAACACACAGTCATTGTCTAAACCGCTGGCAACAAAAGTGAGTACACCCCTAAGTGAAAATGTCCAAATTGGGCCCAAAGTGTCAATATTTTGTGTGGCTACTATTATTTTCCAACACTGCCTTAATGCTCTTGGGCATGGAGTTCACCAGAGCTTTACAGGTTGCCACTGGAGTCCTCTTCCACTCCTCCATGATGACATCACAGAGCTGGTGGATGTTAGAGACCTTGCGTTCCTCCACCTTCTGTTTGAGGATGCCCCACAGATGCTCAATAGAGTTTAGGTCTAGAGATATGCTTGGCCAGTCCATCACCTTTACCCTCAGCTTCTTTAGCAAGGCAGTGGTCATCTTGGCGGTGTGTTTGGGGTCATTATCATGTTGGAATACTGCCCTGCAGCCCAGTCGGCGAAGGGAGGGGACCATTTTCTGCTTCTGTATGCCACAGTATATGTTAGCATTTATGGTTCCCTCAATTAACTGTAGCTCCCCAGTGCCGGCAGCACTCATGCAGCCCCAGACCATGACACTCCCACCACCATGCTTGACTGTAGGCAAGACACACTTGTCTTTGTACTCCTCACCGGGTTGCCACCACACATGCTTGACACCATCTGAACCAAATAAGTTTATCTTGGTCTCATCAGACCACAGGACATGGTTCCAGTAATCCATGTCCTTAGTCTGCTTGTCATCAGCAAACTGTTTGCGGGCTTTCTTGTGCATCATCTTTAGAAGAGGCTTCCTTCTGGGACGACAGCCATGCAGATCAGTTTGAGTCTGAGCACTGACAGACTGACCCCCCGCCCCTTCAACGTCTGTAGCAATGCTGGCAGCACTCATACGTCTATTTCCCAAAGACAACCTCTGGATATGACGCTGAGCACGTGCACTCAACTTACATAGTTATGTAGTTACATAGTAGGTGAGGTTGAAAAAAGACACAAATCCATCAAGTCCAACATATGTGTGTGATTATAAGTCAGTATTACATTGTTTATCCCTGTATGTTGTGGTCCTTCAGGTGCTTATCTAATAGTTTTTTAAACTATATGCTCCCCACTGAGACCACTGGCTGTGGAAGAGAATTCCACATCCTAACCGCTCTCACAGTAAAGAACCCTCTATGCAGTTTAAGGTTAAACCTCTTTTCTTCTAATTTTAGTGAATGGCCGAATATCTTATTAAATTCCCTTTTGCGGAAAAGTTTTATCCCTATTGTGGGGTAACCAGTACGGTATTTGTACATTGAAATCATATCCCCTCTCAAGCGTCTCTTCTCCTGAGAGAATAAGTTCGGTGCTCATAACCTTTCTTCATAACTAAGGTCCTCCAGTCTCTTAATTAGTTTTGTTGCCCTTCTCTGTACTCAAACCATTTCCAGCACATCCTTCCTGAGGACTGGAGCCCAGAGCTGGATGGCATACTCCAGGTGCGGCCTGACCAGAGTCCTATAGAATGGGAGAATTATCGTTTTATCTCTGGCGTTAATTCCCTTTTTAATGCATGCCAATATTCTGTTTGATTTGCTTGCAGCAGCATGGACCCCCAGGTCCTTTTCCAACCTAGATTCCCAAAGAGGTTCTCCCCCAGGGAGTAGATTGCATTCATGTTTTTGCCACCCAAATGCATTATTTTAAATTTTTCTACATTAAACCTAATTTTCCATGTAGTTGCCCACCTCATAAATTTGTCCAGATCTTCCTGAAAGGTTTCCACATCCTTCGTATAAGTTATTGCCATGCTTAGCTTAGTATCGTCCGCTTATACAGAGATTGAGCTGTTTATCCCATCCTCCAGGTCATTTATGAATAAATTAAATATGATTGGTCCCAGGACAGAACACTGAGGGACCCCACTTTCTTCTTTGGTTGACCATGGTGAGGCCTGTTCTGAGTGGAACTTGTCCTGTTAAACTGCTGTATGGTCTTGGCCACCATGCTGCAGCTCAGTTTCAGGGTCTTGGTGATCTTCTTATAGCCTAGGCCATCTTTATGTAGAGCAGCAATTATTTTTGTTCAGATCCTCAAAGAGTTCTTTACTATGAGGTGCCATGTTGAACTTCCAATGACCAGTATGAAAAAGTGAGAGCAATATCACCAAATTTAACACACCTGCTCCCCATTCACACCTGAGACCTTTTAACACTAATGAGTCACATGACACCGGGGAGGGAAAATGGCTAATTGAGTTCAACTTGGACATTTTCACTTAGGGGTGTACTCACTTTTGTTGCCAACGGTTTAGACATTAATGGCTGTGTGTTGAGTTATTTTGAGGGGACAGCAAATTTACACTGTTATACAAGCTGTGCACTCACTACTTTACATTGTAGCAAAGTGTCATTTCTTCAGTGTTGTCGCATGAAAAAATATAATAAAATATTTGCAAAAATGTGAGGGGTGTACTCACTTGTGTGAGATACTGTAGAAGTAGTATTTTAGGAAGCTAGGAGCCACCAAAGTCACCAATGTCATTGGCTTACATGGCCGACAATCCCCAGCCATGGCCATATTTGGTCAATGATGTCATTATTATCCCCGCCCCTTCCCTGTCACGTGCGCCGGGTCTGTTGGGTTTTTAGTGTTGGCAGGTTGACAGGTGGCATACATCATAAATAATTATGCATTTACAATGAGGGGCTTTTCTTGGGTTATTTTTTTAATAAAGGACATGTCAAACATTTGGGTGTCTTTATCTATAGATTACTTTTTTTGTGATTGAGTAGAAGTACTATGTCCCTCTTACTCATTCACATAGGGATGGCCAGATTCTGGAAGCCTCCATATTTTTTAAAAAGGCTTCCAGCTTCCAATAAGCCTCCCGCCTGCAGACATCCACAACCACCAGGCCAGGGTTGTGGGGGGAAGGACTATCTATCGGAGGATCTTGGATCCCACATATAATTGAAAGAGGACTTTTAACACAAGTTTGTTTTGTTATTGAATTATTGTATTATTTCATATTCCATTTTTCAGTCAGGGAGATTACTGTGCACATGGTGGTGGTATGGATATATTGGAGATGTGGAAGCACTGCATAATTCTAACATGTATACTGTATATAGTATATAGAGTATCAAGATACAACGATACAACGTTTGTACACAGTGCAAGGAAGGTATTGAAAAGGCCGATCAAAGTAGATGGAAGTATATATATATATATATATATATATATATATATATATATATATATATATATATATATATATATATATATATATATATATATATATATATATATATATATACATATACAGTATCTTTCTTTATTATCTGAAGAAATGAGAGTTATGGTTGAATAGACAGACCCATAGTGGAAATGTAAACACTGATCTGGTCCATGAAGGATATACGGGTTCAGGAGCTGAGCTGGTTATTGTGTTTAAACTTGGTTGTCCACCTCCAGCTAAAGACAAAATCAGTCTTGCAGTGGGAGTGTCTATAAAGAAATAAGATGATCAGGAGACCCCTAGTTGGGATTACAGGAGAAAGATCTCTTAGAGAGAAATTTATCAAAACTGGAGAAGCCATAATCTGGGGCAGATGTATGGCAACCAATCGGCATCCATATTTCATCTTCAAAGCTTAACTAAACAAGCTGAAGATAGAGGCTGATTGGCTGCTCCAGATTCTGGCTGCTCCAGTTTTGATAAATTCCCCATTAATGTCATATTATCAGCTTTCACTGATGACTGTAATCATTTATGAAATAATACATTTACTCTTACATATCTGATTGGTGCGGTGAAATAAAAGCACCACTAAAATCTGCTTATACATCTACTGTAGACAGCTCAGATGACATGTTTGTTGCTCTTAAAAAAAAACAAAAAAACATTCAAACATTTTCTAAGGTTTTCTTGTCCATTAAGAGTTCCAGATTAATTATACAGACTGTTTTCTTTCTTTCTAGATTAGTTATGGTGCCAGAGATACTTTACTAAGTAATAGAAAGATGTATCCAAACTTTTTCCGGACAGTTCCGGATGATGAGATGCAATATGTGGCCATAGCAAAGTTACTGGAAAGGTTGAAGTGGAACTGGGTCGGGATCCTTACATCTGATGATGAATACGGAGAGAGGGAGATCCGACAACTCAGAAAACATTTATCTAATCATGGAATTTGTATTGAATTCAAGATTCTGGTGTCTGTAAAGAATTATGATAAAATTCCTCCAGAGCTGCGGACCTCAACTACGGAAGTTCTTATTATTTGCGGCTCAGTTAGTATGACTTATTACAAGTTTTTGTATAATACTGTCCCTTATTACACGGAGAAAACATTTATTATACCAGATTCTTGGTCAATAAGTGAAGTGTTTTTTGATATCAGTAATTGCAGCTTGGTGCTTGCATACCCCCATCTCTACACAAAGGGATTGCTGGAATATTTTGATAGTATTTATCCATCCAGCCGCCCAAATGACCCCCTGATGGAGGATATTCTCATAACTCACTATGGATGCTTTTCAAAAAACCAAATGAAAAATGTCCTTATTCCACTCACATTTAGAAATCCTCTTAGGAACTGCAGTTTGGGGACACGTCCACTTGGTTTATCTTATCCTGATGAGAAATCATCCTATAAAGTGTATATTGCAGTCTACATTTTGGCTCAAGCATTACATGACATGGATTTCTCTTTTAAAATAAATAACAAAAAATCTGAAATAAATCCACATACACTAAAGTATAAGGTGAGAGCGTCCAATGAAAGTTTACTCGTATCTTTTTATACTCGGTCAGTTCAGTACTGGAACACAATGGGGTTTATTTACTAAAGGCTAATCCACTTTGCACTACAAGTGCACTTGGAAGTGCAGTCGCTGTAGATCTGAGGGGGACATGCAAGGACAATAAAAAACAGCATTTTTACTTGTACATGATTGGATGATAAAATCAGCAGAGCTTCCCCTCATTTCAGAACTTCCCCTCACATCTACAGCAACTGCACTTCCAAGTGCACTTGTAGTGCAAAGTGGATTTGCCTTTAGTAAATCAACCCCAATGTGCCCAGACAAAAATTACACCCAGTTTAGGTTCATGTTTAGTTTAGAGGTGTTTAACCCTTTCACTTCTGGAGCTGTTTTTTTTATGTAAGCAGAGACAATGCTTGCTGTATCATCTTTTTCTGTCACATGATATTAGTGCAATGGTTTACCAAATGTAATCTTTTGTTTTCAGTAAAAGGTACACTAAGTTCATTTTTAGGGCATACAAATGTAATATATTACCCAATTATTTGGTAAACTATAAAAGATGAGGTTGCACTGAATAAATAGATAGTCGGTGTGTCAAGTCTTAAAATGACCGGCACCTCTGAAATGGTGACAAACTTTAGTACATTCACTTTTCCATAGGTAATGTTTTAAAGACTAAGTTCACCTTTTGGAACATGTTACATGGCACATCAGTATTTAGGATGTAAAGTGTTCCAGCATGAATAAACTACAAGTCCTGTCAGATAACTGATAAACGGTCTAAAATGATTATTCTCACTCCAGCATGAATGTTGATAGTGTGCAGGCGCCCCTGCCATCTGTGTTTATTTTTGTATATTCATGTAAGTATAGGGCAGCACAGTGGTGTAGTGGTTGGCACGTTCACCCAGCAGTAAAAAGGTTCACTGGTTCAAATCCCAACCACAACACCACCTGCCTGGAGTTTGCATGTTCTCCCTGTGCCTGCGTGGGTTTCCTCTGGGTCCTCCGGTTTCCTCCCACACTCCAAAGACATGTTGGTAGGTTAATTGGATCCTGTCTAAATTGTCCCTAGTATGTATGAATGTGAGTTAGGGACCTTAGATTGTAAGCTCCTTGAGGGTAGAGACTGATGTAAATGTATAATATATATGTAAAGCACTGCATAAATTGACAGCACTATATAAGTACCTGGAATAATAATAATATGTGGGGGTGGGGGGAGGTTCATATTTATGTATTTTGAGGGGTTAAAGTGCTTGGAATTAACTTTATTTTCTTACACTTTGTTTTGTATCACATGAGGACACAAGTCCCCTATGTGATACTTTTTTGGGGACAGGTTCACTTTAATGAGACCCCTGATGTCTCCCCCGCCCTCCATTAAACGAATGGAGTGCAGATCACACTCCATTAGCTTCTTCCCAGTGGCAGCAGGACCTCAAAGTGACATTTTACTGATCACTTCCTGGTTCTTAATAGATGGGGAGATCAACAAACAGACATTCACTGGTCTCCCTAATGGAGGCTGCCATTGCTGAACTCTCCTTGGCGAATAATAGAATAATAGTTCTTTGGCTGTTCAGATGCTTTCATATCAGAGTTGTCTGACTCTAGTTATACAGGAAATATTTCTGGCACTGATTTCCTGAAGTCACACACAGCAAGGTATCTATAAGTTTTTAGGGCTAAACTTTAAAATTTAAGATGATATATTAATTCTGAGCACATTGGGGGGGGGGGGGGGTCGAAGTCCTCTTGAGGGATCTGACCAGCAGTGGTGCTCTGTTTCGGTTTCTTTTTTTTTCTATTAGTTATTCCATTTTTAACCACCTCAAGAATAGTCTTCCCCGAGCCCGACCCACCACCACCAGGCCATTTTCAGTTTTTAGCACTGTGACACTTTGAATGATAATTACTCAGTCATCCAACAATGTACCCAAATGAAATTTTATTTATTTATTTATTTTGGTAGGATTTAATCACCACCAAGTTTTTAAGTTTTGCAATATAAATGAGAAAAATCCATTCTGGTTAAAAATGTTGATTATAAAATTTTGCAAATAAATAATATTTCTTCATAAATTTAGACCAACACGTATTCTGCTACATTTCTTGGGTAAAATAACCCAAATCAGTGGATATTATTTAGTCTGTGGGAAAGTCTACACACTATGGGATATAGATCTGAAAATTGATCAGTCCTGATGTACTGATGGCCTCATTTCTTGAGGCCCTAAAATGACAGGACAATACCCCCCACTGATCCACATTCTATTCAAGAAATCTGCAGCACCCAGAGGGACACAATGATTCCATACACATAACTTTCCACTGCCAACAGTGTTTTAAAGAGACAATGGGGTTGGTTTACTAAAACTAGAGAGTGCAAAATCTGGTGCAGCTGTGCACAGTAGCCAATCAGCTTCTATCTTTAGCTTGTTCAATTAAGCTTTGACAAAAAACCTGGAAGCTGATTGGTTTCTGTGCTGAGCTGCACCAAAATTTGCACTCTCCAGTTTTAGTAAATCAACCCGATTGCTATATAGGACCTGAGCCTACTTTCTGTACTTTGTACCCCAAAAATATGTTTTAATTGTTTTGCCACAAACCACAGTCTTATACAGATACATAAACGTAGGTACATAGTTACATATTTGATAAGGTTGAATGGAGACACCAGTCCATCCAGTTCAACCTCTGTGTGTGTGTTTATGTCACTACCATATCCCTGTATATTGCATTCACTAAGATGTCCATCTAAAAGTTTTATCTCTGACACCACCAACTGTGGAAGGGGGTTCCACATCCTTACCAATCAAACAGTAAAGAACCCCCTATAGAGTTAAAGGTTAAACCGATTCTCATCCAACTTCTTTGAGCGGCTGCAAATCTTCTTAAGAAACCTGAGACTAAATAGTTTACTCTCTATGTTAGAATCACCATTAAAAAATTGGCATATTGTGATCATATCTACTCATAAGTGCTTCTCCGGGGAGAATAGGTTTAATGTTTGTAGTCGTTCTTCATAACTGAGGTCCTTCGGCCCCCTTATTGGCTTTGTTCCCCTTCTCTGGACTCTCTACAGTTCCAGCACATCCTTCCTGAGGACTGGTGACCAGAACTAGACGGCATACTCCAGATGTGGCCGAACCAGAGTTTTGTAAAGTGGTAGAATTAAAGTCTTATCTCTTGAGTAGAAACCCTTTTTAATGCATGCTCATAGTCTGTTGGCCTTGCTTGCTGCACCTTGGCATTGCATGCTATTACTGAGCCTGTGGTCTACAAGAATCTCCAGATCCTTTTCTATCCCCAATTCCCCCAGGGGTTCTCTCACTAATGAGTAACTTGTGTTCATATTTTTTTAGCCCCCAAGTGCATTACTTTATATTTTTCAATAATAAACCTCAAGCACAAACATGTGAAAACTTGCAACTATAATTTAGCTTTTTAGAAGATAACATTTTTTCCCCTTATTTTTAAAGGGTCTTCAAGAGCCAGATAAGCCTCCAACCACAGACTCCCACAACTACCGGGCCATGATTGTGGGCAAGTGGTCCCCCTGGGAAGGTACCCCCATGTTAAGGGCATATGGCTTGGTAAGGTTCAGAATGGGGCAGACAGCTGCCCAACCCCCCTCATCCTAGCCACCCAGGGTGCATGCTTGGATAAGGGTCTGGTGTAAAATTTTGGGGAGACTGCATTATTTTTTGTGGGGTTCCACTTAAGATTCATGTCAGGACTAAAGGGCCTGGTGTAAATTTTGGGGGGATTCTAAGGCATTTTATTTATCCCTGCTATAGGTTACTATTCACCTGTCAGTCAGAAATCCCTGGAATCCCTGGCTGGCAGCTGAATGTGCTGGAAGGGGATGAGTCACTGGTTGTTAGGATGCCAACAGGTACCAGTTCCCTAACAACCAGGAGGAATTTGTCACATTTAGCAGTGGTAATAAAAGGGATTTGCTCCTTTTGGGACTAGTACCTGTAGCAGAGGTAGAAGCTGATTGGACTTTACACACAATACTCTTGGAGCAGTGCTGTCAGAGCTACATGTCCATGGGTTCTGTTGAGCATTGTTCGGCTAACAAATTAAAAATGCCAATTTTCTAGGCTACTAGTAGGGATGAGCTTCGAGTTCGAGTCGAACTCATGTTTGACTCGAACATTGGCTGTTCGCAAGTTCACCGAACAGCGAACAATTTGGGGTGTTCGCGGCAAATTCGAATGCCGCGGAACACCCTTTAAAAGTCTATGGGAGAAATCAAAAGTGCTAATTTTAAAGGCTAATATGCAAGTTATTGTCATAAATCAATGCAAAAAAAATTTTTAAAAACGGCCATTTTTTCAGGAGCAGTGATTTTAATAATGCTTAAAGTCAAACAATAAAAGTGTAATATCCCTTTAAATTTCGTACCTGGGGGGTGTCTATAGTATGCCTATAAAGGGACGCATGTTTCCTGTGTTTAGAACAGTCTGACAGCAAAATGACATTTTGAAGGAAAAAACTCATTTAAAACTACCCGCGGCTATTGCATTGCCGACAATACACATAGAAGTTCATTGATAAAAACGGCATGGGAATTCCCCAAAGGGGAACCCCGAACCAAAATTTAAAAAAAAAAATGACGTGGGAGTCCCCCTAAATTCCATACCAGGCCCTTCAGGTCTGATATGGATATTAAGGGGAACCCCGGCCAAAATAAAAAAAAAAAAATGACGTGGGGTTCCCCCTAAATTCCATACCAGACCCTTCAGGTCTGGTATGGATTTTAAGGGGAACCCCGCGCCAAAAGAAAAAAAAACGGTGTGGGGTCCCCCCAAAAATCCATACCAGACCCTTATCCGAGCACGCAACCTGGCAGGCCGCAGGAAAAGAGGGGGGGACGAGAGTGCGGCCCCCCCCTCCTGAACCATACCAGGCCACATGCCCTCAACATTGGGAGGGTGCTTTGGGGTAGCCCCCCAAAACACCTTGTCCCCATGTTGATGAGGACAAGGGCCTCATCCCCACAACCCTGGCCGGTGGTTGTGGGGGTCTGCGGGCGGGGGGCTTATCGGAATCTGGAAGCCCCCTTTAACAAGGTGACCCCCAGATCCCGGCCCCCCCCCTGTGTGAAATGGTAAGGGGGTACATAAGTACCCCTACCATTTCACGAAAAAAGTGTCAAAAATGTTAAAAATGACAAGAGACAGTTTTTGACAATTCCTTTATTTAAATGCTTCTTCTTTCTTCTATCTTCATTCATCTTCTGGTTCTTCTGGTTCTTCTGGCTCTTCGGGTTCTTCCTCCGGCGTTCTCGTCCAGCATCTCCTCCGGCGTCTTCTATCTTCTTCTCCTCGGGCCGCTCCGCACCCATGGCATGGTGGGGAGGCTCCCGCTCTTCTCTTCATCTTCTTCATCTTCTTCTCTTCTTCTTTTCTTCTCTTCTTCTCTTCTTCTCTTCTTCATTTTCTTCTCCGGGCCGCTCCGCACCCATGCTGGCATGGAGGGAGGCTCCCGCTGTGTGACGGCGCTCCTTGTCTGACAGTTCTTAAATAACGGGGGGCGGGGCCACCTGGTGACCCCGCCCCCCTCTGACGCACGGGACGTGATGGGACTTCCCTGTGGCATTCCCCGTGATGTCACAGGGAAGTCCCGTCATGTCCCGTGCATCAGAGGGGGCGGGGTCACCGGGTGGCCCCTCCCCCCGTTATTTAAGAACTGTCAGATGAGGAGCGCCGTCACACAGCGGGAGCCTCCCTCCATGCCAGCATGGGTGCGGAGTGGCCCGGAGAAGAAAATGAAGAAGAGAAGAAGAGAAGAAGAGAAGAAAAGAAGAAGAGAAGAAGATGAAGAAGATGAAGAGAAGAGCGGGAGCCTCCCCACCATGCCATGGGTGCGGAGCGGCCCGAGGAGAAGAAGATAGAAGATGCCGGAGGAGATGCTGGACGAGAACGCCGGAGGAAGAACCCGAAGAGCCAGAAGAACCAGAAGAACCAGAAGATGAAGGAAGATAGAAGAAAGAAGAAGTATTTAAATAAAGGAATTGTCAAAAACTGTCTCTTGTCATTTTTAACATTTTTGACAGTTTTTTAGTGAAATGGTAGGGGTACTTTTGTACCCCCTTACCATTTCACACAGGGGGGGGCTGGGATCTGGGGGTCACCTTGTTAAAGGGGGCTTCCAGATTCCGATAAGCCCCCCGCCCGCAGACCCCCACAACCACCGGCCAGGGTTGTGGGGATGAGGCCCTTGTCCTCATCAACATGGGGACAAGGTGTTTTGGGGGGATACCCCAAAGCACCCTCCCAATGTTGAGGGCATGTGGCCTGGTACGGTTCAGGAGGGGGGGCGCACTCTCGTCCCCCCCTCTTTTCCTGCGGCCTGCCAGGTTGCGTGCTCGGATAAGGGTCTGGTATGGATTTTTGGGGGGACCCCACGCCGTTTTTTTTTTTTTTTTTGGCGCGGGGTTCCCCTTAAAATCCATACCAGACCTGAAGGGTCTGGTATGGAATTTAGGGGGAACCCCACGTCATTTTTTTTTTACATTTTGGCCGGGGTTCCCCTTAATTTCCATACCAGACCTGAAGGGCCTGGTATGGAATTTAGGGGGACTCCCACGTCATTTTTTTTTTTTTAATTTTGGTTCGGGGTTCCCCTTTGGGGAATTCCCATGCCGTTTTTATCAATGAACTTCTATGTGTATTGTCGGCAATGCAATAGCCGCGGGTAGTTTTAAATGAGTTTTTTCCTTCAAAATGTCATTTTGCTGTCAGACTGTTCTAAACACAGGAAACATGCGCCCCTTTACAGGCATACTATAGACACCCCCCAGGTACGAAATTTAAAGGGATATTACACTTTTATTGTTTGACTTTAAGCATTATTAAAATCACTGCTCCTGAAAAAACGTCCGTTTTTAAAACTTTTTTTTGCATTGATCCATGTCCCCTGGGGCAGGACCCAGGTCCCCAAACACTTTTTATGACAATAACTTGCATATTAGCCTTTAAAATTAGCACTTTTGATTATTCATGTTCGTGTCCCATAGACTTTAACGGTGTTCGCGTGTTCGAGCGAACTTTTTTCCTGTTCGCATGTTCTGGTGCGAACAGAACAGGGGGGTGTTCGGCTCATCCCTAGCTACTAGGTAAGAAGATGTAAAAATAGCATGGTGGGTGGGCACTGCCCTGGGGAACATTTACCAATACAAAAACATTTTTAAAAATTCCACTTGACCAGGAGCAGTGATTTTAACAAAAATGCTTAAAGTGAAACAGTAAAAATGCAAAATTCGTTTAAATAACATGCGGGGGAGGGGGTATCCTAATCTTACCTTTAAAGGGGTCCATCTCCATCATGTTCAGAAAGTGCTGAAAGTTTCTGTTTGTTTTTTTGAGAAGCTGGCAGTGACATGTAATTTGATGGCAATTTAAACTTTTTTTCTGATTGTAAGACAAAACTCAACAAAACAAAAAACATGGGAGGTCACCCTAAAAATCCATACCAGACCCTTATTCTGAGCGTGCATCCTGGTGGGCCAGGAAAGGGGAGGATTGAGCAGGCACCTCCCCCCGAACCATACCAGGCCACATGCCTTCAACATGGGGGCGATGTCTTGTTGATAAGAACAAGAGCCTCTTCCCCACAACCCTGGTCGATGATTGTGGGGGTCTGTTGGTGGGTTGGCTTATCAGAATCACAGTTGCTATTTTCTTGTAAATCAAAAAGGCTTAAATATGGCCAGTCACCCTATTTGGACAGTGATGTCACTACTATTCCCACCCCTTTGCTTATGTGGCTGGGATTTCCAGTGATGTCATTGGTTCCTAGGGATGCCTCGGGAGCAAGCATACACAGCTTCCTTAGGAATCACTGACAGCAGGAGGTTGTCATATATAGAAGCTATAGAAATATTGCTTCTATATGAGATTATCGACTCCAATCCAAAAGAAGGTTGGATGGGCAAAAGTTTGGCCACTTGTCTGAATGCCCAAACAGCCAATGTTTATACCAGACCATTGTCTCATCCTGACTGAAAATCCATTTGTTTTTCCATTCACACAGAATTCTCCATGGACTGTACACAGTGCAGAGGTCTTCCTCATATTATTTCCCCTGCTGGTCCAATGTTCTCAGCCTATAATGTTAGGTCATTTTCTCTATTGGTGAATGGTAACTTTCATGGTCAAATGTTCTCATGGCTATTTTTCTCAAATGTTAGAGAATGTTACATTCACCCGGTGAAAAGCAACAAAGATACCATTACACACATATTATAAACATTATGGTATTATTCATTATACTTGCACAAATTTTAAGACATTCATAGTTTATATGGTTTAAAAGATTGAAAAAAAAGACACAGGTCCATCCATTTCATCCTGTGTGTGCGTGTATGATTTTTATTCTTTGAAAGTCCCCATAGCCTCATATATTCTGCTTTATGAGGAAGACATCTAAAAGGTTTTTAAAGTTGTCAGCACTCTCAGCTTGTACCACTTCCTAGGGAAGGGAATTGTACATTTTTACTTCTCTAGCTGTAAAGATCCCTTTCCACAATCTAAGGTTAAGCCTCCTTTCTTCTAACCACAAATCATGACCACATGTCCTCTTCGGGGACCTTACAATAAACAGTTTATCACAGTTACTGAAGTCACTTTTAAATATATTTGCACATTGTAATCATGTCTTCTCTTAAGGACTAACTCCACTTTTGTTGAGAAAAAAACATTTCCCTCTGGGTGATCTATGTACATTGCATGGATTTTACCAAACTTTGTTGCAGATTCCTATCTTTTGTTACTCTAAAGAAATAGCTGTTTGTTTCTCTATGTCCATGTACTGGGTGAATGTGAATGGAAGCGGTTTAATAATTGTAGCTCCCTCTAGTGTGCTAATGTAGGATTTTTGTGTAGGAAAATTGTTCAGGCTTGGCTGGCAGCCTCTCTCTACTTCTAGAAACTAGCAGAAGATTCTAGAATAATGGGAGTGGAGGTGAGGAGAAGCTGCCTGGAGTATTCATGAGGGCCCTGACCAATCCCAAAAGATGGGTTGGCAGGGGGCAGGTCCCCTCAAATACTCTGGGTGAGCCCAGTTGGGGCAGAGAAGTTCGGGTTGAAGCTGGAGATTAAATTTTTGGCCTTTCGGTGGCCCTTGATGGTGCCCCCTAGTCTGAGGGGGTAAACGCGGGCCTGGGTTCATGTGTGAAAGGGACTCTATTCACGACCCACAGGGGTGTTCTGACCAGAGGACAGAAGGGGAAAACTGACGGGCAAATCTCCAGAGAGGAAGACAGCCAGGTGGGTGGGTGAGTGTTACAATTGGAGAGGACTGAGAGGCATGCCTGAGAGGACTGGGAGAGAGCAGTCTGGGATGGATGCAGAGTCAGTCTGGGAGGACTGTGGAGTCTTGGCCAGGAGGGCTGGAGAAAGGGGCAGCTGCAGCCAGGTGGGCTGGCAGTATCTGAAGAGGTGGTGCTGGGATCAGTAGCCAAAATAGTAGGAGGGCAGATAGGCACTAGGGCTTTGCTACACAAACAAGGGGCCTATGGTTCCCACCTGGAAAGGGTTTTTACTACTCATTTGACTGAGCCTTTGTCAGATCGTCCAAACAGTGCTAGCTGGTCCTGGGAGTTGTAGTTCTACAAGCAAGATTTGTGCTGGAGGTAGAGGAGAAGTGTATATACAGACTGTATATAGTTGTGTCTCTGAAGAGTTTTGAACAAGTGGGCATCCCATAATATCCCTATCCCAGTTTATTTTCCTCAATTCAATTTAAAACAAAGCACTGGACTGTTCTTCAGACTTAAGTATGCAGTGAAGATGTGCTGTGCCTGGCTGTGCAGGGTGGGGGACCCCTTTACACTTGTGCCTCCTTAGGGGGGTGCGCTACATAATTGTCAATCAGCTGCTGCACCTGCAGGGCTTTAATGGGGAAAGTGGAAGGGTCTGCATCCCTTTAGCCCCCGTTCACACCTATGCGAATTAGATGCGGCTTACACCGCATGTAATTCGCAGGACATTTTAAAATACATTCATATGAATGCATCTGGTTCACATATGTGCGTTGCATTCGCACTGCGCATTGCACAAAAAACATGTGCGTTTCCTGGGCATTGCGGTGCGAATTACGAGCCCCTTATCTTCTATGGGAACACATCCCATCTTCGCAGATGCATTGCGTTCTGAACACCTCCTTCTCTCCCCCCCTCTCCCTCCCCCTCTCCCTGCTCACTGATCCGGAGCTAAAACACTGATGAGCCTTTGAACAGGAGATTTTTATCTCCCCAGTGAAACCTGAGCTTCAATTCGCACCGCACATGTGTGAACCCAGGCTAAGACGTGATTTCCCTTTGGGAGTTCCTCACCAAAAATGACATTTTTATTGCAAGGGATGCACAAAACCTGATTTGTATCTGACTGATTGTATCTGACTGATTTGTATTTTACTTCTGGGAAAATCAGTGAGCCAATCACACAAGCAGGAAGTTTCATTTCTGGGGGAGGGGTTTTCTGTACACCATCTGTGTAAAGAACGCCTCCAGGTGGCCATATTGCATTTTATAGAACATTACAGAGCTGCAGAATAAAAGAAAATGTCATTTTAAATAACATTCAATTACAATATTTGTATACGCTATATTATTTTTTTATTTGCTCATTTTTTTCTCATGAAAGTGGAATTGCCCTTTAAGTGCCTCTTCTCCGGAGTGAATACCTGTAATCTATCAGTCCTCATAGCTGAGATCTTCTGTCCTCCTTGTTCATTTTGTTGCCCTTTGCTGAACTCTTTCTAATTCATCAACATCTTTCCTGAGGATTGGTGACCAAAACTGAACTGTATATCCAAGATGAGGCTGAGCCAGTGTATTGTAAAGGGGTAGAATTATTGATTTATCTCTGGAATATTCACATTCACAAAGTAAATTGTTTATAAATAGTCCCAATAAAATGTATTCAGCATTTTTCAGTGTTCAGCAAACAGGTCATCTCATCCTGATGACATTCTCTAAATGAGATATAACTAGATAAACAATCTATAATCAATAAATTATTAAACGTTCTATATACTTGTTACCTATAATCATTTCTGTCATTTTTTAAGCTGTCCCACTATGTAAATGAAGTCCAGTACAAGGATCCGAATGGCAAGGTTATGATTTTTAATAAAAAAGGAGAACTGCCCAGCCCACTGGTAATTGTAAACTGGATTTCAAGATTTAAAGGTAGAAAAATCACTGATTGGATGATTGTGGGCCACTTTGATGGGTCCCTTTCAGAGGGTCAGCAACTTACACTAGAACCAGAGCTAATATCATGGAAAGGAGACAAGGTGAGTTACACTGGAGAAGCTGATCCAGAACTTATACAAGAAACATACTAGTTTTGACCCTAAAGCCCATCTCCAGACAAATTCCATCCCCCTCCCCCATCCTGTACATAGACATCCAAAATCCGCCCTGACTCATTCCATGTTGATTAGATGAAGGTCTAATGAGAACCACCAGGGCCAGAGATAGCTGACATCCTTCTGTATATGGTGGGTTGTGAGGCATAGCGTGTGCAAAGGTGTTAGATTCATTGGGCGCCAGACACTTCTTGAATGCAAAAGAGATTTTAGTTCTCTTAACAGAACTTTGTGAGAGAGGGTTAGGGCCAGGACACCCTTTGGCAGTTGCAAGATTAATTGGCAGACTACGAGACTTCAACAGGAAGACAGCCATGCAGGGAAAGGCATCCAGCAAGACACCACCAATGCTGTCTCCTATGGCAACAGTTTTTAACAGTTTCTAATACAAGGTGTAACAGTTGCTTCACTTCCACTACAATCACTTCTTGTAGTTCTTCAGCCCACTGAGCTCCCAGTCTCTCTCACTAGACTAGATTATTCACTGCCACTGAATCCATTGAGCTCCTCCAATCTTCACGGTGGTATCTTCCTCAAGCGTCACCCCCTCCTCTCTCCTGGGTCCCTAGCTTGGCACTCAAGATACCTCTCAAGCTTCACCCCACTGGCCTGCTCGGTCCCTGGCTTGGCACACAAGACTGCTCTGCAAGCATCACCTCAGCAGGCTGGGTCCCTGACTTCACACCCGCTAAAGTTTCCAGATTCTTCACTGTCCCCGGTTGATTAGAATACTGCTCCGGTACTTGCTTCAGCCACTCACTGTGGTCCCCGGTAATAAGGTGGTTGGTCCCTTAGTGGTGACATCTTCCTCTCTGCCTCTGACCATGACAGGTTCTCCGGCGGGCAGAACTGTCACCTCTGGCTGGACTGCAAGCTGCAATCCCAACCCTGCGCTGCTCTCTTGGTTCTGGACAGGCCCTCAGACAGCCCAGCAGCCAGATGTGCCCAGGAAGGGCCCAAACTCTGGCCTAGCAGCCCGGGCAATACAACACATGTCCACCCAGACAGCCATCCAGGTGGCACAGAACGCAGATCACCTGACTCCACCCGAATATATAGGTTCTCCCAGCAGGTCAAGGGATTTAAGATACCCCATATAACCATAATCTGACCTTGCATTGCCCTTCTAATATATAAAACTACCAGGTACCCGGCCGCCTAGCGACAAAAGAGAGAAGTGCAGCAATTACAGACTTATGCCCCGTACACACGGTTGGATTTTCCGATGGAAAATGTCTGATCGGAGCGTGTTGTCGGACATTCCGACCGTGTGTGGGCTCCATCGGACTTTTTCCATTGGATTTTCCGACACACAAAGTTTGAGAGCAGGCTATAAAATTTTCCGACAACAAAATCTGGAATTTCCGATTGTGTGTACACAAATCCGACGCACAAAGTGCCACGCATGCTCAGAATAAATAAAGAGATGAAAGCTATTTGCTACTGCCCCGTTTATAGTCCCAACGTACGTGTTTTACATCACCGCGTTCAGAACGATCGGATTTTCCGACAACTTCGTGTGACCGTGTGTATGATAGACAAGTTTAAGCCAACATCCATCAGAAAAAATCCTAGGATTTTGTTGTCGGAATGTCCGATCAATGTCTGATCGTGTGTACGGGACATTAGAGTGAAATAAATTGATCCTAACAATTAGCCAAGGTAGCTACACCTGGCAGGTAAATTTAGGAGAAACCCTGCCTAAACACCAGAGCGCTACAAGAAGAAGATAAAAGACTTTGGAGTGGAATGACCACCAGTATTACCAATGGCCAAATTCTACCCAGGCCTTCTGAATTCATCTGACTGTAAAAAGAAATAAAAAAAAAAAAAAAATGTTGAGTAGTAATTCCCCCGATCAGAAATTTGAAGTTACTGCATATACATTAAAAAACAATAAAACATGGAGCTACCTGGATTTCTGTATGAATGACTCCTAAAATGCGGTCAAATAAAAAAATAAATAGAAAATCTAGGAACAAAATATCACTCATAGCTTTTTACATGGTCATATATACTGTTGATCAACTAATTGAAGCAATCAAAGTCCTTCATAGAAAAACATTTGGTATGTCTGAACCTCTTAGATAGTAATTAGACTCCATTACCCCAATCATTGAGAAGCTGGAGGTGTGGCTTAATGCTGTGCTGCCCAATTAAAAGACCAATCAATGTCTGGTAGAGTCTATTCTACTAAAGAAGGTTCTGTTCATGTCACTCAAGCCATAATCAAAGGACGAAGCAGAGGATTTTAGAAGAAGAATTGTAAAGATACATGAAGACAAAAGGGCCACAAAAGCATATCTAAAGGCCTTCATGTTAAAATGAAGATACAGGAAATTTGCTGCAAAGTTCACAGCAAAACATAGGATGTCAGTTAAAGACCTGTAGAGATGTCTTTAGGTATAACTAAAGGACAAACTTTTTTAGTTTTGGATAGAGTGGAGAGGGATTAGAACGCTTGTCAGTTTTTATTACTGTCTGTTCCCCGGTTAGGGAGATCCCCACCTCTATATTTGTCCTGTTTACCATTATTATTGAAAGTGAAAGTAATAGAAAATCACACATTTTTGGGTTGTCCCCAGAAAAGTAATAGAGGGGGAATTTTTCAATGGGGACACTAGTTCTGGTGACCTGGGGGTCCCCAAGGAATTCCTTTAATTTGCAGGGATTTCCTCTCACTTACTTTTTGGCTATAAGACAGGAAGTGAAGGGAAATCTCCACAATGGGACACAGATGGCAAAAAAAATATATGACAGGGGTTATAACCCTCCCTTACTCTATTCAAAATGGAAAAAAAAGTTTTGCTACTTTAAGAGCAACTTAACAACTGTTCCTAAAGTTTTCAAATGGTCACAATGACCACAGAGCACTATTCTATGAATGAATGTAATAAAGGACAGTATAATAGAACATGAAATACTATTTCAAAAAAGAAAGCGTATCACTACCAAAACTTCCCCCCCTCTACGAAGCATGGTGAAGGTAATATCTTTTTTTTTTTTAAAGCTTTTTATTGAATTTTTCACAATAACAGAGGTACTGAGAACAGGGTTACAGAGTTACAGATTGAGGGAATCAAGATTGTACAACAAAGCAGTTATATGAATTACATGTACATTGTAAGAATGCAACCTCATAACTTTTGTACTTAAAACACTATAATTAGAGTTATTTGCGTCCAGATGGACATCTGTAATTGTGTGGGGGGAATAATGTCTATGGGTGAGGGCCCATTATTTCCAAAGCTGCTATGATGCCCGAGCCATCATGTATGCTGTGAATCAATAGGGCAGAACATGCAATGTAGCGAAAAACCATAACAGGCCACCCCATTACCCATTCACCCCAACTTGGAGCTATTTGTGAATGGGCAGGGGCCAATGAAATGCATAAGATAATCAGCTCATACATGGTTTGTCTGTAGACAGGTAGTGGCCCCTGTGTATTGGAATTCTTCCCAAGACTGGGTGAATGTCGATAGGTCTTTTGCAGGCCGTGATGGTTTAATACCCTGTGCAGGATGGGTGGCAAGGTTCCCAGACTGGGTGTCCCAGTGTGATAAATCTGGATAGCAAATGGTGGTGAGTAGGGTGAGCATGATAGGGGGGTAATGAGGGAGACAGGGGTGGCGGATTTCTTGTGTGACCTAATAGGGGTCTGACTATCCTTCCGTATAAGAGAGTTCAAGTACTGGTATTGGTGTTGTTAGAACCTGTGGAGTGTCTATACTGTGTCCAACAGGCCCATGTGTTTTGGAATTTAGTGGGGTTTTCTTTGGCTTGGTGGATGAGTTTTTCCATTTCAGCCGTTTTGTCTATACGGTTGATCCATTCGGAGACTGTAGGTGGGTCAGTGTTTCTCCAATAAATCGATATACACTGGGTGGCAGCATTGATAAGATGTAAAGTGAGGGATTTTCTATATGATGACAGCGATAGGGATGTATGGTGGAGTAAGTACTGTGCTGGGGTGAAGTCTGGGGTGTATGTCCTGATTTTAATGATCAATTTGTGAATTTCCTTTCAAAAAGGTTGTATTAGCGGGCACTCCCACCAAATATGGAGTAATGAGCCATAAGCGGCGTTGCATCTTCAGCAAATCGGGGGGGGGGATGCTAGGAAAGTATTTGTATCTTATCGGGCATTCTGTACCATCTGGACTAGAGTTTGTATCTGTTTTCCTGTGCAGAAATGTTGATGGTCCCTGTGTGTGTATATTCGTATATGCATTCCCAGTCTTCTTTAGAAAAGTCAGTGGCTAGTTCAGTTTCCCAGTCAGTTTATCTTGGTGTTTGGTTTGTCGTCAGAAAAGAGTAATGTATATATCACTGAGATTAGGTGTCTCTGGGGTTCCGAGCTAATGCATATATGTTTGAAGGGGGTGAGATCCCGACCCCATTGGGCGAGTGGTTGTGTGTTTTGAAAAAACTGCGGAAATCGCCGAGTATGAGAGGAGGGCCCCATTTTGAAATAATCGTTGGGCTCTAATCTGTGGATTGGGGGGGAAGTCCCGTGGACTATGCGTGAAAAGACCTGGCTGGAAGTCAGGATTCTGGGTCAGCGGGGTCATAGGCCCGGGAGAAAAAGTCATATTGAGCGTTTCGCATGCTAATCTAAAGTTGAGCAGTTGAGAAAGTGTGGGACCAATTAGCGGGTGTGCTGAGTATTCTTTAGGTGTAGATTTCTGGGCCATCCAGGGAAGTTGAGAGACTGGTGTCTGAGCGAAGGCATTTTCAATTTGGACCCAATCTTTGGTATTTGAATGTACATGCCAGTCCACAGTTCTTGCGCGCTGGCTCGCTCAGTAGTATTTGTGAATATCTGGGAGGCCTATCTCTCCTTTCTGCTTAGGGAGCGTCAGTCTGTCCCAACTCAATCTAGGTGTGTTTGAGGACCATATGAAGGTTCTGCACATACTCTTGTATGATGTGAAGTAGGAAGGGGGAAGTTTGATGGGTATGGCTTGTAGGAGGTAGAGTATTCTGGGGAGGACATTCATCTTCAAGATGGTGGCTCTGCAAAACCATGAGAAGGGGCCTTTGTGCCAGCTGTGTAGGTCTCCCTGGCTTTTCTGTAGGGTAGGTAGAAAGTTCATGGCGTGGAGTTCAGACAGTTTGGTGGGAAGTTTGGTTCCCAGGTATGTTAGTGCGTGTGGTTCCCAACCAAAAGGGAAATTATGTTGGCATTAGGATACTATGGTATTCGGAAGTGTAATGTTTAGGACTTTTGATTTGTCAAAATTGATCTGCAGGTTGGAGAGTTGTTTAAACAGGGCAAAGTCTCTAAGGAGGTTGGGAATAGTAGTTATGGGGTCCGAGAGGAATAGTAGGATGTCGTTGACGTATGCAGCGAGTTTGTATTGTTTGTGTTTGATGTTAATCACTTTTATGTCAGGGTTCTCTCTTAGTCTGCGAAGGAGGGGTTCCATAGTTAAAACAAAGATAAGGGGAGAGAGTGGACAACCCTGGCGTGTACCGTTGGCTATGGAGAAGGCACTTGACAGTCAGCCATTGACTCTGATTCTCGCAGTAGGGGACGAGTATAAGGCAAGTATCATTTGGAGCAAGTGTGCAGGAAGTCCCAGAGCTTTTAATATTACTGTCATGTAGTCCCAGGCCACCCTGTCGAACGCCTTCTCCGCGTCCAACGATAAAAATAATCCCTGAGAGGAGGTCGTTGTTCGCCAGTGCTGTATGTTTATAGCTTTTATGGTATTATCCCTGGCCTCCCTACCAGGGATAAAGCCGACTTGGTTAACAGAGTCTAGTCTGGGGAGTAGGGGAAGTAGACGGTTTGTCAGGATTTTGGCATATAATTTCATGTTTACGTTGAGTAGGGAAATAGGACGATCATTAGAGACCATTGTGGTGTCTTTGCCTGGTTTTGGGATTAATGTGATGTGGGTCTCTAGGATGTCTTTGTTGGCGAGGGGAGAGGAGGCTACAATGTTGAATGCTTTGTCAAAGTGGGGAATAAGAGTGTCAGGGAAGGATTTGTAATAGTTAACCATCAGTCCATCTGGGCCTGGGCTCTTTCCTGTCTGTAGCTGTTTCAGTGCGACCAGGGTTTCTTCAGCCGAGATCGGAAGGTCTTAATCTGATGCCTCTTCCTCTGTGAGGGGAGGGGGGCTATGTATAGATAGAAAGTCAATCATAGTCTTATCCCGGTCGAGGAGGGGGTCGGTAGTTTTGGAGTTAGGTAGGTTGTACAGTTTGGAGAAATAGCGGACAAATTGGTCTGCTATGTCTTCTGGACTGACAAATGCCGTGTACACATGACAGGACTTTTCGTCGGACTGAACCCCAAAGGACTTTTCAACAGAGTTCCGATGGAGTTCCAATGAAATGGACTTGCCTACACACGATCACACCAAAGTCCGATCGTTTTGAACGTGATGATGTACGACCGGACTAGAATAAGGAAGTTCATAGCCAGTAGCCAATAGCTGCCCTTGCGTTCTTTTTTGTCGTCGGACTACTGTACAGACGAATGGATTTTTCGATCGGACTCAAGTCCGTCGGAAAGATTTGAAACATGTTCTATTTCTAAAGTCCGTCAGATTTTTCGACAGAAAAGGTCAGATGAAGCCCACACACGATCAAATTGTCCGATGGATTTGTTCCATCTGATCAGTTCTTTCGAAAAGTCTGGTCGTGTGTACACGGCATTAGGCGTCGCCCGATGGAGTTCTAATGGTGTGGATGGTATGTGCCGCTTTTTTAATTTGTAGGGCTCCGGCCAGTAATTTGTCTGCTTTACTGCCAAATTCATAGAATAGTTTTTGGCTAAGTGCACATTTACGTTTCAGTGTCTTTTGTAGTTCTTCCAATAGTTCTTCTCTAGCTTTTAGAAGATCAGCATAACATTTGGGGGCTAGTGAACGTTTGTGTGCGTGCTCAAGGGAACGTATTCGTGCAGACAGTTTCTCAATGCTGGCTTTCCTGAGTTTGTTCCTTCTAGCAGCTATGGATATAAGTTTGCTTCTAATTACGCATTTGTGTGCAGCCCAAGCGACAGTGGATGAGGTTTCTTCTGAGACATTTTTCCACAAAGTATTGGGAGAGGCGTTTGGAGATACTGTGTGTGTTTTCTAGGTCCATCAGAAGCGAGCCGTTCAGGTGCCAGATTGCCGATTTGGTGCGAGTCGACGGGAGTGTCAAAGTCATAGTTATTAGATGATGGTCCGACAGTAGCATGGGTTCAATAGTCACCCCAGTAAGGAAGGTTATATCATTTTGGGAGAGGAAGAAATGGTAAATCCTGAAATATTTGTTGCGTGGTGGGGAGAAGAAAGTGAAGTCCCTCACATTCGGGTATAGTGTGCGCCATGTGTTGTGTAGAGTTAGGTTGCTGAACTGGGTTTTTATTATGCAAAGGGCTCTGTATGTTATACAGGAGGTCCCGTTTGAAGTGTTTTGGGAAGGTGTCAGGGGAAAATTAAAATCCCCCCCTACAATAAGATTGGAAAGCTGTTAGTTGTTGTAGGGTCCTACGAAAGAAGGACACTTGTTGAGAATTTGGTGCATAGAGATTTGCAATGGTGATTGGTCTATTCTGAAGTGTTCCCTTGATAAAGAGAAATCTACCTAGACTGTCACTTTGTATGTCAGTGACCTGGATAGGGCAATTTTTTTGGATCAGGATTGATACCCCTTTAGATTTAGCTACCTCATTGGCAGCCTGATATACTGTTGGAAAGTTATGGTTATGGAGCCTAGGGATATTGTCAGATCTGAAGTGGGTTTCCTGTATCAGGGCAATGTGCGTTATGGTTTTCTGAAGTGTATAGAGTTACTGGGACCTCTTCTTAGGAGTATTGAGTCCACGGATATTTAGTGAGCATAATTTAAGTTGGAAGGAAGTGGGTGTAATTGATTGGCTGGGGGCGTGGTCTGAAGCCGCTCTAAGATGGACGTGTCGTTCTGAAGCTCCCGTCCATGAGGTCCAACTTCTTTAGCTGGAAAGCATCCAAAACCCCTCGGCTATGGTGAGGACATCCCGCAGTGCCTCAGCAACCAGGTCCCGGTCCCCACGGAGTCACGAAGATCATTGCGACAGGCACATTCCCGAGATCTTCCGTTCTCGGCCTAGAAGCACCATGCAGGCCTCACAACCGGCCGCCTCAAGTAAGGCATACCCCCCGAGCGTTAGCCCCCACCGCTCTGGAACCCAGAGCTCGTCAGGATCGGGAATAGAGCAGAGACATCCCCCCCGCAGTCAGCCTGGATGACCTACACAGTGTAGCTGCTGACATAAAGAACACCCTCATGGCCGCCATCTCAGACATGAGGTCTGACTTACACTCCATCTCCCTCAGAGTGGAGGAAGTGGAAGGGACACAGATGCGCCATGAATCGTCCCTATGCCATGTACAACAGCTCACAGAGTCTCATGCAATTCACTTGAGAGACATAAATAGACACATGGAGGATCTCGACAATCGCGGGAGACGCCGCAACCTTCGTCTGAGAGGGATCCCAGAATCGGTCGATCCTAATCAACTTTCTCAAACTGTGACATCCATTGTTAATGAGCTGCTCGAGAGACCCCAAGATGCCCCAGTCGCCTTTGAACGCATTCACAGAGCGTTACGCCCGAGGGGAAGGGACACAGACCCCCCCAGAGATACAGTGTGCTGTCTAATAGACTTCTCCCTAAAGGAAGAAATCCTGAGAGCATCCAGAAATCGTAATCAACTGACTTTTCAAGGATCCAGCATCACGATATACCAAGATCTTTCTAATATCACACTGCAAAGGAGACGCGAACTGAGACCATTGCTTGACATACTGAGGGCCAGATCCATCGTCTATAGATGGAAGTTTCCTTTCGGCCTCTCAGCAACACACCAAGGCCGCACAGCCCTTCTCAGGGTCCCGGAAGACATGGAACATTTCTGTTCCACTCTGGACATTCCAGCAGTCGCACTGCCTGATTGGTATAGCGACTTCCGACTACCACAGATGCAAAGAGCTACATCAATGGATGGCATCGCAGAAGCCGGTAACTTCAATCTCAGTCGCCGCCGCCCCTACACAGCACCTCCTCACTCTCAACTAAGAGATCCAGGTATGCCACGGAATGGTAGCCCCACGGCCTCCCCTGCACACCGCAGAGCCCGTATCACCTAAACAAAAGGCCTTGCCTTCTCCTCACTTTTGACACATGACACAGGATGGAAATCTCCATGTTTCACCCCTTTTCACGCATACGATGCCGATACCAGAGAGAGACACTACTTTTTCTTTTCTTTTTCTTTTTTTTTTCTCTACCTCTGACACCAGACTTACTGATGCTCCATTGAGGCTCCGGGCAGTTCTTCGACCCTGCTCAAGTGGGAATTGATTATCTACTCCATCATCGCTTCCACCAGCTATCTATCAGAGGAAGACACTGACATTGCTCTACGATACAGCTAGTGCTGCACTGAACGAAAACATCATCCCATTGCCACTTGCCCTAACCCTTTACCCCCTCTCTCTTCTACAAGTTTGGAAGCTACTGCCCTTACATAGATACTTTCCCACCTTGGTTCACATCGCTCGAAAGCAATTAATATCCTTGTGCCGGATGGTACAGCTGCAGCACTTCTTAACATCCACCGACGCTTCCATCCACCAGGCATTCCAGTCAGCAACAGCCATGTAGACAAGAGAAAATCATTAAAACTCGCTCAAGGACACACGCAGTATTTATGCACATATTTACTACCCTCCCTTCTCCTCTATCTTCCTCTCTTCCCTTCCCACCTACTTTTCCTCTTACCCCTGTATAACCTTCCTAGTTATCTACACTGGGAACTGTATACAAACAGCCTCCACCCACCTTTACCCCATCTCACCTACTTTCTTTGCTGTTTATCTTCACCATAGGATTTATAGGGTGACAATGATATGTTCATTTAACATGCCTTTATTCTCTCTCTCGTTATGATCTTAGTGGTTCCCATAACATGGCCCATAGGAAGCATGATGTGAACAATAATGTCTGGGAGCCGTGAGGGGCGTGCTCAGGTAAGCAAATTAAGACAACTCATAATACCCACATACTCAAAAATTCCCCAGGGAATCAGATACCTCCTCCTATACGGAACTTAATGATCAGCAATACCCCCATTTCAAGTGGGGAAGCAAAACAGGATATTTGCCTCTAGACTACCACTGAGCACGCCCCACTCGACACCAGCAATTTTTTTTTTTTTTTTTGGATTACTTTCAATTTTCTACTTCTCTCTCAGGTATGCATTTACTTGTTCACTTGTTAAAAGGTTCAATGTTTTCTAGTATTATAGTTGACCAAGTTTGAACACTACACGTTATGCCCCCCATTTCACTCTGTGTCATGTGGTCTGGATACGCAGAATTAACATCTCATGCTTAAGTTTCCCTTGATTATAATCTGTTTAAGCCATATAGGTATTCGATAGTTAACTAACCTATACCGCTCGTGATATTTAGACACACACCAGTTCCCGCATTCACTCGATATTGCTACACGACATAGATAGTCTAAGGATTACCTCTGTCGAGCCACTAATATATAACTCTGCAGCACTCATTTTGTTCTCAGCGAAATAAGGATCTTCCACATCTGTTCTACCTCCCCACCGCAGGACTATATCCCTACACCATAGTACGTACACATACTCTTACTGTCGGGAGCATACATGGATTCACTTATTCTACCTTCAAGATCCCAGACAACTTATCATAGAAACCAGACAAATAGCTTTTATGACCTCAAAGGAACACAGGACTTCCCCCATCGGTTGAACGCCACCTACCACCCCCGCCAACAGCGGACTCTGGTAGATACCGCTGACCAATACCGGTCTCCCACAGAGTTGGTAAGTGGGTTTGCAGGTCATCCCCCACAACCGGTACATCCCCTATACCCCCCCTCTCACTTCATACACACACACCACCACATCCCTACACTACATATCTGAACCGCCCTCCACCCATCACTCCCCCATCACCTCTGCTCACCTCCCCCTCACTCCCATCCCCGTGTCAACTTCCCCTCAGTCTCTGACTTCCCCCTTGAGCAGTCGTAAACTTAGTACCCTACACATTGATCAGACAACAATGGCCCCCCACAGAGCACCATCTACTGCTCTCCCTTTGAAAATTGTTTCTCTTAACGTAAAAGGCCTGAATACCCCTGAAAAGCGTTCGCAACTGCTTGCCTACATGCGTAGTGCGAGAGCAGATGTGGTCTTTCTTCAAGAAACCCATTTCAGCAGTAAAAACATTCCTAAACTGACGAACCATTCGTATCCCCACGTCTATCATTCCACTTCCCCAAATTCTAAAACGAAGGGAGTATCCATACTTCTATCAAAAAATGTACCCATGCAAATAACAGATACCATATTAGATGAACAGGGTAGGTTCATCTTCCTTAAAGGCACACTCAAAAACAGACCCGTTACCCTGGCTAACGTATACAGCCCCAACACTTCCCAAGTCCCATTTTTCAGAACAATAACAAGCAAGCTAACAACCTTTCAAGAAGGTCTGTTGATCCTAGGGGGCGATTTGAACGTCCCTCTAGACCCTCTTGTAGACACCTCTTCAGGCAAATCTCACTTACCATATAGAGCATTGAAGCAGATCAAGGGCTGTCTACAAGAAATGTTACTACACGACACCTGGCGCACACTTCACCCAAAAGACAAAGACTTTACCTTCTTCTCAACCCCCCACAACAAGTACTCACGCATAGATTACCTGTTTCTAACACAACAGGATCTTCCGATTCTGAAAGCGGCGACAATAGACCCCATGACATTTTCGGACCACCACCCGAACTCCATGACTCTTTCTATCCCAGACGCACCCCTCAGGTCGTGTGTATGGAAACTTGATCCCACACTTTTAACGGACGACCTTAAGGTAGAAGATATTCAATCATGCTTAAAAGACTACTTCTTAGAAAATGACACCCCAGATACTTCCACCCAGACACAATGGGAGGCCCACAAATGTGTCATGCGAGGGAAACTAATATCCCTAGCAGCATCTGTTAAGAAAGCAAAAAAAGCTACTCTATCTAACTTATTCATGAAATTGAAAAAACTAGAAGCCTTACATAAACAGACATTAGCACAACAAACTCACTCTGAACTTACTGAGATCCGTACTCTCATCAAGGACGAGCTACACCTCAATCTTAAGAAAAAATTCATTTTATCCCACAAACTCTTTTACGAGTTCGGAAATAAGAGTGGCCACTTACTTGCACGGGCATTACGCAAAAAAAAAAGCCAATAATACGATTCACCAAATACAATGTACTGCAGGACAGCCCCTTTCACACAACGATGACATAGCAGAGGAATTTGCTAAATATTACTCCTCTCTCTATGACTTACGCACATCTGAACCCACCACAATTCCAGCATCACTGAGAGCCCAACACATTAAAGAGTTCCTTGCACATTATACCCCAGAGAAAATACCCCTAGATGAAGCGGCTGCCCTAGACACACCAATCTCATCCACGGAATGGATGCAGGCAGTCAGACAGCTTAAACCTGGAAAGAGCCCTGGCCCAGATGGTCTTCCAGCGGTATATTATAAGACCTTCTCAGATATACTACAAACCCCATTTCTCAAAACCTTTAATTCTATCTCCCCCACAAACCCACTGACAAGGGGAATGCTAGAAGCTCATATAGTAGTCATTCCAAAAGAAGGTAGAGACCCCTCCCACACAAGTAACTACAGACCAATCTCTTTGTTGAACGTAGACATAAAAATATTCTCCAAAATACTGGCCAACAGACTTTTAACCCTTCTTCCCTCCATCATCTCTCCAGACCAAGTAGGTTTTATCCCTGGTCGTGAAGCTAGGGATAACACAAACAAAGCAATCAACCTACACTACCTGACAACCCAAACTAAGCAAAACGGTTTCTTCCTATCATTAGATGCGGAGAAGGCGTTTGACAGAGTATCCTGGGATTACATGACAGCAGTTCTACAAGCGTTGGGACTCGGACCCCGTATAATCGGACTCATTCTGTCATTATATAGCAGTCCCTCTGCGAAAGTGAGGGTCAATGGTACTCTGTCGGACGCCTTCCCAATCTGCAATGGAACGAGACAGGGATGCCCCCTGTCACCTATCCTTTTTGTACTTACACTTGAACCCTTCCTCCACAAACTCAAACGTAACCCAGACATTAAGGGAATTAAATCTCCAGAGAAGGAATACAAATATGCTGCATACGCAGATGACATCCTAATGTTCCTCACACAACCGATAACTACTTTGCCAGCATTATTAGCTGAATTCAAACACTTCCAGACCCTCTCTAATTTGAAGATCAACCTTACTAAATCTTTTGCTCTCAACATCTCATTAACCCACAGTCAGGTAAATCAGTGTAAGGACAACTTTCCATTTCAATGGAAACAAGATTCAATAACATACCTAGGCATCCAAATTCCAGCTAAACTGTCAGACCTATATACCAGAAATTTCCTCCCCCTCTTAAACAGACTAAATTCTGACCTTAAAAAGTGGAACAAACCGACATTTTCTTGGTTTGGCAGAGCAGCCATACTGAAGATGAATGCCCTTCCAAGAATTCTATACCTCCTACAGACAATACCGATACAGATCCCTCCCTCCTTCTTTAAAACTTACAGACAGCTATGCACTAACTTCCTGTGGGGAAAACATAGGCACAGGATCAGTCACGACCTGCTTACCCGGCCGAAAAATATAGGAGGCATAGGCCTTCCGAATATCTCTCACTACCACACTGCCACCCACCTATCTAGGATAGTGGACTGGAATATCCACACCCAACAGAAAGATTGGGTCTCCCTAGAGGCTGCTTTCACGAACCTATCCCTAAATTCACTCCCATGGATCTCCCCAAAACAAATTCCACCAGACATTCAAACACATCCGACGATAGGCCCCACCTTACGATGTTTTCACCAATCGTGCATGAAGACCGCTATCTCCTCTACCCCTGGCCCACTGACTCCAATAAAATTGAACCCAGATTTCCCTCCAGGCATGCACCACCAATTCCTCTCTGACAATCTACCACAAGGACAAATTAGAGCCCATCAATTCTACACACAGGGCAAGCTACTCACTGCAATGCAAATCGCAATCGGCTTCGGAAAAACGCCCATCCCTCCATGGTCATACATAATGATAGCCCACTACCTAAAAACCTTAGATAAAATGGGTCAATGTTCTAGACAGCTTACACCATATGAACTATTATGTACTGAAACAACATCACAAGCCCATCTTATCTCCCGCATACACAACCTCCTCTTCACTAACATTAAAGCGAATGACAGCCAGTTTTGTAGGAAGTGGGAAGCTGACTTATCCATCCAACTTTCAGAAGAAAGCTGGGAGCAAATCTTTTTAAACATACACAAGGGCTCCACTAATGTCTATACTCAGGAGAATGGGTTCAAAATTCAGGCGAGATGGTACCATACCCCAACACTGTTACACAAATTTAAAGCCGACATTCCCGAAATATGCTGGAGGTGCCGTCAAGATAGAGGTACCCTCCTTCATGTCTGGTGGACGTGTACCCCCTTACAAACCTTTTGGTCAGAAGTCCACCGTATAGTCACGCAAATTACCACTTACAATCCAGAATTCACCCCAGCCCAATTTCTCCTACACCACTCCCCCCTACCACACAAAACGTATCATAAATCACTAATGATGCACTTGATCAATGCAGCAAAACAATGCATCCCTGTACACTGGAATTCAACAAAGATACCCACACTTAAAGAATGGTTCGTCAGAATAGAAAAAGTAGCAGAAATGGAAAAACTAATACTTACAGCAAGAGACTCGCCGACGAAATTCAGCCATAAATGGGCCTGTTGGACACACTACCAGACCTTACCTGAATACCAAGACATACTAAATTCTCACACATAAAGGTTAAAGTACACCGAATTCCATAACCTATATATAACCTAAAAATATTCCCCAATAACACTGAAGTTAAAATACCCGGGATAGATACCAATCACAGAGGGAAGTCAGAGACCTATCCTCCTACCCCCCCTTTCCTCCCCCCCCACCCTTTCCTCTACCCACCTCCCTCCTCCTCTTCTCCTTTTCTACAATCACCATCTAAACACCCACATAAACACATAGTCTATCCACTTCACATACCAAATAACCACCCAACATACGAAATGCATTCCAGAAATTTACGAAGCTGCCCAGTCAGCTTAATATGCAACCCCATAGACATTGAGCGATAAACATAACACATTTCCAATAAAATTCTTATTTAAAGCGTACACATGGGCTCTCGTACTGAATACAGAATATATGTTAGTGGAGTAATAGATATCAAGTACCTGGGACTCATTTGAGGATATATGTTGGGTTGATACCCCTCTCATAACCAGTCAAGTATGAAAGTGATTATCAATACCAGCTGGGACTTTTGTTTTGGAACATATTCTATAATTTGCAAAATGTTATAATTTATATGCATTAATAAATGTAAAATGTTTACTGTAAAGACTTTATAACCCTCAATAAAATACTTTGGTAATTGATTGGCTTGCTGAGGAAGGGTTGGTGATGTCCGTCATTTTGGAGGGGGTGGGAGTCGTGGGGTGGGAGTATCAGCGAGAGACATGTAGTTTAATGAATTACTAGGACAGTAAGTAAATACTGCCTGTAGGAGGAGACTGCTGAGGGCAGGGTAACTCATCCAATGTCCTCAATTTGGGGATAGGATCGGGGAAGTACAGAATATAAGCGGTGCACGCACGCCTATCGGAATGCCTGCACCATTATGCCCTGCTGTGGGGGTTGACCCAGACCACACTATAAAGAGTGCTTGGTAACTGGCAGGGGAAGGGAGAAGGTGGAACTCTCTGTAGACTGTTGCGATACGTAACAATTATTGTGCCACCATGTGGATGGTTGGGGGAGGCATGCTGAGTGCATAGTGCCCTCAATTAGGGTACTGGAACAGCAATAGTGTCACTTTGTTATTTCTGTTGTGGTGTACGTTTCTGAGATGAGGTCCCCACTGAGACCATAGTGGGGAGTCCATGTCAGGGGTAGGAGTTATGACAGTATAAAGGTCTAAGACCCATTATCTGTGGTGAAAAATGTAAACCTTTAACAGTGTTAACTTGTTGTTTCAACTAGCATTACAATGATTAAAAGATATTCAATTATACTATTCACCATAGGCACACCTTATTTAAGCAGGTCTGATACCTGCTGAAAGAGTCTTTATCTCAGACGACCGGAGTCTAGTAGCTTGCTTGTAGAACTCATAGGCTTGTAAAACATGTAATAAGTATTACCTGGATGCAGACTTGCATAGAGAGTCTGGTGATTACTCTGTATTGTTTCAGAGAGTCACTCAGCGCTTGCTTGTAGGAGGGATGGAGGCGTCAGTGTCTGTGTGGGAGATCAGGAGGACATTGCGACTGAACAGATGTTTGCTTGTCCCTATAGGAGGAAGCATCTGGATGAAGTCCCCTGGATTCGTGTATTAAGAGCCGCAGGTGTATTACGGTGATCAAGTCCGGGAGTACGTTGTAGCTGTGGGATTAGTGAAACAGCAGTAGTGAGTTCCTTTTAGCCCGTAATCTGGGCTGCTTGTTAGTGTGTTGACGGGTCTAGGGCGTTCGGTTTCCGGAGTGTTCTGTCACTCGTGACAGGCTGTAGAGCAGGAAGTGAGCTGAATGTCATTTTTCTGCTGCAGTGAGTTATGGGTATTGTAGTATTATTATTATTATTATTATTATACAGGATTTATATAGCGCCGACAGTTTACGCAGCGCTTTACAACAACATTAGGGCAGACAGTACAAGTACAATGCAATTCAGTACAGGAGGAATCAGAGGGCCCTGCTCGTTAGAGCTTACAATCTAGGAGGGAGGGTCAAGTTATACAAAAGGGTAATAGCTGTGGGGGATGAGCTAATGGAGAAAATAGTGCAGTTGTTAGATGGAGGCAGGATAGGCTTCTCTGAAGAGAAAAGTTTTCAGGGATCGCCTAAAAGTGGATAAATTTGGAGACAGTCTGACAGATTGGGGTAGGGAATTCCAGAGGATGGGCGAGGCTCGGGAGAAGTCCTGGAGGCGGATATGGGAGGAGGTGATGAGGGAGCTAGAGAGCAGGAGATCTTGGGAGGAACGGAGATGGCGTTTAGGTTGGTATTTTGAGACTAGGTTAGTGATGTAGCTGGGGGCACAGTTGTGGATGGCTTTGTAACTTATTGTCAGTATTTTGAATTTAATTCGTTGGGCGAGTGGTAGCCAATGGAGGGATTGGCAGAGAGGGGTAGCAGACACTGATCGGTTTGTAAGGTGGATGAGTCTGGCAGCAGCATTCATGATGGACTGAAGGGGGGATAGCCTATTCAAAAGTAAGCCAATGAGGAGTGAGTTGCAGTAGTCAAGGCGAGAGATAACCAGGGAGAATCAGGAGCTTTGTAGTTTCACTGGTTAGAAAGGGACGTAGTTTAGAGATGTTGCGGAGGTTGAGGCGGCAAGCTTTGGAAAGTGATTGGATGTGGGGCTGAAAGGAGAGTTCAGAATCTAGGATAACACCTAGCACCCTGACATGTGGGGACTGGTAGATGGTTGTGCCATTGCTCTTCACAGAGAAGTCAGGGGAAGAGGCACGAGGGGGAGGAAATATTATAAGCTTGGTTTTGGACAAGTTGAGTTTGAGGAAATGGTGTGACATCCATACAGATATGTCGGTTAGTAAGTTAGTGATGCGTGAGGAGACTGATGGAGTGAGTTGAGGGGTGGAGAGATAGATTTGTGTGTCATCAGCATAGAAATGATATTGAAAGCCATGAGAGGCTATCAGCTGACCCAGGGAAGAGGTGTAGATTGAAAATAAAAGAGGTCCAAGAACAGAACCTTGGGGGACCCTGACAGAGAAGGGAAGAGGAGTGGAGGAAGAAGAATTGTAAGTGACACTGAAGGTGCGTTGGGATAGGTAGGATGAGAGCCACTGAAGAGCACAGTCACGGAGACCGAGGGAGTAAAGTTTTTCGAGGAGGAGGGGGTGGTCAACCGTGTCAAAGGCAGCTGAAAGATCCAGAAGTAGGAGTACAGAATAGTGTCCGTTGGTTTTTACAGTTAGTAGGTCATTTGTGAGTTTTAAAAGAGCAGTTTCTGTGGAGTGTTGAGGGCGAAATCCAGATTGAAGTTGGATCAAGAAGGTTGTTTTTAATGAGGTGGTCACTCAGTTGGTTGTAAACCAGGCGTTCAAGGAGTTTAGAGGAAAAGGGGAGCAAGGAGATAGGGCGTAGGTTGTTAAGATTGGTAGGGTCCAAGGATGGTTTTTTGAGTATGGGAGTGACCAGTGCATGTTTTAGAGCATCGGGGTAGACACCAGAGGTGAGGGAGAGATTGAAGATGTGGGTTAGAGAGTATAGGATGGGGTCAGAGGGTGACCGTAGCATTTGAGAGGGAATAGGGTCCAGCAGACAGGTGGTTAGGTGGGCGATAGAAAGGAGTTTAGCAACTTCGACTGCAGTAGCAGATTTGAATAGGGGGAATATCAGTTGTATCTGTTGACATGGGGTCTTAGCTGGGGGAGATACCTGTAAAGTGGAGATTTCATCACGGATTGTATCAATCTTGTTTTTGAAGTGATTAGCGATTTCCTGGGCAGTGAGTAAGTCAGTGGGGGAGGCGGTGGAGGACAAAGTAGAGAGTTGAAGGTAGAGAAGAGTTTACGGGGATTGGATGAGAAGGTGTTAATAAGAGTTGTAAAATAGGTTTGCTTGGCAGTGTGGAGGAAAGAATAGTATTTTTGGAGGGCAGATTTGTATTGGTTGAAGTCTTTGAGAGACTTATGCCCCATACACACGGTCGGATTTTCCGATGGAAAATGTCCGATCGGAGCGTGTTGTCGGAAATTCCGACCGTGTGTGGGCTCCATCGGACATTTTCCATCGGATTTTCCGACACACAAAGTTGGAGAGCAGGAGATAAAATTTTCCGACAACAAAATCCGTTGTCGGAAATTCCGATCGTGTGTACACAAATCCGACGGACAAAGTGCCACGCATGCTCAGAATAAATAAAGAGATGAAAGCTATTGGCCACTGCCCCGTTTATAGTCCCGACGTACATGTTTTACGTCACCGCGTTTAAAACGATCGGATTTTCCGACAACTTTGTGTGACCGTGTGTATGCAAGACAAGTTTGAGCCAACATCCGTCGGAAAAAATCCTAGGATTTTGTTGTCGGAATGTCCGAACAAAGTCCGACCGTGTGTACGCCCTGTTAGTCTTGTGCCACAGACGCTCAAAAGCACGACTACGTTTTTTGAGAATTTTAGTGTCATCTGTTTGCCAGGGTTGTAGGGGTCGAGGCCTGATTCTGCGTGTAGTGAGGGGAGCGAGCTTGTCCAGGGTGGAGGACAGAGATTTATTGTAGATGGATATGGCTTGGTTGGGGCAGGACAGGGGAGAGATTTTGTCATAGAGGTGGTCAGTAGCAGAATAGAGGAGAGAGGAGTTGAAGTTGCGAAAGTTTCTACTGGTGATGGTTAGGCGATTGGAGGTAAAGGTGGTGGAAGACAGGGGGAGAGAGAAACTAATAAGGTGGTGGTCGGAGAGAGGAAAAGGATTGTTTGAGAAGTTGCATGGAGTGCATAGGTAAAAGAATACAAGGTCAAGGGTGTTGCCATCAGAGTGAGTAGAAGCCTGTACCCATTGCTTCAGGTCAAATGAGGAGGTTAGACTAAGAAGTGTAGAAGTAGCAGGAGTGTTTGTATTAGCAGGGATGTTGAAATCACCGAGAAGGATTGTGGGAATTTCTGAAGAGAGAAAGTAGGGTAGCCAGGCAGAAAACTCATCAAGGAAAGTCGATAATGGTCCAGGGGGCCGGTAGATCACAGCAATTCTTAGGGAAGTAGGAGAGAATAGACGTATACAGTGGGCTTCGAATGATGAGAGTGAAAAAGAGGGAGGAGGGTGAATAACCTGGAAGGTGCTCTGGGGGGATAGGAGGAATCCCACTCCACCTCCCTTGCGTCCATTAGGCCTGGGGGAGTGAGTCCAGTGAAGGCCACCCTGGGAGAGGGAAGCAGGAGAAGGGGTGTCATATTCGTGGAGCCAGGTTTCTGTGAGAGCAAGTAGATTAAAGGAATTAGTGACAAAGAGGTCATGAACAGCAGTGAGTTTGTTGCACACAGAGCGGGCGTTCCAGAGGGCGCAGGAGAGAGGGAGGCTGGTGTTGGCAAGAAGAGGAATGGAGACTAGATTGTGTAGATTGCGACTACTGCCAGAGGGTGTAGGGTGATGGGTGTGTTGGGCACAGTTAAATAAAAGGGGCCCAGGGTTTGGGGAAATATCTCCAGCGATTAGGAGAAGCAGAAGAGTGAGGGAGGTAATATGAGAATATGATTTGTATGAGGGGACATACTTCAGTATCCTGGGGGGTATGTTAGCAAGTGGGCTTAGAGTTAGAAAGAGGTGATGAGTGCAGTAATAGGGGGAGGGGAGAAGTGAGGGTGATATGTACAGATTGTGGGGTGGAGCAGAGGGATGTAGAAAAGAGAGTTTGAGGAGAGAGGCTTCAATTGTGAAAAGGAGGAGAGGTAAAGAGTGCATGTTTCAGAGGGGAAGATGATAAAATTAGGGAATGGGGTCACCTGCAGTCTTTTATAGTTCGCTTTGTGCAACTCACTGTAGTGCACGAGCAGAAGTGCCACTTATTTTAAGAACCCACTTCTTTGGAAGAACCCCCTGTATGTGCAGCCCCCTGTATGTGTTCCCCCGTAAGGAAGGCCTTGTTTTTATACTGTGTGTTGAATCTGGCAATTAATCAATTAGGAGGGCATATTAGCAACACAGCTAGCAGGGCATAACTTTCACACCACAATCAAACTGCAAGGGGACTAAAAGGCCAAAATTGTAAAGATAAGGCAACCCATAATTTAGGTAAGACTTAATGGCTAAATAAACATTGAAATAATGTGAGCATGGCTACAGATGGAGTTGAAACAGTGTTGACAAACAGATTTACCAAATAAGCTTTTTTGCAGTCATGCAATATTCAGTTTTAAGGTATGTGGAGATATAAACGCAGGTTTACCTGTGAAGAGAGAAGAAGATGTTCAGATGGATGGTGCAAGAGCAGAAGTGCCACTTATTTTAAGAACCCACTTCTTTGGAAGAACCCCTGTATGTGCAGCCCCCTGTATGTGTACTGGCCTGGGTGCACGAGTCCTGTGATCTCCAAGCGTTAGGCGATCTTTCTTTTGTTAGCGTGGACTGAATTCAGAGGCAGGCTAAATGAAAGGACTACACTGATAGTGTAAACAGCTATCATTTAGTACACAGAAAAAAAAAAAATCTTTGAAAAAATAAACTGTGAAAAAAAAACTGTGAAACAGCATAACTGGGTAAGGTGTAAACCATAGGAGGATAATATAAAAATGACCAATGCAAATTCTAGCCAAATTTAGTAAACTGTGACTGTGTGTGACTGTGTGTGGAGAGGTATCCGACGATTAGCGGTCCCTCCAGGCTCTCCTGGAGCTGGGTGGAGTGGTGGGACTCAGGTCTCTCTGCGGGTTCCGTGACATTGTGTGGTGTCTGGGTCCCGAGGGGGACCGTCTCCTACGGTACCTAGTATCTTGAGTTTCCATCGGTTCCTCCTGATGCTTATCCATCCTACCGACGGCATGATGGAAATTGGCATACCAGTTAGGGACTTCAACATGGTGGATGCCTAGGGTGTCGCTGAAGTGAGGCAGATCCTCTGGCACTTTGGGGAGCGCTGTACAACCTTGTATGGTAGTGGATAGGCAGAAAGGGAATTTCCATTTATAATGTATTCCCTTGCTGCACAATGTATCCAACAGAGGCTTCAAGTCTCTACGGTGTTGCAGAGTGATACCTCAAAGGTCCTGGTAAATCTGGATGTTTGCTGTTTCATACATGAGGTGGGGTCTGCTCCTCGCCTGATGCGAAATGTCTTCTTTGAGTTTGTAATTTACCGAGCAGCAAACAATGTCTCTGAGGGGATCTGAGTCTCTACCCCTAGGTATCAAGGCTCGGTGGATTCGTTCCATATCAATTGCTAATTGAAGTGGTCTGTTTAACAGATCATTAAATAATTTGGTAACCCGCCGGGGAAATCTGATCCCCTTCAATGGATTCAGGCATACCTCTGATCCACAGGTTATGGCGTCTTCCCCTTTTGTCCAGGTCCCCCATATGGAGCTGCTTATCCCTTAACTGGAGAGTGAGGGAATCTATTTTTCTTGTGGCCTATTGGAGGACCGTGTCCTGCTTCTCTGTCACTTTTTCTACCACATGCACTCTGTCTGCTAGAGCATGTATGTCTAAACGAAGCTCCAAAATGGCCGCCAAGAGGGTTTCCTTGATATCTGCGGCAATGGTCCGCAGGTCCTGAATACTCAGGTGGGGTTGAGGGGGATGTCCATCCCTACATTGTGAGCTGTAGCTGGTGGGGCAGGAGCGGGGGTTGCGCCTGTTAGTGAGGATCCAGTCAGCGGTGGAGAGGATGCCTGCGATTGTCCCTGTGAGTGTCCATGGCGGGAAGACGCCATGTTACTTCTGTGGGACCGGAACATATCTGGTATATTCTGGCTCAGGCTCCCATTCTGCCTGCAGGGAGAGTGGGATCGGGACACTGATGATTGCCTGGAAGTGGTCCCCATGTTGTGTGCGTGGCTATGGGTGAGAATAACTCAGTTTGCTGGTAGAATTGTCCTGTGGTGATGGGAGCTCTAGATTCAAGTGGCCATCTTCGAGCAAGGTCAATCCACACCCCGTGAAGGTAATATCTTGGTTTGGGGCTTCTTTCGTGTCTCTGGACATGGACAGTCTTTTGTCACAGAGAGCCAAATATGATGATGATGATGAAACCATTTGATCAGCAACACCAGAATCACCACCAACTTGTTGACAATTTAAAACAAGCTGTCACACATTTGTCATCTAGTGGTGGTAGTGATACTACCACTAATTCTGTGTGTGGTGGGGGGGGGGGGGGGCATTGTTTCCACAGATGGTGAGACTGAGCTATTGTAGACAGAATTGGCAAGGTCAGGGCAGGATAGGTGTAAGCTTTGGTTATAAAAGGTATTTGGTTGCAGAGTAGATAAGAGAAGGGCTAAAGTGGTGAAGATTTCTATGGGTTTGCTGGTAGTAGGGATGGGGGGTGTACAGGACACCAGGAATGTGTCATGGATGGCAGGTATATTTCTCCAGTATTTGAGTTGTGGTCCCTTTAAAAGGAAAATTTTGAAGACATTGTTGAGTACTCATGGGTTCTCATCCATATTGGGTGAAATGTTCCAGGGTAGTCGGGCTAGAGAGGACTGACTTCCAACACTCTCTGGATTGATAAGTCCTATTTGGGTTATAAAAGTGTCTGTTGCATTGTAGATAAGAGAAGGGCTAAAGTGGTGAAGATTTCTTCAGGTTTGCTTCTAGGAGGGATAGGAGGATAAAGATATGGAGAGTAATAAACGGATAAGATTATAGCCAGAGAGAGGTAAATGGGTTTTTGGGAAGTTGCATGGAGTGCAGAAATGTGTGTCTATTGTGTTAGTCCAGTAGGAAGAGGTCAGGTTGAGGAGTTGGGAGGTAGCTGGGGTATAAACATTATTAGGAATGTTAAAGTGACTAAGATGATATTTGGCATTTCAAAGAAAAGATAATAAGGTAGCTGGGCAGAAAATTCATCAAGGAAGAGTGACACCAGTTGCAGAGGCAGATAAATCACAGTGCAGAGAACCTGGAGAAAAGAGAGGAATACAGTGAGCTTCAAGTGAGGAGAGGTATAGAGAGGGAGGTGCAGGAAGGGCTTGAAAAGTGTTTTATGGAAAGATAAGGTGGAGGACATTGTAGCCATATTAGTGCACTTGCAACAACACAGTTTAGTACATTTGTTTTTTGTTTTTTTGCACAACAGTTACATTTTCAAGCTATTGGGGGAATCCCTCCCTTCTTCTAATATCCAGGCAGTACAGAGGAGCAGTGGAAAAATCACAAAGATGAGAATTGTCATAAAACTGTGTGGTGGTGATTTAACCAGTTCAACACAGGGCAATTTCACCCCCTTCCTTCCCAGGCCAATTTTTAGTTTTCAGCGCTGTCGCACTTTAAACGTCAATTGCGCGGTCGTGCGACGTTGTACCCAAAAAAAATTGACGTCCTTTTTTCACCACAAATAGAGCTTTTTTTTGGTGGTATTTGATCGCCTCTGCGGTTTTTATTTTTTGCGCTATAAACAAAAGAAGAGCGACAATTTTGAAAAAAACACAATATTTTTTACTTTTTGCTATAATAAATATCCCAATTTTTTTTAAAAAAACACATTTTTTCCTCAGTTTTGGCCGATACGTTTTCTTCTACATATTTTTGTTTAAAAAAATCGCAATAAGCGTATATTGATTGGTTTGCGCAAAAGTTATAGCGTCTACAAAATACGGAATAGATTTATGGCATTTTTAAAAAAAAAAAAATTTTTTATTTTTTTAGCGGCGATCGCGATTTTTTTTGGTGACTGCGACATTATGGCGGACACATCGGACACTTTTGACACATTTTTGGGACCAATCACATTTATACAGCGATCAATGCTATAAAATTGCATTGATTACTGTGTAAATGTGACAGGCAGTGAAGGGGTTAACCACTAGGGGGCGGGGAGGGGTTGTTGTTTCCTAGGGAGTGATTACTAACTGAAGGGGGAGGGGACGCACTAGGGGAGGAGACCGATCTGTGTTCCTCCGTTCTGGGAACACAGATCGCTCTCCTCAGAGCTGACAGGCTGTGGATCTGTGTGTTTACACACACAGATCCACATGCCGGCCCGGTTAACGGGCAATCGCGGGTGCCCGGCGGACATCGCGGCCGCCGGGCACACGCACCGGCTCCCGAGGAACGCGGCGGGCGCGCGCGCGCGCTCCCGGAGGCGCGCGCGCGCCCCCTAGACGCCCGGGAATCCCAGGACGTCATATGACGTCCACCCAGGATGGGAGATCCCATCTGGGGACGTCATATGACTATGGGCGGTAGGGAAGTGGTTAAAATACTGTGCTCCACATTCAGACCTTTACCTTTTCCTCATACAGAATTATTATTCACAGTTTAAAGGTTTTCATTTCCTGAGTATTTTTAAAAAAGTCCCTTTAGGAACCAAAACTTCCAGGTCTACCATAGAATGGTCTGGTTGTGGGAAATTCCACAGCTGTACAGTAATCCTCTTCTTTATGTTCTTTTATTGTGTCTGTGACAGACCTAGCCAGGACAGGGGCTTTTGGAAAAGACTGGGAGCAAGCCTCTTACCCACTGACAATGGGCACTGACATTTAATATAACACTATTCTTTGGAAGGTGTATGCCTGGGGGATCTGTGGAGTGGTCTTGTTATTTTGGATTCAAGGATATGTCTCCCCAAGACACACAGACTCTGGGACTCTAAACCCGGGGTCCATGTTAAGGGCCTAGATGCCATATTTCCAGCAAGGACTGCTCCACACTATGGGACTCATAGCAGATGTTGATGTCATCAGCAAACCACCTGTCTGGGGGTTGCCTGCTATAATGTGTTTATTGCAAGTAGGTCTAGTATGCCTCCTAAGGGTCCTTCACCCATTGTTAATTGTGCTAATTAACTCACCTTTTGTCTGTCCGCTAAGCAAACCATTGTGGGCTATGTTTATAATAATGTGTATTGTCCAGTACACTGTATTCATTATTGTAGAAGTCGGCAAGTCTGACCTGGAATTAAACCTCTGAGTCATCCAGGTGGCTAATTAACGTAATGTTATATGTCTGTTGTTCTAATATTCCTGTGCATAGTTTGCATCGTTAGGGTAATATGATCAGGAGGGGGATGTCTTCCTGTAGTGTATATATTCTGTGTTAGTTTGTTCAAATAAACGTGTTCCAGCTTTGCAGCCAAATGAGTCCTGCCTAGTCCTACATTGAAATATGCAGCTAGAATATCTGACATCTATCTTCAGACTGGAGGAAGTAGTATATGACGTAAGCACTCAAGCTGAGTGTGGGGGACAATTCTGTTACCTTGGTGGCATACAGTGAGATGCTTCCTGCAGTCTGGGACATTCAAACCTCCACCTGGATCCAAGGTCCGGATAGCAGGAGAGGAGAGATACAGATACAAGCCGCCATGGAAGAGGAATTCGGAAGGAGGTTGCGAGAGATGCGGATACAGCACAGAGGACCAGTGTCAGAGCAGGCCCTGCTAGAATGGTATGATTCTGTCCGCTAGGAACTCTGCAAGAAAGCGCTAGCCCGTGAGCAACAACACTGGGGAAACAATCTCTCCTCCTTCCAGGAAAGGTACTGGTCACAGTATAAAGTGCGAATGGTGTTTTTGGGGAAACAACTGCACAAAGAATAGAAAGCTGTGTTAATCAGGCTGGTCCAGGCGGAGATGCAGTTGGACAAGACCTACAGAGCCTTCCGCTGGTATGTAGCCCAAGTCTGCCTGTGGACAGCAGACGACACCCCAACAGAAGGCTTTGGCTACGGCAGTCTCGGGCTGTTTTTAGAGAGGCTGTCTGAGGACCCTGACTTTGGGAGAGATTTGGAGTGGCATTTGGAGGAAATCTTGGAGTACAGAGAACAGAAGCTGAATATCTTGGAAGTTCTCTGGGCACTTTTGGAGTTTCTATCCAACGAGGAATGGGAGCTGGAGTTCGTCTACAGACGGCTGCTAGATTCTGCTCAGCAGCAGGTCTGAGCACCCTTTGCCTGGGACTATCAGGAAACACCAGATGATAACTCTGATATCCCGGCTGAGTCATCAATGTGGCATAGTAAAGCGGAGGTCTTATGGCGGATGCAGCAAGTACTGACTGACCTTGACAATCCTGTTTCTGCATGGGACGATCTTGGATGGAGGAATGCGTCCGTCCAGCAGCTGGATGAGGGTAATAGGAGATTAATCAATCGGCTCATGTCTCCAGCTACAGATCACAGAATGTATGGATTTGATTGACTTTTCATCTGAGGATGTTATGGATTATGAGTCACCTGCCAAAGTGTTGACACAGGGCCCAAGTGCCACCAACCCCTGTCCTGGATTTTCAGAAATTCCTGAGACTAGTGATTTAATCGACTTTTCAGCTGAAAAGAACAACCAGGTGAGCTTCCAGCAGAAGAGCTGGCATCAGGGCAGAACATCACTGAGCTCTGCCCAGCACCAATAACAGATTCAGCCTTCATGAGAGAAGAGACAGTCAGCCTTTGTCCCACAACACTGACAGAGACATGAGATCTCCTGCCAACAGCAGTTGCGGAGTTACAAGAAACTTCTCCAGCTGAAGCCCTGGCAACTGGACAGAGGGTCAAAGACATCTGCCTCACACCTGCGGCAGTTCCGGATGCCAAGGGTGAGAAAGAGACAGTCACTTTCCAGCAGCAGATCAGGTTCCAGGGGGAGAAGGGAGAGGAGGTTGTTGTCCACCCTTTCCAACAGTCAGACAGAGTGGAGGAAATTGTCTTCATTCCCCAGCCAGGATTTGTGCACCTGGGAGACAGTGACAGAGAAATGTCATCCCAGCAGTCAGATGAGGGAACAGAAGAGGAAGCAACCAGCTAATCTCCCCAATGGTGGATACTCGATTTGAGAGAGAGATGGAGGTCATCCTTCCTCCCCAGCAGCAGATCCACAGTCTGGGAGTGGAGGAAGCCGGCCTCCCGCCCCACAGTTAGCCAAAGCGGATGGTGTGGAGTCCCCAGCAGAAGTGCTGGCAACAAGGCAGAGTGCTACCAACCTCTTCCCAGCACCGGCAACAATGGAGGAGTTCTAAGGAGCTGGGGCAGTCGACCCCTCTCTCCAGCGACTAGCTGATGTAGTGAAGCTTCTACTCCCAGCTGAATCGCTGGCAACAGGGAAGAACTCTGCTGGCCTCTGCTTAGCACCTACTGTGCCTCCAAGCTTCAGGAAGCTGGGGTAATTGGCCCCTCTCCCCAGCAGCAGACCAAGCCCCGGAATGTTACAAACCACCCAGCTGAAGCGCTGGCAGCTGGACAGAGTCAATGACCTCTACCCCACACTTACTGATGACAACTATTCCTTGCACTATTCCTTGCAGCCAAGAATGGAGATCATGCAGACTGACTATGTGAATTCTCTCTGCCTGACTAACACATGTCCAGACTAGGTGGAGGTCTGGGACCTTGTTATTTGACGTTTGATGGGGGAGAAGTGTGATAGACCTAGCTGGGACATGGGCTTTTGGAGAGGACTGGGAGCAAGCCTCTTACCCACTGACTATGGGCCCTGGCATTTAAGGGAACATTACTCTTTGGAAGGTGTATGCCTGGGAGATCCGTGGAGTGGTCTTGTTACTTTGTATTCCAGTCCATGTCTACCCAAGACACATAGACACATAGACTCTGGGACTCTAAGCCCGGGGTCCATGTTAAGGGCCTAGATGCCACATTTCCAACAAGGACTGCTCCACACTATGGAACTCATAGCAGATGTTGATGTCATAATAAAGCCACCTGTTATAATGTTTTTATTACAAGTAGATGTAGTGTGCTTCCTACGGGTCTTTCAACCACTATTAATTGTGCTAATTAACTCACCTTTTGTCTGTCTGCTAAGCAAACCATTGTGGGTTGTGTTTATACTTGTGTAGCACTGACCCCCAAAGGAGCTGCTGCTTTATTTGGGCCTGTACTCTGCTTTGTTTCCCCTTTGAATATCTCAGTCCCCCTGACACAGCTGTGTTGTAATAGTGTGCAGTCAAAACAAAATCATAAAGGCAAGTTCACAATACTCAATATAATATACCTGTCTGTAGTTACCTTACCCTTCTCTTGGCTGGTGATGAAGAGGAAAACAACACTCACACAGTTATACTTGAATAATAACCTTATTTACTGTAATTGTTTTAGAAGGTTTAAACTACAATGGTTGTACTGTCAGACCAACATAGTCTGACAGTCAACTGAACTTTATATTACAAAGATACAATACAGGTATAAAATGTCTGAAATAATATATCAGTGGTGTAGCAAAGTAAATTGGATAACCGTCAGAGTGAATTTATCTCACTATGAGCACTATCCTATTTCCTGCGTGCTTTATTACTGTACTAAATCAAAGACTAACTTGATAAAGTGTATTACAACAATTAGAGAGCTCCCTCATTTAGTATCACACTACCCCAGTATAGTTAAGGGACACAAGGCCTTGTGTTTTACTAAGCAGTCCTTCTTTTCTTCTTTTCTTCTGCTAGCAAAAACAAGGTAGATTTGTAATCCAAAGGGTTAATAACTCCTGATCAAAGTAGACTGAAAATGTGAAAGTAAGGTTCTGGTGCAGCCACATTATAACTAACTTTGATGCCAGGGACTCAGTACTAAATCCTCTTGACTTTGCTTGTGGGACTATGGGTCTCAGCAACTCTGTCTTGTGTAGACGAATGTATAAAAGTGCATTAAGAAACTTTTGGGCAACAGCCCTCTCACCCAACCAGGACAGTGTTGTCAGAAGACTCCGTTCTGATGCACAGGGTTCTGTCTCCGGCCAGCCGGCACTGTTGTGCTGCTCCACTCCACAGTTCAAGACGCTCCACAACTCCCAGAGGACTCCAACAGGCTCCTCTGGCTCCTTCCCAGTCTTGCCCCATCGTCAGTCCAGCTCTCAGGTGTGTCATGGTACTGCTGCTCAGATCGCTCTTACATGGAGGTAGGCCGCGCTGTGTTGGAGACCTCACACAGATCCTCCCAGGCTGACCAAGCGTGTCCAAGAGCCCTAAGATGGCCACTCCCAGCCCTTTTATAATCTTCCCACAATGCAGTTCTGTTCCCTGAGGTTTGTGGGAGTTAATGAGCATTGTGGGTAGGTCAAGTTAATGTCCCAATGTAAACAAACAAAACACTTCCATGTCAACTTCTGAATATTAAAAGTATAAAGATGCAGTCCTTTTATATTTTGGCCGCTAGATGGTGCCAAATACCAACTTATCAACATTATAGTATTACATAGAATCAGAAGCAAAAACTGTCAGCGCTACACTTGTAATAATGTGTATTGTCCAGTACACTGTATTCAGTATTGTAGAAGTCGGCAAGTCTGACCTAGAATGAAACCTCTGAGTCATCCAGGTGGCTAATTAACATAATGTTTATCGTATATGTCTGTTATTCTAATTATATTTCTGTGTACAGTTTGTATTGTTAGGGTAATATGATCAGGAGGGGGAGGTCCTCCTGTGGGGTATATATTATGTGTTAGTTTGTTCAAATAAACGTGTTCCAGCTTTGCAGCCAAACAAGTCCTACCTTGTTCTTGGTTGCAATATGCAGCTATAATATCTGATATCTATCTTCAGACTGGAGGAAGTGGTATATGACGGAAGCACTCAAGCAGAGTGTGGGGGACGATTCCGTTACAGTGTCTATAAATATTTATGTTTTTAGAACTTCTGTCCTCTCTCACCAATGTATGATCCATGCTTGCACTTGCTGCATTGAATGAAGTACATCCCATTACTGGAGGCCAAGCTGTATGATCCTGTAATACTGAAGGTTCCTTTTGTTTGTGTGACAATGTTTAATACATTTATGTAGATGCACAGTTTGCAGCATTAATTGCTGCAAGGTTTTGTTCCCTTTTTTGAGTCCCTGTCCTCAGAATTCAGCTTCCTGCTGATTAATGTATGTCTGAGGTTTGGTGGTTGCCTGAAGGTCAGCACTGGGGGTTGTTGGAATATTCCTTTCAGGGTTCTGTCCTCTGTTATGATAGGTTTCATCTATTTTATTATCTCTCTCATCCCTTCTAGTGCTGGATTGTATGTGGTTATTAGAGGTACACGGCTATTTGTTTTCTTCTCTTTGTATTGTAGGAGATTTTCTCTTTGGACTTTTAAGGCAGTGTTTATGCTTGTACTGATAGTTTTGTTGCTGTAACCTTTCTAATGCAAGGATTCTGCTAGTACTCCTAGATGCCTATTTCTGTCTTCTGGTTCTGAGCATATTCTGTGGTGTCCAGACTAATGAAGGGCCACCTTCTGGAAAGGTCCATGTTTTTCCACCATGGTATGCATTCTACATCATAGTACACACCAGAAGCTTGGATTACTTATACTATTATATCTGTAGTTTTTCTCTTGAATAGTTCATATTGTTCTATATTATCTTAGGTCCCAAGAGGTCGATGCTCTGAGGAATGTCTTCCAGGGTTCAGAAAATCTGTAAGAGAAGGATATCACCCATGTTGTTATAATTGTGCTCCATGTTCAGAAGGAGAAATATCAAACCATTCTGGTAAGCTTGATTTTTTTTAATAGAAACTCTGATATTTGATTAGAAAATGAGAACTTGTAAAGTCCTTTTAAATGATTCTGTAACCACTTTACACTTTGCACGAGCAATAAGAACCATCTTCCTCCTACTATCTGTCTGAGAAAGCCTCCAACATTTATCTAAAAGTAATGGTCAGGAAAATGATTACACTGAAGAGGCCAAAACTGTCAAATAGTTGTATTCTTGGTATACTATTCTTAATGTTATTTTCACTTATTTTTACTCTACAGACAGTGAACTCTGCCAGAAGTGTCCTGAAAATGAATGGCCCAACAAAACTAAAACTATTTGTATTGACAAGGTCATCGAGTATTTATCATACAAGGAGGACATTCTAGTTTTATTTTTTTCCATAACTTCAGTCATATTTGCTACAACATCTCTCTTTATACTTGGACTATTTTTTTGGTTTCGAAGGACTCCCATAGTCAGAGCCAATAACCGAAACCTCAGCTTCATTCTGCTCCTCTCCCTCATACTGAGCTTCCTTTCTGTATTTCTGTTCCTTGGCCATCCTGTGGATATTACCTGTATGCTGCAACAAGTCACTTTTGGAATTCCCTTCACTATATCAGTATCTTCTATCCTAGCCAAAACCATCATGGTCTTCATTGCTTTCAAAGCCACCAGACCTGGAAGCTCTTGTAGAAAATGGGTGGGAGTCAAACCTCCCAATACAGTCATGTTATTCTGCTCATCCATTCAGGTTATGAATTGCATTCTCTGGTTGTCCATCTCTCCACCATTTCAGGAGTATGACATGAACTCCTATCCTGGGAAGATCATCATTCAGTGTAATGAAGGCTCAGTTATCGGGTTCTACTTTATGTTGGGTTATATGGGGTTTCTGGCAGCTGTGAGTTTTGTTCTGGCTTTCATGGTGAGGACATTACCGGACAGTTTTAATGAGGCCAAGTACATCACCTTCAGCATGCTGGTGTTCTGCAGTGTCTGGATTGCCATGATCCCGGCCTATCTGAGCACCAGAGGGAAATACATGGTGGCTGTGGAGATATTCGCCATACTGACCTCCAGTGCTGGAATATTATTGTGTATGTTTTCTCCAAAACTCTACATTTTACTTTTCAAACCTGAACTGAATACACAGAAAACAATGCTGGGGAAAAGAATGTTGTAAATATAACACATTGATACAATGTATAATACTGTAGACCAGATTAAACAAATTCAGCCATATTGTTAAATCATCATCATCATCATTATGAATGAATTTATCATCATCATTATGATTTTTTGTGTATATTAACTACCTTCTGTCTGCCTATTGTATAAAAGTGGATGGAAGGTGGATGTTACAGAGTGGGAAACTATATTACAGCTTCATTTTTTCTTGTTCTTACATGCCCCCTAGCCTGCACAAACAAAGTACTGTGACTGCACTGTCCATTGGATGGTGCCAATCACAAAAATATGCTTTGACTAATCAAAGCATCCCACAATGTAACCAACACCTGCAGTTAGCAGCTTGATACCATTTTGCTCTCACATACTGATCAGCGTGTTAGAGGAAAGAAATCTTTAAGATCACCATCCAGTATGAGCTTTATCCAGTACAAGTGAAATCCAGTACCAGCAGTACCAGTAGCAGTACCAGAAACAGCTTCAACCATCCCTCTATTATTATTATTATTATTATTATTATTATTATACAGGAATTATATAGCGCCGACAATTTATGAAACACTTTACAACATAAGGTCAGACAGTGCAATTACATTCAATACAGGAGGAATCAGAGGGCCCTGCTCATTAAAGCTTACACTCTAAGAGGGTGGATCAAGAGATTCAAGAGGTAATAACTGTGGGGGATGGGCTGATGGAGAACATAAGTTGTACAGTTGTTAATTGAGGGACAAATAGGTTTTTATGAAGAGATGAGTTTTCAGGGATCATCTGAAAGTGGACAAAGTAGGAGATAATCAGACAAATTGGAGTATAGAGTTACAGAGGATAGGAGAGGCTCTGGAGAAGTCCTGGAGGTGAGTGTGGGATGAGGCGACAAGGGGAATAGAGAGCAGGAGGTATTTGAAGGAACAAAGAGAATCATTTAGTTGTTTTGTTTTTTTTACTAGGTTGGTGGTGTAGCTGGGGGCCGAGTTGTGGATGCTTTGCAAGTGATTGTTAGTATTTTGAATTTAATTTGTTGGGTGAGTGGAAGCCAGTGGAGGGATTGGTAGAGAGGGGTAGCAGACGCTGAGCGGTTTGTAGGGTGGATGAGTCTGGCAGCAGCATTCATGATGAACTGAAGGGGGGATAGTCTATTTAAAAGCCAATGAGGAGGGAGTTGCAGTAATCAAGGTGAGAGATGACCAGCGAGTGAATTAGAAACTTTGTGGTGTGGGGGGGGGGAATATTATGAGCTCAGTTTTGGATAGATTAAGTTTGAGGAAGTGGTGTGACATAGAGGCTGATATCTCTGTAAGTACGTTGGTGAAAAGTGAGGGATGGAGTGAGCTGAGGTCGAGAGATAGATTTGGGTGTCATAGGCATAGAAGTGGTATTGAAAGCCATGGGAGTCAATCAACTGACCAAGGTAGGAGATGTATATTGAGAATAGGAGAGGTCCAAGAACATTTACCCCTCTACAGTATATGTAGGCAATTGTTTTCTTTCAACCTTTTCTGTTCCAGCATGACTGTCCCCCTGAGCACACATCCAACTCCATAAAGGCATGGATTGATATGTTTGGTGTGGAGGAACTCAAAATGTCATGAACACAGTCCTGACCTAAACCTGATGTGTAAGTCAGGTCTTCTCATCCAACATCAGTTGAATTGGTTAAATGGGCACACATTCCCACAAATACATTCCAAAATCCAATGAAACGTGGAGACAGTTATAGGCACAAAGGTGGGAGGGGCAACTCCACATTAATGATCGTAATTTTGAAATAAGATGCCCAACCAGCCCATATAGGTGTGATGGTCAGGTGACTACAAATGTTTGGGCATATAGCATATGTGTGGAATACAATCTCCTGATAAACTTGCATCTCAGAATATTGTTTCTGTAAACATTTCTACTTATATCTCATTGTGCTGCTGGATTCCTTCCTTGTCTCTTTCAAAAAGTTGCATTTATAATTTGTCAATGTTGAACAGTATGTCAGGTGGCCCATACCTGCTTAAGTCTAGAGTCTGTTCAGATAAACTCCTAGTCATCTCTGTAGGTACAGACACTGTGAAGTAAATACTATTCAAAGTTTCCAGCAGAAGTACTTTCATTCTGATCCATCTTCCAGGAGTTAGTTGTCAGCCTGCCAGACTTTCAGTCTCTAATGTATACACAGATCAGGTACACAGGTGGAGGGGAGAGCAGAGTGCTCAGCCCTGAATATTGGTTACTGTACATTCAAGAATTTTAGAATGAATTGCTCCATGGTGCCTTTGGCTACAGAGGTCAGTAAGAAATTGGATTAACCCTTTCTGTTACACCAACATAAGGTTTATGTTGGTGACAGCACTGACCTGTAAACAGACTCCTGACCATTATAGCACCTGGGAGTTTGTTAACATTTTCTTGTCAGCTTTCATGTGGAAGTGGTTTGAGTGACTGTCAAGCTGTCCAATTATTTCCCTGCATACTGTAAAATGCTTACCACCTCTTCTGCCCCCCCAACTCTGTGTCTAGAACCTACCAGTCCCACCTGGCTGCCCAGGATCTCCAAGGTGAGTGTCAGGTATGAGATCAGCAGGAAGAACGGACCCAGAAGTCATGTGCTCTTATCCCTTTTGGGTTAAGTGTTGTCATTCCCCGATCTCCATGGCCAAAGAAGAAGATATTTGAGCATGATTGTGCTTTGTTCCTAACAGAGTGCAGAGGTAACATTAATTCTGGGTTCACACCTATGTGAAATGGATGCGGGTTTCCTCACATCCAATTTGCATAGCAGGAGAAAGTGACCGGCTCTCTTTGGAGCCAGTTCACATGTCTCCGGGGCGGTTGCGGAGCGCACTAAACAGAAACGCTGTGCGTCTTTGCCTCCGTTTCAGGGCCAAATTCAGGCAAAGATTCTGCCCCGATTCATCCCTGAAACAGAGAACAGGGGCAGACAGAGTTGCTGTGTGATCTGTGGTTGGTTTAGGTGTGAACCGAGCCTAAGAGTCTAATAGACCCCGATGTCTCCTTAAAGACATTTCTAGAATTCTTCCAACTCATATTCACTTAAGGGCTTCTGTACATAAACAATACATCTGATTATTATATGTCAGCCTTGGATTCTGATCACAGGACACTAAATGAGAGCAGAAACATTATTTTAAATGGATTTTAAACCTTAGGCTGACCACTAAGAAAATGATAAATCAAAAGTCTGCATTATTAAATAAACTCATATCACTTTTATTATTACACATTAAAAAAAAAAATCCTAATACCTAGTGGGGCCCTGAACCCTGAATAAGTAATTATACAAAAGTCAGTAGAAAATGTATGTCTTCTCCAAAGAACCAATATGTTTTTTCAGATCTATATTAGGACACATACAGTATCTCACAAAAGTGAGTACACCCCTCACATTTTTGTAAATATTTTCTTCTATCTTTTCATGTGACAACACTGAAGAAATTACACTTTGCTACAATGTAAAGTAGTGAGTGTACAGCTTGTATAACAATGCAATTTTGCATTAGTGTTACAAGGTCCCAGGTGTGAATGTGGAGCAGGTGTGTTAAATGTGGTGTTATCGCTCTCACTCCCTCATACTGGTCATTGGAAGTTCAACATGGAGCCTCATGACACACCTCCAAGACGACCACTGCCTTGCTAAAGAAGCTGAGGATAAAGGTGCTGGACTGGCCAAGCATGTCTCCAGACCTAAACCATATTAAGCATCTGTGGAGCATCCTCAAATGGAAGGTGGAGGAGCACAAGGTCTCTAACATCCACCAGCTCTGTGATGTCATCATGGAGAGGAAGAGGACTCCAGTGGCAACCTGTGAAGCTCTGGTGAACTCCATGCCCACAAGGGGTTAAGACAGTGCTGGAAAATAATGGTGCCCACACAAAATATTGACACTTTGGACCCAAATTGAAAATTTTCACTTAGGTGTGCACTCACTTTTCTTGCCAGCGATTTAGACATTAATGGCTGTGTTGAGTTATTTTGAGGAGACAGCAAATTTACACTGTTATACAAGCTGTACACTCACTACTTTACATTGTAGCAAAGTGTCATTTCTTCAGTTGAAGAAAGAGCAAGATGGAGCAATCCAAACAGAGAAAACACCACATCCCAATATAAAAATGTCAAAATTTGTAAAAGGGGGACAAAGAGGTAACAAACCTCGGGACTTTTAAGGTGTTAAAGTGTACAGGTCAAAAATTGTCAAGTTGCATAAAATTTGAATATTTTATTTAAATAGAAAGGTAAAAAACATGAGAAAAGGAATTACATCCATATCGCAAGACAACATTGAATTTATGAAGCTTTATAACAAGCAAAGCACTGTCATTCTCGACATGTTTCACTGCGTAGAGTTTCTTCAGGAGATTGATGGTGTGACTTTTGTTATATACTGAGAATGAGAAAGGCATAAATAGGTTTCTCATTAACATATTCAAAAATACATAAACATATCCAAGATATACAATTATAGCATAGAAAATCTATGTTTAGGTTACTTGAAATATTGAAGCACAAGGACATCAAAAAAGAATCAAAAACACATGAACACACAAAACAAGAACCAACCTTACCAGGACTGCTTCAAAACAATGATTGGTATGGATGTAGCGATAAAATCAATACATGTAACGTCCCTATTGTCCCGCTTGGGCACCTTATCTGAAGCACTAACAGGGTAATATTTCTGAAATATATAAAACAAAATTCTTATTAGAAAAATGATAAGGGATGGCCAGGGCAGTGGGTATCTAAAGGTACCTTTCCACAAGCCAAAAACATGAAAAGTGAATGAATTACCTTGAGGTAATTAAAAAGGTAGAATCAATAGGGTTAAACTGGTCTTGCTAATGGTCAAAGACCAAAGGTAATCGCCTTGGTGCCCGATTAAATTAAATTTCTCCCATAGACTTTTAAAGGGTGTTCCACGGCTTTCGAATTTGCCACAAACACCCCAAATTGTTCACTGTTCGACTCGAGTTTGACTCGAACTCGAAGATCATCCCTAATCCAGACCCATCATGAAGGAAATTATATATATATATATATATATATATATATATATATATATATATATACAGTATCTCACAAAAATGAATACACCCCTCACTTTTTTGTAAATATTTTATTGTATCTTTTCATGTGACAACACAACACTGGTGTGCTCCCCAAATATCTTGTTTGTCTATTGTATGGATTCTGACCAAATCCTTTTGGGTGAGGAGCACCCCACTCCCTTATTAAGTACCTCTCATTAGTGTCCACTTGTGTCATGGATGGAGACCTCAAGTTCTCCCATATAGAGTGTATTGCTCCCATTGTTCAGAGAAGCAGGATATCCCAGTCTATGAATAGTGTAGGACCCACTAATCATGGGGTACTTTGTCGCAGTAAGTGGGCTTAACTACCATATAGCAATATGGTGTGACCAAATCCCCATATTTTTTGATAATGTTTTTTGAAAATGTCTAGGTGTTTTAAACAAGCCTTGTTGGAGGTAAATGTCTTTTATGCATGTGTGTGCTGTAATATTTTGTTCTGTTGTATGGTCTTATGGCTGCACCATCTTTAATGCATCTTTTGGGGTGTGCCCCCCAAATACCTTTTTTTTTTAACACTGAAGAAATTACACTTTGCTACAATGTAAAGTAGTGAGTGTACAGCTTGTATAACAGTGTAAATTTGCTGTCCCCTCAAAATAACTCAACACACAAGCATTAATGTCTAAACCGCTGGCAACAAAAGTGAGTACACCCCTAAGTGAAAATGTCCAAATTGGGCTAAATTAGCAATTTTCCCTCCTCTGTGTCATGTGACTCATTAGTGTTACAAGGTCTCAGGTGTGAATGGGGAGCAGGTGTGTTAAATTTGGTGTTATCGCTCTCACTCTCTCATACTGGTCACTGGAAGTTCAACATGGCACCTCATGGCAAAGAACTCTCTGAGGATCTGAAAAAAAGAATTGTTGCACTACATAAAGATGGCCTAGGCTATAAAGAGGATTGCCAATATCCTGAAACTGAGCTGCAGCACAGTGGCCAAGACCATACAGCAGATTAACAGGACAGGTGCCACTCAGAACAGGCCTCACCTTGGTCCACCAAAGACTTTGAGTGCATGTTCTCAGCATCATATCCAGAGGTTGTCTTTGGGAAATAGGCACATGAGTGCTGCCAGCATTGCTGCAGAGGTTGTAGGGGTGGGGGGGTCAGCCTGTCAGTGCGCAGACCATACGCTGCACACTGCATCAAATTTGTCTGCATATTTGTCATCCCAGAAGGAAGCCTCTTCTAAAGAAAGCCCGCAAACAGTTTGCTGAAAACAAGCAGACTAAGGACATGGATTATTGGAACCATGTCCTGTGGTCTGAGGAGACCAAGATAAACTTATTTGGTTCAGATGGTGTCAGGCGTGTGTGGCGGCAACCAGGTGAGGAGCACAAAGACAAGTGTGTTTTGCCTACAGTCAAGCATGGTGGTGGGAGCGTCATGGTCTGGGGCTGCATGAGTGCTGCCGGCACTGGGGAGCTACAGTTCATTGAGGGAACCATGAATGCCAATATGTACTGTGACATACTGAAGCAGAGCATGATCCCCTTCCCTCAGAGACTGGGCCGCAGGGCAGTATTCCAACATGATAACGACCCCATACACACCTCCAAGATGACCACTGCCTTACATAGTTACATTGTTAGTAAGGTTGAATAAAGACACCAGTCCATCCAGTTCAACCTGAGTGAGTGTTGGTGTGTGTCTACAATTGTCCCTATCCCTGTACATTGTGTCTCATTAAGATGCTCATCTATTATATTATTATTTTTATAGCACTGCCTTGCTAAAGAAGCTGAGGGTAAAGGTCATGATGGACTGGCCAAGCATGTCTCCAGACCTAAACCATATTGAGCATCTGTGGGGCATCCTCATATGTAAGGTGTAGGAGCGCAAGGTCTCTAACATCCACCAGTTCTGTGATGTCATCATGGAGGAGTGGAAGAGGACTCCAGTGGCAACCTGTGAAGCTCTGGTGAACTCCATGCCCAAGAGGGTTACGGCAGTGCTGGAAAATAATGGTGGCCACACAAAATATTGACACTTTGGGCCCAATTTGGACATTTTCACTTAGGGGTGTACTCACTTTTGTTTCCAATGGTTTAGACATTAATGGCTGTGTGTTGAGTTATTTTAAGGGGACAGAAAATGTGCACTGTTATAGAAGCTGTACACTCACTACTTTACATTGTAGCAAAGTGTCATTTCTTCAGTGTTGTCACATGAAAAGGTAGAATAAAATATTTACAAAAATGTAAGGGGTGTACTTACTTTTGTGAGATACTGTATATATATATATATATATATATATATATATATATATATATATATATATATATATATATATAACCTTCCAAAATGGAGGGTCAAACAAGGTCAGATGAGTTGGACGACATTCACTGTACAATCATCAAATACTCGCATAAAAGAACACAATGTCATTCCAGTTTTTAGCAATTACCATCCTGTATAAAAGTCACCATCATACTAACTTGTGTCCTCATTAATCTGACTTAATGATATCCTAAAGTTACACTAACAATTTCCACAAACCATTTTCTTCCCCTGCGTGCATCGTATCACCGAAAGGAGAATATCGATCTCTGAAAGTAAAGCACAGGTCTTCACTTTGAGCTTTATTATTCCGATATGTCATATAAAAGTCACACTGGTGTGATATCACTTTAATTAGCAGACCCTGGTGATTATTTTGTGGGGTAAATTTATGAGGGTGCGCACATTTTTTAAATGTTGCTTTGGGAAAAATTACAGAAAAATCACAGAAAAAAAATCCCCTTTTCTACTTTTTTTATATTTATTTCCTGTAAAAAAAAACAAGGAAAAATAGACGTGTATCCAGATTTTCTACCAAAAATAAATCTCTGTCCCAAAAAAATGATGATTCTATAATACAATAGGGAAGACAAGAATTGAAAGATTTAATGTACAGAATTGAGACATTGTGGAAACTTTTGGGAATTGGGGAAAAAAGGTCCGGAGGATCAAATGGTTACCATGGTCACCACAAAGAGACAAATTCCAAAAATACAATAAAAGTTCAAATCTACAAAACAATTGTCCCCATCAATGACTTTATTGTGTGACATTGGGGAAGTCATAAAGGGGGTTCCTAATTTCCTACAAACATCACAAAATCATGTAACCGTCTGTTCAAAAGAGTAGAGACTGCAAAGAGGGGGAGGGGGGCTTTGTATTAATGATCATATGAAATGAGATGTCCAGTAATCTCTGATAGGTGGGATGTCTAAAAACCACTTACCATATAGTGTGTGGCCACTAGAAAGGGATTTGTCAGAGGACATAGGTGGGGGATGGGAATAGAAGGTGGCCACATTTAGAGGAAGAGTTTGGACCACATTGTAATGTTCTTTTATGTATTAAATATTCCAATCCATCTCTTCCATATGTCCCATCACCTGCCCCTCCCCCGCACAGCAGTCTAAGGGGTCTCTACTGTGAAATACAGAATGATTTCTAACATTCAGCTGATGATGATTTCTGCAGCAGATTCTCAGTTCATAGATCTTCTTCATCAGGAGATATAGGAGGAGGAGAGCCTCCAATATTATAGAAATACTGACATAACAATGTTATAGAAATGATTTACAAACTTGAGACACAGTATCATATGTAGAATATTCCATACAGTATCCACCAATTACTCCATGAAGAAGAGACTCTCTCCTACCCACAGTTTTTATAGAGCCAAAATTATATCCCCCCTCCCCCGTGTGTGGGGACATCATCCAGGGCTATAAATCGAAGATCAAACTCTGAATGTCCAAGTTCTGCAAAATCCCCCGATACTGGCAGAGAAGGGGATTGGTTCTCATGGAATATCTATGGTGGGTGATACGGTTCTTACATTTTTGGGTAATTTCTCAAACATAGAAAAGATTGCTTGGGCATGTAAGTGCATGGATGACATGTGAGGAAAGGTATGTTAGATATTCCATTCCATTCCGGGGGGTAAAATCACTGCCTTTAACCATCATTTTGCATTGAATATATGTTAGCAATGGAAACCCCACAGTATAAAAATATTCTCCTCATAGCCACCATTTCAGTGTGATATTGTCATGGAGAGAGATAGGACAGGACTCTGTCCAGTGCTACTAGTGAGATTGCGTGCTATTGTGATTGTATTGTCAGTGTAGAATATGAGTTTAGTGTGAATCTAGTGATAGTGCAGTGTGAGTGTAGTGTGACTGTTCATGTTTACTTTACTGTCATTTTATATTGTCAGGGCAGGTTTCCTGCAGTATATTTCCGTGCTCTAATGCATGTTTAACGCAGTATATTTCTGTGCGTAAGTGCAGTTTTACTGCAGTATAGACATGTGCAATTTGTTTACTTTGGAATTAGTATTTTAACAAATTTTGACAAATTTGTTATTTCCGAAAGTTCCGAATTTCCAAATTTTTCAATTTCCGAAATTTCGAATTTCTGAATTTTTCAATTTCCGAAATTTCGAATTTCCGAATTTCATATTTCCAAATTTTCTAATTTACAAATTTTAAAAAATTCTAAATTTTGGAATTTTGGAATTTCGGAAATTCAGAAATTCAAAAATTTGAATTTGGAATTTCATAAATTAGAACTTTTATAAATTTGAAAAATCAAAATGAGGAAATTTGAAATGAGGAAATTTGAATATTGGAAATTTCATAAATTTGAAAATTCAAATATGTGGAAATTTGAAAATCCAAAAATTAGAATGAAAATTCAAAAGAATGAAAATCTTAAAATTCGTAAAAACGAAAATCTGAAATAATAACTAACTAATCATAAATATTAAATTATAGGTATTGGAATTTCCTTTCAAATTTGGCTGTTAGTGAATCTAACTAATCCAAATTCATCCAAAGTTACTAATTATTTGAAATAATGAATGCCACATTGAAACAAATGGAATGCAACAATCTATTAAAACAATAATAATAATAAAACCTTTTTATTATTATTATTATTTATTAATAATTTGTTCCAATCCATTTGTTTAGTTGTGTCATTCATTATTTTGGATAATTTGTAACTTCAGATAAATTTGTATTTGTTACATTCACAAACAGCCATATTTGAAAGGAAATTCTAATACCTATAATTTAATAGTTAGTTATTATTAGTTAGTTATTATTTCACATTTTACTGATTCTCTTCCTTTTTTTCAGATTTTTAAATTTTCGGATTTTCAAATTTTTGAATTTTTGAAAATTCTGAAATTTGGAAATTTGAAAATTTGAGTATTCGAAATTTGAAAATTTAAAATTCAGAAATTTGAAAATTCGGAAATTCAAAAATTCAGAAATTTGAAATTCAGAAATTTGAAAATTTTGAAGTTTGAAAATTTGGAAATTCGAAATTTGGAAACTCAAAATTTGAAAATTTGGAAATTTGAAATTCAGAAATTTGAAAAATCGGAAATTTGAATATTTGGAAATTTGAAATTCGCGGAGATTTGAAAATTTGAAATTCGAAAATTCGGAAATTCAAACTTGGAAAATTAGAAATTTGAAAATTTGGAAATTCGAAAATTTGGAAATTTGACATTCGGGAATCCGAAAATTTGAAATTCAGGAAATTCGGATCCGAATTTTCAGGTTTCCGAATTTCTGAATTTGCAAATTTCCTAATTTCAGTAAAAAGTAAAAAACTAATGAAACAAACACAAAAACAAACACATTTTTTGTCAGTGCACATGTCTAATAGGCTCCCCTTAACCACTTCAATACACTATATTATATATTGTACACTGCACTATATACCCTGCACTGTATTATATATACTACCCTGAGGGCACTATATACTCTAAACTGCAATATATATACTATATGGACTGCACTATATACTCTGAACTGCAGTATATATACCATACAGACTGCACTGTATACTCTGCAATTCAGTATATATACTATATGGACTGCACTATATACTCTGAACTGCAGTATATACTATACGGACTGCACTATATACTCTGAACTGCAATATATTTACTATATGGACTGCACTATATACTCTATATACTCTGAACTGCAGTATATATACTATATGGACTATACTATATACTCTGAACTGCAATATATATACTATATGTACTGCACTATATACTCTGAACTGCAGTATATATACTTTATGGACTGCACTATATACTCTGAACTGCAGTATATATACTATATGGACTGCACTATATACTCTATATACTCTGAACTGCAGTATATATACTATATGGACTTCACTATATACTCTGACCTGCAGTATATATACTATATGGACTGCACTATATACTCTGATGAAGAATTGGGTCTTAGGTGTTGGTGGTGGCAGAACACGGTGACCCCTCACAGATAATCTTGTTGGGCTCAGGAACGATCCCGGCTGGTAAATATTATTTCATAAATGATAATTATGAACATGGAGCTCATCTCTAGTCATGACTTCATATTGTGTGCGAAACATCCACACACTTTGTACTCAGAATTCTCCATACTTTACACTTTAAAAGTCTTTATTTGTCAGTTTAGTTACTTTTTTGTCTTTATTATTTGTTACTTTTTTATTTTATTTTTTTCACATGTATCTCTTGAATTCCACAGAAGAAAGATAATGGGGTACAAATTGTTGTGTATGATCGGCTTCCCTGGACACTTCTGTTGTCGGTGGGTTACTATCAGACATGTGCGCTTCATTTCATTCCCAATCAAAATTTGGAGGAAATTTCTGATATTCTGAGATTCGGATGTGTCTGAATTTTCCAATTACAATAATAACAAATTTCAACCAAATCAAAATAAGAAAATTAAATTTTTCAGAAATAACAGCTTATTCTGATTGAATTTGAATTGAATTGGATTTGAATTAGAAAACAAATGTAAAATGTGATCTCATTTCTTGCTGACTATTAGGCCGGGTTCTCACATATGGGGGTTTCCCCGCATCCGATTCACATGTCAGGAGAGTGTGACCGGCTCTCAATGGAGCTCCGGGGGGCCGCGCTCCACATATAAAAAGGGTCCTGTGTGTCTTCTGTTCCGATTCAGGTACAAATTCAGACAGAAATATCGGATCCGATTCACACCTGAATTGGTGAGCGGGGGACGCACCGGACCCCATGCTGTGCTCCGCGGCTGCAGCGTATGTGACCCGGATTACTGATCTCCTCCATAGACTGGGTGTGTATTAGTGGACCTAAAAGATCTGATGAGGTTTTGGAGACAAAGAATATTCAAATATTGATCAGATTTGGATTGTTCTTCTCCTCGCTCACTCTGCATTTTATAAATGGATAAAAATAAAGAAGTAAATCTGTAGATATGAAATCATTTGTACTTTACATTTTTTCTTCACACCTGCCTAAAACTTTTGCACAGTTCTGTACATAGAGACACACAATGTTGAAGTCGGATGTTTCTTTTATAACTTAGAAGACGTCACATATTGGGAATAAATCTTATTATTTTTTTTTTTTTTCGTTTATCATTTTTATTGATTTTATAAAGGAAATACAGAGTACAATTTCGAGATTGTACGTCGTGCAACGACGTTTGATTAAACATATGTGATATAAGCATATAAACATAAGTCCACAAACAGTGTTTAAATGTAACCAGTAGTAAACATGTATTGGTGAGAGTGTTATTGATTACATTTAGGCCATTCCGCTGGAGGGGCACCCCATGTGGGATCTTTAGTACCCCTGAAGCGGAGAGGCCTTTCCGCACATCTAAACATGTTCACCATATTTGTCTATTATGAACTTTGTGATTTGAATACAAATGTCTCCCAGTAGGGTTGCACATATTGCTCGGTCAAGAAAGTGTGATCTAAGGTGTTGTGCTACTATGTGGGGTGTGCAGTTTTAGTCCAATCAGTCCATGGTTGCCAGTTTTTGTGTGCTCGTGCTGCATGGCCTGTGTATTCTGCAGTTGTTATTTCATAGCTGCAGTGCAGGGCTACGGTGTCTACCACTTGGGCTAGTGTCGGGGGATTGTCAGACTTCCATTGTCTAGCAATATTGAGTCTGGCCGCCAGTAGAATATGTGTGATTATTAGTCTGGATGTAGGGTGTATTTCTTCTATATTTAAGTTTAAGATTGCAAGCGCCGGTTGTGGATGAATCCTGGTGTGGGTTACTTGTGATATTAGATGGAAAATATTTTCCCAGTATTTCTTAAGGGCAGAACATGCCCAGAATACATGAAATAGGTCACCTGAGGAGGATTTGCATCTCCAACAAGTGTTGGGAATTTTTGGGTTAAAGGATGTTATTTTAGCTGGTGTCATGTACCAGCGCAGGGATATCTTCTGGGTTAGTTCCCAGAGGGCCGCGCATTTGGTGGCTGTATATATGGACTTGAGGGCATGTTGCCATTGATCACTTGAGTAGGTGTACTCAAGATCAATGTCCCACCTGTGATGTGGTTTCAGTTTTGAGAAGATGCATTTTTGGTGTAGGATGTTGTAAAAGTAAGAGATTCCTTTAGTTTTCGTGGTAGGGTTGGTGAGGTAGTCCCAGGTTTTAGATTGGATACAATATAGAGGGATGGGGATAGTTTTCAAACAGTGGCGTATGCGGAGGTAGGTATAGTATTCAATCGAAGGCAGAGTGTATTCTGATTGTAGTTGGGGGAATGGTTTGATGTGGTTGTCATGTAATAATTCGTGTAGATAATGGATGCCATTGAGGTTCCATGTTGATAATGAGAGTTCAGGCATTAGGTGTAGCAAGGCGCTTAAGGGAATTTGGGATTGCATCATTGTGGGGGTAGATGGCGAGAGGGTTGACAGTTTCTTCCACGCTTGAGCCGTGGCCTTCATAGTTGGTGATATAGCAGTTGGGATTGTGGTGCCTAGCGGTATGCTAAGTATCCATGTTGTTAGGTTAGAGTGGGTGAGTGAAGCCTTCTCTATTTGTCCCCATTGTGTTGACGGATGGGTTTGAAACCAGGAGGGAAGTTGGGCTAGGATGGTTGCCAAGTGATAATCCTCAAAATCTATGGAACCCGTACCTCCCGCTAGTTTGTGTTTAGTCAGAGTGGAGTGGGCACACCGTGGCTTTTTGTCTTTCCATAGATATTTGTTAAAGATTGTACGAAGAGTTCTAAAGAAGGAGACAGGTAGAGGGATGGGTAGAGCTCTGAAGTGGTACAAGATTTGGGGGAGGCATATCATCTTGAACGCTGCAAGTCTACCTGTCCATGAAATTTCATGTTTTGAAATTTGTTGTGATGTCGCTTGAATGTTTTGGAGAAGGGGTAAGAAGTTGTATTGGTATATGTGTTTGGTTTTCCGTGGTAGTTGAATGCCTAAGTAGGTAATGTCAGTGTCGGCCCACGCAAATGGGTATTGTAGCTGTAAAAGGTTTTTCGTGGTAGCGTCAATATTAATGTCTAGTATAAAGGACTTAGTCGTATTCACTTTATAGTACGATACCGAGCTGAACCATTCTAGCAGTTTTTGCACTTCACCCAGGGAAGCAGTCGGGTTGGAAAGGATGAGAATCACGTCGTCGGCGAAGAGACTGATTTTATGGTGGGAGTCGCCAATTTTTAGGCCTGAGATTTGTGGGTGGGAGCGGACATGTTCCGCAAGTGGTTCCATTAGCATATTGAATATGAGGGGGGACAGGGGGCACCCCTGTCGGGTACCATTAGTAATGGAGAATGGGCGTGAAAGCATGCCCTCTACATATACCTGGGCCTCAGGTGTGGAGTAGAGTGCCATGATGGCGCTCAGAATAGTGCCCTGGAACCCAAATTTCTGTAGAACCGCCCTCAAGTAGGACCAATGGACTCTATCGAACGCCTTCTCTGCATCTAGAGATAGAAGCAGAGAAGGCGTTCCAGTGCATTCTATATGGTGGATGAGGTTAATCATCCGTCTAGTGGCGTCAGAAGTCTGTCTGCCTTTCGTGAACCCGGTTTGGTCTCGGTGGATAAGGGTGGGCATGATTGCAATTAGTCTTGTTGCAATTGTTTTAGCGTAAATTTTTAGGTCTAGGTTTAACAATGAGATTGGGCGGAAATTTTGTGGGGTGTTCGGCTGCTTCCCTGGTTTCGGTAGCGTTATAATCAAAGCTTTTAAATATTCATTGGAGAAATTGGAAGAGGAGGCAGCGTTGTTGAAAAGGTCGGTTAGGTGAGGTGTTAACTGTGGGGCGAATTGTTTATAGTATTCCCCGGTCAATCCGTCTGGTCCTGGTGCTTTTCCACTGGGTAGCGAGGTTATGGCAGTTTTAATTTCATTTTCAGTGAAGGGTGCGTTAAGGGCGGATAGTTGGTCCATAGTCAGTCTGGGTAGATTTATTTTGTCGAGGAATGCATCTATTTCAGTTAGTGTGGGTTGTGGGGTATGAGGGTCTCTTTTTAGGTTGTATAAATCTCCATAATATGTGCTAAAGGCATCAGCTATATCTTGGGGATTACTTAGGGAGATTTTCGTGTGTGGGTGGATCAATTGATCAATTTTAGATTTTGTGCGTCTACCTTTGATGCGTTGTGCTAATTTCTTTCCTGCTTTATTTGAGGTGGAATAGGTAGATGCTTTAACTTTCCTTAAAAGGAATTCATATGAGTGCAGGAGTAAAGACCTGAATTCCTGTCGTAGGGATAGAAGTTGATTCGTCTGAGAGTCATGAGGGTTTTTTTTATGTTTTGATTCTAGGGCTGTTATTTGAGCTGTCAGTTCGTCTATGCGCTGCGTCCTCTTCCGTTTATGATGGGAGCTCAGTTTAATTAGCATCCCCCTCATATACGCCTTATGCGTGCTCCACACCACGGCAGGGTCGGGCACTGAGCCCTTGTTTAGTGTAAAAAAATCAGTGATTTGTTCAGATATTTCTGGGGCATATTTGTCATGTTGAATAATAAAGTTGTTTACTCGCCATAAAAAAGTGTTGTGTTGTAGGTTGGAGTCTTGGATTGTAATTGAGATAGGGGCATGGTCCGACCATGTCGTGGTGTGGATCACAGAGCTGGATATTTTTTGTAGAATACATTTATCAGTGAGAAAAAGGTCAATTCTCGAATACGAATTGTGTCTGGGAGAAAAAAAAGTGAAGTCCCGTTCTGAGCCATGATGGCATCGCCAAACATCATATAGGTCGTGGGAGGGTAAAAATGCTTTCAGAGGTGATTCCCTTCTTTTTGTTGCTGACGTGGAGTCCATGGTTGCATCTGGGACTTGATTGAAGTCTCCACATAGAATCATGTGACCCTTTTGGATAGGTCTGGCTGCTTTAAGAACTTTACGGAGAAATTTCATTTGGCGAAAGTTTGGGGCATAGACATTTATGATAGAGTAAGTCACTTTGTTAATGGTGCATATTAGAATGATATAGCGACCCTCAGGATCAGTGAGTACATCTAATAGGTGGAAGTCAACAGTGTTCTTAATTGCGATCATGACTCCTCTGGTTTTCAGGGAGTGTGATGCGTGAAAAATATGGGGAAATTGATGGTTTTTACAGAGGGAAGAATGGTGTGGTATCAGGTGTGTTTCCTGGACACACAGAATGTCACAATGGAGTTCTGCGGCAGTTTTCCAAAGTGAGTGACGTTTGGCGGGGTGGTTTAACCCATTGGTGTTTAATGATAGAATAGTGAGCGGCATCCTGTGGTGGTATGGGTGTTGAGCGATGCAGATGGCACTTACGGTTAGATGGTCTTGAGGTTCAAAGGAGATCTGGAGGCGGAAGTCAGGTGAAGATGAGCTGGGGTCCTAGATTCGGAAGTCTTTTAGGCTAGTAGAGGGGTGACACGACGTGGCCCTGCAGTGGCTTGAAGGCGAGATTTAGTTGCAGGCCTGTGGTTGCCTGGTTAGCTGTATGGAGGGTGGACTGTAAGACTGCGAATAGAGCAATATGTTAAGGAGCACAGTAGTAGAATTCAATAGGAGAACATCAGTTTCAAAAATAGAGAGAAGAAAAAAAAAAAAGAAATAGAATAACCAGAGATAGAATAACAACTGGAAACAGTATCAGTGGGATACTCTGTTGGTGAGTGATTCGGTGTATCTTTTCGCTATGGGTATAGCAATGGTGACTTAGAGGGGGTGTTGAACACCGTGATTTCCTCTAAATGGGGTGCACAAAGTTAATGACACGGGAAGAAGAGATCAGGGGTAACAAGCTGTCAGCGCTCAGGGGAGCTGTAATGATGATCGGTGGCCGTGGGTAGCATTGAAAGGATCATCCTTCAGTGAAAAGTGTGTTCCAGATGCCTACGGGGTGCATTGGGGCCTCTGTCTGGAGGGGTTTCTTTTGGCAGTTCTGGAATTATTCCCCAGGAGTGGAGGAGTTTTAGGCCTTTGTCAAGATTTCCGATGGTATGGTTTTGACCATTGCGCACTAAGAGTATGGTGGCTGGGTATCGCCATTTATATGGTATTTTGTGATTTTGTAGACATTTGGTGATCGGGTTCATCTGTCTTCTCATTTGGAGAGTGTACTTAGACAGATCTGGGAAGAATTGAATTTCAGTGTAGGGAGCTGGTAAAGGTGTTTTAGCTTTTACTCCCATGAGGAGTTTTTCCTTTATGTGGTAAAAGTGGATCCTCATCAGCACGTCTCTGGGGACTGAGGCTGCAAGGTGAGACGGTTTAGCGATTCTGTGTATTCTATCGATAATCACATCTCGTGGAGATGCTTCGGGGATGACAATGTGCATCAATTCTTTTGCATAACGCGGGAGGTCTGCGGGTGGTACACTCTCAGGAATTCCTCTCAGTTTAACATTGTTCCTGCGAGACCTATCTTCTAAATCGGCCATCTTGGCGCGCATCCATGCTTGCTCTTCTTTGACTTCATCATAGGTATCAATGATGACATTCACTGTAGAGGTACAGGCATGTAGGCCCTGTTCAGTGTTAGTCACCCTGTCGTCCAGTGTGCAGATGTCAGAGGTGATTTTGTGAAACATGGATGAGAGGTCTGTCATTAGGGATGATTGCAGAGAGAGGAGCATGTCTTTTAATGTTGTGTCCATAACTGGCTGCCCTGAGGTGGGGAATGCAGCCATGGATGAGTGCAAGGCCTGATCCATGGAGAGAGGAGTAAGAGCCTGGGCCTCAATTTGTGGACGCTGCGTCCAGTGCTGCGGCGCGTCTAACCGCATTTTAGCTTTGGCTGGGCTGGGAGGAAGAGGGTCACCCTCAGGGGTATAGTGGGGCTCAGCAGCGGTACCTGGAGGTGGTTGTTGGTCTGCGATGGCATCCGGGAGGTCGGTATAGGAGACTCGCGGCGCGGCCTGGTCGGCGCCATCTTGCGATCCGGTGTGCGCCGGCTTGTAGGCAAACTCTGTAAGTTTTTGAGGTATATGCTCCGTAATTCTCTTTCTGGAGGCTTGCATCTTGCTCTGGTGGGTGGATGGGGCAAGGATGATGTGGATGTGGGTCGTGATGGCGGCCTGTTGTGGCGGATTGTGTCCCCTGGCTGACGAGCTGCAGGCTTAAGCGTCCATCTTCTTCTCCGGTCGGCCACGCCCCCCGGGAATAAATCTTATTATTAATACAAATAAGATGAACGTGTCTTGGATGAAACGGACAATTTTTCTGGTGAATGGATGATTTTCTCATCATACAGATCATTCATAAATCCCCCTTCACTTCTCTCAGGGTTGTTATGTTGCCCCCGGATGATACTACAGATGTTCCATTCATTGTTTTCTCATTAATCTACGCTCAGCATCCCATAATGACAAAGTGACATCACAATATTAGAAATGTTACTAATGTATGAAAAAGGAAAAACTGAAATCTCACATTGGCAGAAGTCTTCACACCCTTTACATCAACACTTGGGATTTATCTCAGGAGCCTCCCAATTCTGGATGGTTGGTGAGATGTTTCTACACCTTGATTGGAGTCCACCTGTGGGGAACAAATGATTTGGAAAGGCGCACACATCTCTATAAAAGGGATCACAGCTGACAATGTATTCTGTATCAGAGCAAAGGCCATGAGGTCACAGGAAGTGCCTGCAGAGCTCAGAGACAGGATTATTGAAGGCACAGATCGGGGAAGGGTACAAAATATTTCTACAGCACTGAAGGTTCCCGAGAGCCCAGCGACCTCCATAATTCTCACATAGAAGAAGAATGAAACAACCAGGACTCTTCCCAGAGCTGGTCACCTGACCAAACTGACCAATCGGGGGAGAAGGACCTTAGTAAGAGAGGCGACCCCGATGGTCACTCTGACTGATCTCCAGAGATCCTGTGTGGAGATGGGATGAAGTTCCAGAAGGACATCACTGCAGCCCTCCCCCGATCTGGGCTTTATGGGGGAGGGGCTAGTAGAGATCTGCACGACGGAAACATTTGTTTTGTTTCATTTTGGATTTGTTCATTAGATTCCTCATTTCATTTCTTCATATTTGTTATGTTAGAATCATTTGTTTTGGAATTTGTTTCGTATATTCGCTATTTTCAAATTTATTTGAAATTCAAATTTCAGAAGTCGGCTAAATATTGTTTCTATTTTATTCTATTCTATTTAATTTGATTTCAAATTTGACTTTTGAAAGATGGCTATATTCATTCTATTCTATTCAAAATTCTAATTTTTAACTCTAAAAGACATTAGAGCCTTTCTATTGTATTTTATTCTATTCAAGATTCAAATTTCAATGTTTGAATTTCAGATGACAGCTATATTCTTTCTATTTTATTCTATTCTGGTCTAAACTTGAAATTTAAATTTAAAAATTCAATTTTTGAAAGTTGTCTATATATTTTTTCTATTCTTTTCTATTCTATTCTATGTGACATTAGAATTTTGGAAAACAGCTGTTCTTTTTTTTTATTCTATTCTATTCTATTAATATTCAAAATTCTAATTCCAAGATTACATTTCAGAAGTCAGTTATATATATTTTCTACTTTATTATATTTGAAGCCTGAATTTCGGAAGATGTCTATATTCTTTCTATTCTATTCTATTCTATTATGTTTTGAATTTAAAATTAAAATTTCAAAATTTTAATTTTGAAGGGCAGATATATTTTTGATGGCAGTTATATTCTTTCTATTGTATTCTATTTTATTCTATTCTATGCAAAATGTGAAATTCCATTTTTGAAATTTGAATTTTTGAATTGTTAGAAGACGACTATATAGTTTCTATTTTCTATTCTATTGTATTCAAAATTTCAGAAGGTTGCCACATTTTTTTCTTTTTTATTCTATTCTATTCTATTTTTAAGGACAGATATATGCTTTATTTTTTAGTCTATTTTATTCAAAATTTAAAAATTTGATGGCGGTTATATTCTTTCTATTTTTATTCTATTCTATGCAAAATTTGAAATTCAAATTTTGAAATTTGAATTTTTGAATTGTTAGATGACTATATAGTTTCTATTGTATTGTATTCAAAATTTGAAACTCAAAATTTGAATTTCAGAAGGTTGCTATATTCTTTTTATTTGATTCTACTCTATTATTTTTATTCAAAATTCAAATTTTGAAAGATGGCTGTATTCTTTCAAATTTCAAAATTTTAATTTCTGAAGACAGCTATATTCTTTCTATTTTATTTTATCATATTCAAAATTTGAAGATTACGTTTCAAAATATGGCAATATTCTTTTGATTTATTCCATTCTGTTCTTTTCTATTCAAGATTCAAAGTCTTTTAAAATTTGAGTGTTGAAAGACAGATTTTTTCTTTTTATTTATACTATTTGAAATACAAATTCTTTCTATTTTATTCTATTCTTTTCAAATTTGGGAAGACGGCTATATTCTTTCTACTTTATTCAACTGCTCTCTATTTTAATCTATTCAACTTTAGATTTTTGGAAGACAAGTACATTCTTTCTATTTTATTCTATTCTATTCAAAATGTTAAATTCAATTTTTGGAATTTGGCTATAGATTTTATTCTATTCTATTGTATTTGAAATTATGGATTTTAGAAGGTGGCTATATAATTTTTATTGCATTGTATTCAAAATTTGAAATTCAATTTTCAAACTTTGAATTTCAGAAGAAGGCTATATTCTTTTTATTTAAATTATATTCTTTTCTATTCTATTCTTTTCTGTTCAAAATTAGCATTTCAGAAGAGGGCTATATGCTTTCTATTTTGTATTGTTCTATTCTATTCAAAATTTGAAATTCAAATTTAAGAAGACAGCTACATTCTTTTTATTTTATTCTATTCTATTCTTTTTTTATTACATTTTTTTAAAGTTAAATTTAAATTCTGGAAGACAGATGTATTTTTTTTTCTATTTTTTAATTCTATTTGAAATTTTTAATTTTGGAAACCATCTACATTTTTTCTATTTTTTTTTTCTATGTTATTATATTCTAAATTCAACATTTGAGTTTCTAAATTCAAGTCACATATATATTTTTATATTTTATTCTATTTTAAATTTGAATTTCGGACAACAAGGCTATATTCTTTTGATTCTATTCTATCTGATTTTCTGAATTAGATTTTTGGAAGGTGGCTATTTTTTTTCTCTTTTACTCTGTTCTATTCAATTCAAAATTGAAAAAAATTCAAACTTTGGAATTCAAAATTCTAATTCTGAACGAAAGCTATATTCTTTCTATTTTATTCTGGTCAACTATTTTCTAAATTCAAATTTCGGAAGATGGTTATATTCTTTCTATTTTATTCAATTCTTTTCTTTTCTATTCAAAATTCCTATTTCAAAATGTGAATTTCCGAAGGCAGCTTTTATTTTTTATTTTATATCTGAAATACTAATTTCAAATATAAAATGGCTATATTCTTTTTGTTTTATTCTATTCTGTTCAAAATTCCAATTTGGGAAGACAGCTACATTCTTTCTATTTTGTTATACTTCTCTCTATTTTAATCTATTCAAATTTAGGCTATATTCTTTCTATAAAATTTAATTCTATTCGAAATTTGAAATTCAAATATTGGAAGACAGTTATATTATTTTATTTTATTCTATTCTTATCTATTGTCTATTCTATTCTATTCTATTCTATTCTATTCTATTCTATGTTTTCTATTCTAATCTGTTCTTTTTTTCTATTTTTTTTTTATTCTTTTATTTTCTATTATATACTGTTTTATGCTATTCTTTTATATTCTATTTTATTTTTTTTTACTTTTTATTCTATCCTGTCCTATCTTATCATATTCTATTCTATTCTGTTTTAATCTTTTCTATTCTGTTCTATTCCATTCTTTTATATTCTATTATATTCTGTTTTATTCTATTCTATCCTTTTATAGTATACTCTATTTTATTCAGCTTTACTCTGAAAAAATGGAGAAAACACATATGTGAGAGATGTAAACGCTACACACCCCGAAACAAGTAATGTATAAATGGAAAGGTTTCCCTATTGGGGCTTTAGACAGCAATGTAAACATAATCAACAATGTTGAAAATAATTAATGAGAATTTTTATCATAAGGGTTTCCAAATGTCACAATATAATTACATATATGTGCTAAAAAAAATGAATAAAAACCAAGCGCTGATGTGGATAGATATGTGTGATATAAATAAATTGTGCTTAAAAATATATATATACCAATATAGTTAGTGCTATGAAAAAATCAGTAAATTAAAGCTGCTATCAATATAGGGTGATCAGATAACCAAACAAATAGTACTAAGTATAAAATTGATGCGCTTTAAATAAATAGTGCACAATATGCTGCTGTGACTAAGCTTAAATCCAGGAATAAAAAATGCATACATGTGAATAAAATAAATAAATAATTATGGTGCTAATACATGTGTTAAAATTGCCAAAAAAAAAAAAAAATCTTCAAATTGGTGATGTGACGGTTAGTATAAATAAAATAATAATGACACTCTGAGTACAATGTCCAGGCAGAGATAAATAGTGGGAGAAAGTAAAAATAATTAAACAGTTCCTTCCCTTAATCCAGATTGATTGACTCACTGGGTTAGATCATTTGTATCAGGATTTTTAGTTTTTCTTGCATCCCACTTCAGCAATTATACTGCTGGTGATTCGGCTCTCAGGATAAAGGTTTTATGCAAAGCAAGCAAAGAAAAAATAGATCATTGTGCAGTGAACTTACTAGATAGTACATAAGCAAAACAGAGACAAGAGATACACTCACACAGATACAGATACACTCACAAGCAAAACAGAGACAAGAGATACACTCACACAGACACAGATACACTTCAAGGAAAAAGTCACGTGTCAGTGATGTAACGCGTGGGAGGAGCTTAGGACGTTTAGTGCTGCAATACACCTGAAGGTTAACAGCAGCTGTTTCTCTATGGGAAACCTCGTCCACAGCGGCTGACTGCAATCTGCATATTTGAATGCTTCTAATAGACCGGGAGTTTGTGAGTGTATCTCTTGTCTCTGTTTTGCTTGTGTACTATCTAGTAAGTTCACTGCACAATGATCTATTTTTTCTTTGCTTGCTTTGCATAAAACCTTTATCCTGAGAGCCGAATCACCAGCAGTATAATTGCTGAAGTGGGATGCAAGAAAAAGTAAATATCCTGATACAAATGATCTAACCCAGTGAGTCAATCAATCTGGATTAAGGGAAGGAACTGTTTAATTATTTTTTCTTTCTCCCACTATTTATCTCTGCCTGGACATTGTACTCAGAGTGTCATTATTATTTTATTTATACTAACCGTCACATCACTAATTTGATAAGATTTTTTTTTTTTTTGGCAATTTTAACACATGTATTAGCACCATAATTATTTATTTATTTTATTCACATGTATGCATTTTTTTATTCCTGGATTTCAGCTTAGTCGCAGCAGCATATTGTGCACTATTTATTTAAAGCGCATCAATTTTATACTTAGTAATAATTACATATATGATTTTCATCTTCAGGGGGATCATATAAATAATTTTCAGAATTTTAAAACGTATCATCTTTCATCGCAGTCCAGATATATATGTAACATTGTGGTAAACACGGGAAACATGCGCCCCTTTACAGGCATACTATAGACACCCCCCAGCTACGAAATTTAAAGGGATATTACACTTTTATTGTTTGACTTTAAGCATTATTAAAATCACTGCTCCTGAAAAAACGGTCTTTTTTAAAACTTTTTTTTGCATTGATCCATGTCCCCTGGGGCAGGACCCGGGTCCCCAAACACTTTTTATGACAATAACTTGCATATAAGCCTTTAAAATTAGCACTTTTGATTTCTCCCATAGACTTTTAAAGGGTGTTCCGCGGCTTTTGAATTTGCCGCAAACACCCCAAATTGTTCGCTGTTCAGAGAACTGGAGAACAGCCGATGTTCGAGTCGAACATGAGTTTGATTCAAACTCGAAGCTCATCCCAAGTTGTATTAAAAAAAAATAGTCCTCGGCACCCAGAACCGGACCCTCCTGTCCCTTCTGTATTGTAATTGTCCTCCCTCTACATTGTAAAGAGCTACATCAACTGTGCGCTAAATAAATCATCTATAATAATAATAATAATAATAATAATAATAATAATAATAATAATCTGTGTTGTTTACACATTTTGGAGGCATCTTTGGTAGACATGAGCACTGCCGAAAAGTCAGTTAGTTTTCGTTTCATCTGTTTATTTTTTGTTTTTCAGGTCATTCATTATAATCGCAATTGGTAAATTAAAACATTCATAAATTCTAAAAATTCATTATTTTAAAAAATCATAAATTCAAAAATTCTAAAATTTGAAAATTTGAAAATTCATTAATTAAAAAATTGGAAAATGAATAAATTAGAAAATTCATAAATTAGAAAATTAGAAAATCTGAAAATTCATAAATTAGAAAATTAGAAAATTAAAAAAATCATAAATTAGAAAATTCAAAAAATTCATAAATTAGAAAATTCGAAAATAATTAGAAAATTAAAAAATAATACATTTAAAAATTAATAAATTTGAGAATTTGTATTTTCATAAATTATAAAATTCTAAAATTCATAAATTAGGAAATTAATAAAATTGTAAATTCATAAATTCGAAAACTCATAAATTATAAAAATCAAAAATTCTAAAATTCATAAATTTGAAAATTTGAAAATTCATAAATTCTAAAATTCATAAATTCGAAAATTTAAAAATTCATAAACTCAAAAATTCATAAATTCGAAAATTCATAAATTATAAAATTCAAAAACTCATAAATTAGAAAATTAATTTATTAGAAAATTAGAACATTTGTAAAAAAAATGCATGAATTAGAAAATTAAAAAAATCATAAATTCGAAAATTCATACATTTGAAAATTCATAAATTAAAAAATTAAAAAATTCATAAATTTGAAAATTAATACATTTGAAAATTTGAAATTTCTTAAATTTATAAAATTAGAAAATAAATCAATTCAAAAAATCATGAATTAGAAAATTCATAAATTAGAAAAATCGAAAATTCGAACATTCATAAGTTAGAAAATTTGAAAATTCATAAATTCGAAAACTCCTAAATTAGAAAATGCAAAAATTCATATATTACAATATTAGAAAATTCATATAATAGAAAATTCATAAATTAGAAAATTTGAATATTTGTAAAGAAAATGCATTAAGTAGAAAATTATAAATTAAAAAATTAGAAAATTAATAAATTAGAAAATTAATAAATTTGAGAATTTGAAATTTCATAAATTCTAAAATTCATAAATTCTAAAATTCATAAATTAGAAAATTAATAAAATTGTAAAATCATAAATTCGAAAATTCATAAATTATAAAAATCAAAAATCCTAAAATTCATAAATTTGAAAATTCGAAAATTCATAAATTAGAAAATTCAAAAACTCATAAATTAGAAAATTCATATATTAGAAAATTTGAAAATTTGTAAAAAAATGCATGAATTAGAAAATTAAAACATTTATAAATTTGAAAATTCATACATTTGAAAATTCATAAATTAAAAAAAATTAGAAAATTAATACATTTGAAAATTAATACATTTGAAAATTTGAAATTTCATAAATTATAAAATTCGAAAATAAATCAATTAAAAAAATTCATGAATTAGAAAATTCATAAATTAGAAAATTTATAAAATTGAGAATTCATAAATTAGAAAATTCATAAATTATAAAAATCGAAAATTTGAAAATTCATAAATAAGAAAATTTGAAAATTCATAAATAAGAAAATTAGAAAATTCATAAATTAGAAAATTCATAAATTAGAAAATTAGAAAATTCATATAATAAAAATTAGAGTATTTGTAAAAAAAATGCATGAATTAGAAAAATTAAAAAAATAATACATTTGAAAATTCATAAATTTGAAAATGCATAAATTAAAAAATTTGAAAATTCATTAATTTGACAATTTGAAATTTCATAAATTCTAAAATTCATAAATTAGAAAATTCATAAATTATAAAAATCAAAAATTCTAAAATTCATAAATTCGAAATTTCATAAATTAGAGAATTAATAAATTCATAAATTAGAAAATTAAAAAAATTCATAAACTCAAAAATTCATAAATTTAAAAATTCATAAATTAGAAAATTCAAAAACTCATAAATTAGAAAATTCATATATTAGAAAATTTGAAAATTTGTAAAAAAAATGCATGAATTAGAAAATTAAAAAATTAATAAATTTGAAAACTCATACATTTGAAAATTCATAAATTAAAAAAATTAGACAATTAATACATTTGAAAATTTGAAATTTCATAAGTTATAAAATTCGAAAATAAATCAATTAGAAAATTTATAAAATTGAAAATTCATGAATTAGAAAATTTATAAAATTGAAAATTCGTAAATTATAAAAATCTAAAATTTGAAAATTCATAAATAAGAAAATTTGAAAATTCATAAATTAGAAAATTCATAAATTAGAAAATTAGAAAATTCATATAATAAAAAAATTAGAATATTTGTAAAAAAAATGCATGAATTAGAAAATAAAAAAATTAATACATTTGAAAATTCATAAATTTGAAAATGCATAAATTAAAAAATTAGAAAATTCATTATTTTGACAATTTGAAATTTCATAAATTCTAAAATTCATAAATTAGAAAAGTCATAAATTATAAAAATCAAAAATTCTAAAATTCATAAATTTGAAAATTCAAAAATTCATAAATTCATAAATTAGAAGATTAGAAAAGTCATAAAGTAGAAAATTAATAAATTAGAAAATTTGAAAATTAATAAATTAGAAAATTAATCAATTAGAAAATTCATAAATGAGAAAATTCATATATTAGAAAATTCTTAAATTAGAAAATTAGAATATTTGTAAAAAAATGCATGAATTAGAAAATCTAAAAATTCATAAATTCGAAAATTCATTAAATAGAAAACTCAAATTCATAAATTCAAAAATTTATAAATTTGAAAATTCAAAAATTAATAAACTATAAAATTTGAAAATTCATAAATTAGAAAATGAGAAAATTCATAAATTAGAAAAATTATAAATAATTATATTCATAAATTCATAAATTGTAAAATTTGAAATTTTCCACCAGGATAGCCGTTCTGATCACTGCAATCACCATAGTAGGAGGTCCAAAGGGATACTCTTGCTTCTTATTTCTGTTCAGCTGTTGGACCACCACGGTGTCTCCCTCCTTGAAGAGGTGAGTAGCTTCCTGTGAAGAAAAAAGAGAGGTGCGAGCAACATTTCTTTGACTGTATCCAATATTTCAACCAGTTTTCTTACATATTCTTCCTGTATTAAGTCTAAATCTCCCTTTTCTACCATTAAAGGTGCTCTGGCCTATGGGGTGGGGAAAAATCCTACTCATCAAAACTTCAAAAAAAACTTATTTCTGCCAGGACTGCTGGGAGGACTGTTCTCCGGTTGGAAAGGTTCCTCCTGTGGCCTTTCTTATCTTGTCTTATATTGTTCTGTTCATCCTTTCTACTATTCCTGAACTTGGAGGGTGGAGGGGAATGTGAAACTTCCATTCTATCTTGATAGTTTTTACCAAGTCCTGGCAGACCCTGGCTATAAAAGCTGGACCATTTGAGAACATGTCAACAATTATCAAAAGATATTCCTGTCTTTTGCCTAGTTTGGGCATGTGTGTGAGATCAGCCGTGACTTGTATACCTGCGTGGCCTATTCCGTGGTACTGTGAATGCACTTGCTGTTGGTATACATGGTTTCCCCTCTTTGCAGAGGAGTCCAGACCTTGGATCTCTCTACACACCCTTTCCATTCCAGTCCCATAACTCATAATTTGATGCATAATCCTGGAGATCTGCAAGTGACCCCTCAAATGGGGATAGGTCAGGTATCAGCATAACAATTTGGATGTCTGCTGTCTGTGAGATAGCAGCTTATTTAGCAGCAAGGTCAGCCAGACCTGTTCATTTCCCCGGCTATCTCTGTCTGTTGGCCTGTGTGTGCTCTGCAGTGTACTATAGCCTAGAGCAAGAACCATCCACAAAACATTCTGTGTGTCTGGTAGTGCTGTGGAAGATAAATCAGACCTGGGTGATGTGTCTTGGTGAATGAGGTTTATGCAGTCATGTTATGGCACAACCTCATCCTGTTCTCCTTTTAATCCTAAAAGGGCGTTTAAAATGGGTGCTGGGCCTGCAGTGGGAGAAGCAAATTTGATGTGCAATTTTGGATTGGACAGCAAAATCACCTCATATCCTCTCAACCTCTGAGAAGACATGTGCTGTGTATGTACATTTTTCAACAAGATTGACACATTGTGGGTGATGTGAAGTGTGGTGTCGTGTCCCAGAGTGAAAGAAGTGGCCATCTCAACCACCATGGCACAGGACGCTAGAGCCCACCGGGACCATCTCTGAGAAAAAAACTACAGGGCACAGTCTCCCACTATGTTCCTGGGCCAGTACCCCCACCATGGTTCTGCAATTTTCCCTGGCAAACAAGTGAAACATTTTGCCATATTCAAGGAGTCCGAGGCTCGGGCTGGTAACCATTATACATTTCAACATGGCAAAAACATTTAACATTTCATCAGACCATTTTACAGTATCAGACATTTCAGAGACATTGCTTCAAAGACATTGCTTGTCTCAATATATTGTTATTGAAAGAGCAGTCAGGTATCCATTGGCGGCAGTAACCAATCATACCTAGGAAGGTGAGCATGTCCTTCCTGTTAAGTGGGCGGGGCAGACCCATTCAGAGCCGCACCTCTTTTGTGACTGACTCTTCTTTCTCCTTTTGTGAGCACAAATACTCAACTGTGGTTTTTTTTTGTTTTTTTTTTGTTTTGACAACATTGTAACTTTTTCTTAGACATTTTGTAACCACATACATGTAACCATTTCAATAAAGATAGGCTATCAGCTCAGCAGTCCTCCTCTGAAGAACTACAAATCAAAAAATCATCAACATACTGCAACAGTACAGAACCATGAGGGGCAGTCCAGGGTCCGAGGGTGACTTGGAGTACAGTGGCCGTGTCTCCTCGTCTACAGGGATGAAAAAAAACATTCTTTAAATCAATCACAGTAAAATACTCTGCATGGTATGGTATGGCGGTAAGTATTGATGGCACATCAGGCACTACTGGGGCAATCGGTACCACTAGGCTATTGATGGCCCTTAGGTCTTGTACAAACCAATAGTACCATTTGCCTTCTTTGTTGGGAGTATTGTAAGGCGAGACAATTTCCCTTAATATTCCTTTCTTTAAGAAATCCTCTTTTTCTATATGTAACTCCCTCTTTGTCCTTACCCCCTCCCTCTTTTTTATAAAAGTTTCCCCTTTGATTTCCTAAGAAATCATTTTGATAATGTGTTGGTCCTGGTGTTTGTTTTGGGAGTCAAAACATCCCGCTGCGTCTTTTTCAGTCAACGTTTTTTTTTTTTTTTGTTTTTTTTTTCCTTGAAAGTCAGTCATACTCTTTGTAGCCCAGTCTGACATCTGCTGACTCACAGTGAGTGCATATTTAGGGACAAGGTCACTGAGATAAGTCTGTATTAAAAGACTGTGCATTTCATCTCAAGTGTTAAATCCGGCATCTTGTGTCATGAAAGGAAAACTTTATATAACTTCCTGCGTAGTCACTTCCTCTCTTTTTTCTGGCTGCCTGTTTTAAAACTGCGTGTTTTGTATTCTGACCCTCTACAGCGTGTGCAGCCTCTGCAGCCTTCAACTTCTGCATTGTGGTATGTAAGATGGAGGTGGCGGGGGAAGGGAACTAGGGCAGGAGCTAGGGCACATGGTACAGGCATAGAGAAGGATGATTTAACCCTTAATTTACCACCCCATGACTCTGCTAAACCCATCATGAACAATGTATGGGCTAGGATACTATAGGGAGCCTCGGTCCAGCCGATCTCCCCAACATACATATTTATTTTTTCTCCTAAACATTCTAATTAGATACTGAGCCTCTTTTTTCCTTTTTTTGGTGTGTGCCGACAGGTTCAAACAGTGCCTTCAATTGCGGTAGTACTGATGCCGCAAACAATTCCCCACCATCTATTACGGTCAGTGAGATATTAGTACTTGAACCCTGTTGGCAAAAAGCCAAATGTCCAAATTTTGCACCCGACTTCCCCTTCACAAGAGATGTCAGGAGCAAAAAGAATTATTCAAATAGCATGTTTTATTCAAAAGTTATCCTCACCAATTTATGTATTACCTTAAAAAAAGTGTTATTAATGCTCTACTCATATTTTATATGGTAAAAACGTCCCTTAATGTCACAACACTTCACAGACCCGGGACAGACTTGATGAGTCTCCTCTGATCCTCCAATAAGTGACATTACTCCCGGCACTGTCAATCCTTCTTCAAACACACATTTGTGTAAACCAGAAATACAATCAGGACACTTTTCAGACATTTATTTTTTCCTAAGATGACACTGAAGTCTGATTACAGCAAGGAAGAGAAAATATTTCTACTCACTACATCAATGCCGGAATCATCCTGCCGACTACAATACGATACAAGTTATATCTTCTACATTAAAGTCAAAGCATTCATATGTAAATCATTAAAAGTCAGCACCAAATATTGTATCATCACTCTACATTTCATTATAATACAATGCAATGGAGAGGGGTCATCTTACCTTAAGACACCCGACAAATTCCACACAGACAGATGACCTTATTTCATCTCCTTATTTCATCTCCTTATTTCATCTCCTTATTTCATCTCCTTATTTTATCTCCTTATTTACTTCTAAGAGACAGAAAGACAAGCAAAGAAGTTTGGGGTTTTTCTGGCACACTCTATCAGATATCTTTATCAAACTTCTTACAGTACTTGTATTATATTACTTTGGGCTTCTCAGAACCCCTTGGAACGATCTCAGAGTCCCTTTGTAAACTATCTCAGAGTCCCTTTGTAAACTATCTCAGAGTTCCTTTGGAACTATCTCAGAGTTCCTTACACTTTCATCACCAGAACGGACTTCTACCGAGGTTCATACATTTACATAAATGTTTTTATCACGACACCTTCTGTTATTCCCATACAGGGAAACATTCTTTTAAACTAAAAGTCACGGTGAGAGAAATAATAATAATTAAATCAGACTCACCGGACTTAGAAACTTGGATGATGACCGTCCCATGAATGATGACCGCCCCACATTCTGACACCAAAGATGATTGGGTGTATGTATGTTCTAAAAGTAAGTGAACCCTCGTATGATATCCTGACTAGAGTGTTCCTTCAAACCCAATCAGATCTGGAGATCATTCCGATGGAAATGATGACACACAGTCAGTACATGCAGATCTCAGAATGATCGAATCTTTTACTTCCGTATTTCACTTATTTAACCAACATGACATCACAACAAAAGTCCAACCCCCTTCATTAATATATGGTAAAGTTACAGACATACAGGATGTGTAAATAGAATATTAATAACTCATATAGAAACTAACAACAGGAAAGGACTTACACCTCATTTAAAAGAAGTCAGGCCATTTACAAGAAATTGAAATTTAACTTCTCATAAATGTCACATCTACATATTATTCTACAATGGATACACATTTCTATAACTAAAATGGTAGACAGCAAAATATCCCTACACACATGAGATAACATACATGTAAAAGTGATGAAAGCCTCTCCCTGGTCCACCATCCATCCAGAAACCTGGACTTCAAGGATACAATGGGGGGGCCGAGGGAGATTCTGAGTACAGCAAATAACCCAAAGGTAATAGTATAAATGGTGACCTAGACAGGTCAATTCCTAGAGGGGGTCAGAAATGGTCACATAAGACGACTCAGATGAGGTCAGAACTGATTTTATAGATATACGGAGCTTGCTGGACTTCACACCAATAAATGAGCTTCTTCTGGAGCTACATCAATACATATTAGACATGAGCACTGCCCAAAAATGGGCTTATTTTCATTTTTGTGTCATTCGAAATTCAAAAATCAAAAGTTTTCCAGATTTTCTTCCTTATTCCTGAATTTTCGCAATTTACGAATTTACAAACTTTTTAATTTACAAATTTAGGAATTTTCAAATCTCAAATTTCTAAAATTTACAAATTTACCAATTTTCGAATTTACGAATGTACGAATTTTCACATTTAAAAATTTTTGAATTTACAAATTTCGGAAATTTGAAATTCAGAATTCGGAAATCCGAAAATTCAAAATTCGGAAATTCTGAAATTCTAAAATTCGAATTTTTGGATTTCTTAATTTAAGAATTCCGAATATTCAAATTTTCGAATTTCTGAAAAAAAGCAATAAAAGAACGAAACAAAAACGAAAATGAACAATTTTTTTTGTCAGTGCACAGCTCTAGTGTTCTGCCTCCTTGGCAGCAAGTATGTTGTTCTAATATATATTAGACATGTGCAATTTGTTTAGTTCAGAATTTGTTTTTTAACAAATTTTGACAAATTAATTAATTCGTAAATATCCAAAGTAACAAAAAAAATTGTTTAACAAATTTTTGAATAATTTATAAATTTGAATATTAAAAAATTCGTAAATTTGTAAATTTAAAGTTTAAAAATTTGTAAATTGGAAATTCAAAAATTTCAAAATTCTTCAATTGAAAATTTGAAAATTTGTAAATTCATAAATTTGTCAATTCAAAAATTAAAAAATTTGTAAATTTGTAAATTGGAAATTCGAAAATTGGTAAATTGGTAAATTTGAAAATTAGAAAATTCATAAATTCTTGAAATCCAAAAATTGGTAAATTTGTAAGTACAGAAATTCAAGATTCGAACCTTCATAAATTTGAAAATTCGTAAATAAAAAAATGTGGAAATTCGAAATTCAAAATTCAAAAATCCAGAAAATTTGTAAATTTGAAAATTTAAAAAATTGAAATTTAGAAATTCCGAAAATCCGGAAATTCTAAAATTTGTAAGTTCATAAATTTGAAATATGAAAATTCATAAATTTGTAAATTCAAATAATTTAAAATTCGTAAATTCAAAAATTCAAAAATTTTAAATTCGAAAATTTGAAAATTCATGAATTGGAAATTTGAAAATTTGAAAATTCATAATTTCATCAATTCAAAAATTCAAAAATGTGTAAGTTTGTAAATTGGAAATTCAAAAATTGGTAGATTTGGAAATTTGAAAATTCGTACATTCGTAAATTTGTAATCCAAAAATTGGTAAATTTGTAAATCCAGAAATTCAAGATTTGAACATTCATAAATTTGAAAATTTGTAAATTAAAAAATGTGAAAATGCGAATTTCAGAAATTCAAAATTAAAAAATCCAGAAATTTGAAAATTTGGAAAATCGAAATTTAGAAATTCAAAAAATCCAAAAATCCATAAATTTGAAAATTTGTAAATTCATACATTAAAAATATGAAAATTCATAAACGTGTAAATTCAAAAAATTGAAAATTTGTAAATTCAAAAATTTGTAAATTCAAAAATGTGAAAATTCGTAAATTGGAAATATGAAAATTTGAAAATTCGTAATTTCATCAATTCAAAAATTCAAAAATTTGTAAATTTGTAAATTGGAAATTCAAAAATCGGTAAATTGGTAAATTCGAAAATTTTAAAATTCGTACATTTGTAAATTTGTAATCCAAAAATTAGTAAATTTGTAAATACAGAAATTTAAGATTTGAACATTCATAAATTTGAAAATTTGTAAATTAAAAAATGTGGAAATGCGAATTTTGGAAATTCAAAATTCAAAAATCCAGAAATTTGAAAATTTGTAAATTTGAAGATTTGGAAAATCAAAATTTAGAAATTCCAAAAATCCAAAAATTCAGAAATTAGAAAATTCTAAAATAAGAAAGAAAATCTCTAAAATTTCAGATTTTCAAAATTTCTAATTTTGAATGAAATGAAAATGAAAACAAACCCATTTTTGGGCAGTGCTTATGTCTAATATGTATTGATGTAGCTCCAGAAGAAGCTCATTTATTGGTGTGAAGTCCAGCAAGCTCCGTATATCTATAAAATCAGTTCTGACCTCATCTGAGTCGTCTTATGTGACCATTTCTGACCCCCTCTAAGAATTGACCTGTCTAGGTCACCATTTATACTATTACCTTTGGGTTATTTGCTGTACTCAGAATCTCCCTCGGCCCCCCCATTGTATCCTTGAAGTCCAGGTTTCTGGATGGATGGTGGACCAGGGAGAGGCTTTCATCACTTTTACATGTATGTTATCTCATGTGTGTCTAATATCTTCTTCTTATCATTCTAATTATAGATTTTCTTATACATTTTGAAGTCTGTCTATAAAATCCATTCTTTCCCAGCCCTAGTATATGTTATCAAATTAAAGGGCGTGGCATAGCCTGTTCACACTGTCCACAGCGCCCCCCTGTGGTGACATCTTCTATATACATTGTTCATAATATGAACAGGACTTCCAACATCCATCTGAAAATATAAAAATCAACATTAGAGTTTAAATTTGGCACAAAAAATGCTGCAAAATGTTTTATCTCCTCCATGTGCAGAAATTAAATGATGTTCACTAGAGAAAATATTTACCAGGACCCCCAACAGACATTGTAAAATCTATAAATCAACATTAGAGGGTCATTTACTCCGAAAAAAACATAAAAATCTTCTGTTCCTTCATCTGTAGTATTTTATTATTTGCTCCTCAATCTAAACTCCATCCCCCAACATCCATTTACAATCTACAAACATTAAAATGGAATTTATTGAAACACAAAAATATGAAATGTTTGTGTTTTATGTGTATGTAGCGCACAACCCCCGAAGGAGCTGCAATTTGTGTGTTCTATCCGTAAATCAGATTTACCACCCAGCCCATCGCAGCCCATAGAAATAGAAACAGTCCATAGGAATACTTTTCTCCTGCTTTTATTGGTGTAACATGAACTGGGGTAGGAAAAGGGTTTTCTGAGATGCTCTTTTGTTGCTTCATTATCTTTCCTTTGCCTCTCATGCAAAGACTTAGAACATTGCGGATAATGAAAAGTCACTCTGAAATCACTTCTCGTTGGGAAGATGGGAGTAGTCCGGTCCTTAAGAACAATAAAAACCATTCTGAATAACTCTTTGCATATAGACTTTGGTAGATTTACTAGAGGATACATAGGCCGTTGTAGTAAAGAGTCACTCTCAATAACCTCTTCACCCGGAGACCTTTTTAGAACAATCTGTATCTCTGTTTGTGCTCGGAGCTCTACCGCCGCCTTTTGACCACTACTTCCTGTCTGTACAGTATTTCCAAGTTGAGCTAAGGAAGAGATTACTCTGAATAATTCCTCCCGCCTGACTGATTGGAATCCCGGGGCATTTGTTGTCACAGGCTAACACTACCTGTCTCAGTGACTTGCGTACCAACATCCCTCAGCCTCTGGTAGTACTGTTCCCCTGGGCTTTCACTCACTTGATCAACAGTCCATGTGCCACTCACAAACAATCGATCACCCAGTTGTCTTCCGCTTAGTTGCTACTTCTTCTGAAATGGTTTCTCCATCCCTTCTCTCCAGTCTGGCACGCTCCCTTCCCTACAAGGGTGTCCAGCGACACCAGTGACCACATGCTGCATGGTGTCATTGACTCCTCTCCTCCGTGTGGCCTGGCCCCCCCTCCTTCCCCGTAGGGAGGGGGCTCCGCTTGGCTCCCCACAGGGGGGCCCTCTCTCTCTCTTCTCTCCCTCTCCAGAACTCTCCAACCACCATGTGACCCCAGCTTATATGGGAGTCCCGCCTCCTGCCAAACAAATTAATGATTGGCCAGAACTCCACACATGAGCTACCTGCAACTCAGATCCCAAGTCCAACCTCTCCTCCAGAACCATTTCCACTGAAAGCAAGAGGAGGCATCTCTGGGTCCAAGCACAGGTGGCCACACCCTGAATTATACTGACACTCCCATTCCCCAAAATAAACAAACAGGCCTGAAATAGTAATACAAGCCTGCCTAAATTTACCTGAAACTGTACCCTGTCATTTAAACTCAGAAAGCTCACCTACATGAAAGTAGATGACCGCTACATGTACAATATTAAATTAATTGTAGTTGACCCAAATCTTTAACAAGACCCCCAACATCCATTCTAAGATCTAGAAATCAACGTTACATCATCATTTATATGTATAAAAATCACCCAAAGATCTGCAGGACCTCAGTGCACAATATTCAATTCTTTACACTTCAATCAGGACCCCGATGGGTATTTTCATGTCTAGAAATCAACATTAGAAAGACAACTTTCACAAGAAAATAAATAGTGTGTAGATATGAAGTAATAAATGATTTGAACTTTATTCCCGATTCACACAGGACCCCCAACATCCATTGTAGAAAAATAAAATGTCTGTATGCAGAGAATGTGAACGGAGCCCAGCCAGGTGTGTTACAACAGCAAATGAATATTCACTGTTGAAACACTGATCCTCAATCCGGCCAACCAGAAGCGGGTTTGGGACCCGTTTTCCAATTGGCCAAAAAGAGAAGACTCCTGATTGGCCACAGAGGAAGAGGGAGGTAAAGGAAGCTGCCGCCTTCGCCATGATGACTTGTGGACAGGAGGAGAACTGGAGGCCGCTGACAGGGGAAGCTCCTGGCGATGGGGTAAGTGCTACTGACCGACCGACTGGGGGGGTGGCATACTGTTTGCCACCCCCCAAATAAAATTTCCCCCCGGTCGCCACTGGTCTGGGGTATACATAGACAGCTCCACCCTTCCATCTGTCTTCTACAGTACATACTGTATATCTGCTGTGATCACATGGACGGGGGATGGGAGACAGGATTCCTCTTTATGGAAACATTATAAATACACAATTCCTTTAACCATTTCCCGTCCATACATTCCTTATAAACAGCCTGCGTGTAAGAAGATAAAACAATCTCATGGCTGCAGCTCTATCTGTGATCTCAGTAGAAGTTTTTCGGCCAGTAACTGTTTTTTCAGTGAAAATGATCAGTGAGGCTGTAGAGCCATCTGGTCACTTTTACTGCACTTGGAAGTGCCCCTCCCCCTCCGCCTCCATTCACCATGGCCTCTGGGCTCTACTGTTCTTCCAGGGAGCTGGGGGGCCACAGGACTTCCAGTACCAAATCTCCTCCATGACTAATGAACCCAGAAGAGACGAGCATTTCATCACCACAGGGGGAGGAGCTGTCATTCCCCGGATTCTATAGCTGGGAAAGGGGCTACTCAAGCATGGTCTGTGCTTTATTAGCTGCAGTGGGGGGCAGGGGAGATATTAAAGGTCTAATAGTCCCCTGATGTCTCCATAAAGAGAACCCGTCATCTGTTCATACTATCACACTGGGACTTGTTACCCCCCTTGTGACAGCAATAAATAAAACACATTGTTAAACAATTCAAAAGATAATAAAACAAATGTAAAACAATTACAAAGCAGCCCCTCCCCCTGTGCACACATGAGGATGGAAATGAACTGTAAACACTTTTGAAGGGCCCCTATGGACAATTTGAGGTTCCATGGCTCTTCACCTTTCCACAAATGCAGTCAGTTTTAAGGGATGACATGTTTGGTATCTGTTTACTCCATGAAACCCGATCCTTTAAAATGTTTACAAAAAACTGGATATTATATTGGGATTAAGTGCATTAAAATACATTTTAACAGGGACCCCACGCCATGTTTTTTCTGTAAAGAAACAATATACAAGTTTAGTAAGCAATGTGTACTGTCCTTTCATTGGACTGGTTTGAGTTTTGAGAGGACCCCACAGGACCCTACAGGTTTGGATTTTGAGGTGACCCCATGGGAACCTACAGGTTTGGGTTTTGAGGGGATCCCACAGGACCCTACAGGTTTGGGTTTTGAGGGGACCCCACAGAACCCTACAGGTTTGGATTTGAGAGGACCCCACAGGACCCTACAGGTTTGGATTTAAGAGGACCCCACAGAACCCCACAGGTTTGGGTTTTGAGGGGACCCCAGAGAACCCTACAGGTTTGGGTTTTGAGGGGACCCCACAGGACCCTACAGGTTTGGATTTTGAGGGGACCCCACAGGACCCTACAGGTTTGGGTTTTGAGGTGATCTGTTTTTGTGCAGTACAAAGCCAAGTCAGGAAGTTAGAGGTCATTTATCACCAGGAATTATTTTCACTTTTTCAGGAGGGCGTCATCCTGGTGCACAGCGTCACACGCAGTGATAAGATATCCCACAAAAATGTTATTTCCAGAGATTTGTGTCATTATTATGTTGCCCTTTGACCCCTTCATGACCTGGGTTACAACAAATCTCATATCTGTGACATGTGTTAGTAAATCTGTACATATCATCGCAACTACTTTGTGTATCCAGAAGAATTATACTGCATTTTTATCAGAAAAGATTGATTAATTTGCTGGGAAATGTTAATGGATATCTCCTGATTTTTCTTTAAAAGTAAAAAAAAATTACCATAAATAGTAAAAAAATAACCTTTTTTATTGTAGCTGTATATTTTTATGTCGTTACCATGACCCACCACCCAAAATACCCCCAAAAATAAATGTTTCTACCCCTGATGATAATGAAAATATATGTGTAGATTATTTGTTGTTTGTATATATACAGTTTTTTATATCTTTTCATCATGCTGAAAATTAAATATGCTTTTCCAGACAAATTTCTCAAAAGAAAGCCTGTCTATTACTAGGGGAGACTGTAAAAAAGTAATTATTAAAAAAAACACAAAAAAATTAGTAAACTATACATGGAACATTTTGAACCGCTCATGCATGAATATCTGTGCTATAAAGTAGCCAATGTAAGAAAAACACTCATACTTTTTTTGTTTTTGTTTTTCTTCTTTTTTATGACATTATAGTGTACAGCATTTTTTTCTGACATGTTATTTAGCTTAGTGGATGCACTATACAGAAAGCCACTCACATTGTTATATTTATTTATTTATTTATTGATTAATTAATCTTAACTAAAATGTTGATCTGCATCATGTACTGCATGTTATAGGGGATAAATGTCCAAAAGCATCAATAATTGTCATTACAACATTAATAGAAATCTAGAGCTGCAATGTACTAAACAGCACTGTATAATTATTTAATATGTTTAGTTATATTAATAATAATATTTGAATAAAAAATATAAATTATTTGCATAGTGCTAGTTATTAAAAAATTATAATACTAATGATGTTGTTATTCCTAAAATTGTATTTTTAAAATGTTTATTAGTTTAATTATACTTTAATTAATTTAACTTAATTATACTTTAATTCATTTAATTTATTATTTATGTAATATTATTATTATTGTTTACTTTATATTCGCAAACACAGATTAGTAAACAGTTATATTTTTTCATCATGCTGAAAGTTAAATAACTTTTGCCAGATAAATTTCTCAAAAGGAACCCTGTCTGTTACTAGAGGAGACTGTAAAAAAAGTTTTTAGTAAAATTAAAGAAAAAAACCCTAGTAAACCATACATGGAGCATTTTGAATCGCTCATGCATAAATATTTGTTCTACACAGTAACCAATGTAAGATAAACACTCATACATTTTTTTGTTTGTGTTTCTTATTTTTTTCTATGACAGCATAGTGTACAGGATTTTTTCTGACATGTCATGTAGCTTAGTCCATGCACAATTTACTACACAGAAAGCCACTCACATTGATATATTTATTTATTTATTGATGAATTAATCTTAAAAGAAAAATATTGACCTGCATTATGTACTGCATCTTATAGGGGCATCATGTCCAAAAGCATCAATAATTGGAATTTCAAAACAATAACAAACTAGAGCTGTAATGTACACACTAAACAGCACTGTACAATTCATCAATTATTTGTATAGTGCTAGTTATTAAAAAAATAATAATGTTGTTGCTACTAAAATTTTATTTTCAATTTAATTTATATTAATTTAATTATACTTTATTTAATTTATCTTATTATTATTTCAATTTTTTATTTGCACTTTATTACTATTCACCTAAACTAGGTGGGTGAATGAATAGTTAAAGTGAAGAGACATAGTAAGACTTGTATGATGACAGTCTGTATTGGAAAGCAGATGGTGATCAGTAAATTCAGCGTCTGTTTCCTGGGGGAATCCGGCAGAAACTTTCATCCAATAAAATCTCAGGTTTGTTGTTCTTTGGTGACTTTTGTTCTATTGTGAATGGAGCGGTCCCACCACTGTAATCATGTGCCGGTCTTGTGGTGTCTAGGGGGCGCTCAGCTCAGGTGTCAGTAGTCCCGGGAGAACGGCACACAGAAGGTTTACAATCGCTCTAATAATGAAGAATGATGTCACCGGCTTTACTATTCTCTACAATCTGCTGCCATGTGTGAGATATTGTCACAACATTCTAAATGTGACTCTAAACTTTCATCCAATAGAACAAACTCCGGCTGTTCCCTGAAGAAGATGTCTAATAATACTTTACTAAAGAACTGCTTTCCAGTATCAGTAATGCCGAGGAATAAAAGTTATAAAGTGTAATAGTTTCTTTTGCTGGATATTCAGGATATATTACATATAAAATATAGATGCAAGATTACAAAATAATTTAAATTGTATTAGAATGTAAAATATTAAGAAAATGTATATTATAATTAAAGATTAAATGTACTGTTCAATAAAATATCAATAATAATAATAATAATAATAATAATAATAAAAATAATACATAGTTTACATAGTAGGTGAGCTTGAAAAAAGACACAAGTCCATCAAGTCCAACCTATGTGTGTGATTATATGTCAGTATTACATTGTATATTCCTGTATGTTGCGGTCGTTTACATGCTTATCTAATAGTTTTTTTAAACGTATGATGCCTCCCCCCTGAGACCACCGCCTGTGGAAGGGAATTCCACATCATAACCGCTCTTACAGTAAAGAACCCTCTACATAGTTTAAGGTTAAACCTCTTTTCTTCTAATTTTAATAAGTGGCCACGTGTCCTATTAAACTCTCTCTTTTGCGAAAAAGTTTTATCCCTATTGTGGGGTCACCAATACGGTATTTGTATATTGAAACATATCCCCTCTCAAGCGTCTCTTCTCCAGAGAGAATAAGTTCAGTGCTCACAACCTTTCCTCATAACTGATGTCCTCCAGACCCTTTATTAGTTTTGTTGCCCTTCTTTGTACTCGCTCCATTTCCAAGACTAAACCTCTTTCTTTTTTTTTTGAACCACTTCCTCTCTCACATCTGTACCCCACCTATGGACCAGAGCAATGTTTACATTTCTCTATGAACCTATTGATTCAGCAATAACATTGTAATGGTAAAGTGATACATTTATCATTTCTCTTAGAGCAAAAAAATACTTTTATTGCTGATATTTGTATTGCTGATATTGCCTTGTAAAAAAGTTTTTATTTTGTAAGCAAGTCATAGATAAAAAAGTAGCCAAACTTAAAGCCGTACTCCAGGATAAATGTATAGAAGCGGTAGAAGTACCACTTCTATATATGATGCTCGGCTCTCACCAAACAGGAGGCTGAATGGGCAAAGGTTCAGATATTTGGACAATTGCCCAAACAGCCACAGGTCAGTCCAAATCTAAGTTCAGACCAAAATGTTGGTTCATCCCTATTCTTCTCCCGTAAGACCATCCCTGCCCCCCACCATCATGTGGAAGTAATTAAGTGTTCTTGCATAGCAAGACCACTTACTGTTATCTCACATATATATTATTCTTATTATTATAGCCAAATTTACCACCCTAACTCCTCCCACAGTTTTTACACTACATAGACAAGTAATATACCGAAACGTGCGGATTGTTCCCGAATGGTGTGCTATTACTTTGTGGAACGTTTCGCCGAATGGTTCACGAAATATCGTCGTTTTTGCGGCGAAATTGGTCCCATAGGAATGAATGGGGAAACTAGAGTGGGAGATGACAAAAGCTGGAAAATCAGAACATGATTTCTAAACTGCCGCCACTCCCTCATTTTCAAGCCCACCTACACAAATCTTATATCAAAACGTTCAGCTATCCCTGCTGCCACTAAACATGTCCACGGCTAAGCCATAGTCCTGATAGTTTTCACAATATGACCATTTGTTTGCAACTCACGCCGTCCATTGACATTCATTGAAACTACACTCTAGCCCCCTCCAAATTTGAAGGGCAATTTCTAAACTGCGACTGTGCCTTCATTTTTAATATTTCAGAGACATACTATACACCAAAATCTAGGTCTGGGTCTTGTGATTCTCACAATATAAAGATCTTCGCTGTAGGATGTATAGTTTTTAAAATACGGCCATTTGTTTAGAGGTCATTTCAGGAAATTTTAGCCATTAATCAGAGTGTACTGTTAGTGTTTGTTTTGTTGCCATGGTTACCAAAGCTTCTGTTATACACAGGGGGGAAGGTGGCTGGAGCATCTCAGCTCTGATTACAGAGCCCGGGGGAGGGGACAGACACACCATGTACTGATTTATAATAGAGGAATATGATGGGGCAGTTTTGATGGGGTAATTCTGATGGGGCAGTTTTGATGAAGCAGTATTTGGGAAGCATAAACAGGGCATGAGCGTTGCTAGGAAACAGTGGTTGTAAACACAAGATGCTGAGACACTCCAAATGCATGTGACTTCATCTGCTAGACTTGATAATGCTTGTAGACTCCTCCCACAGTTTTCACACTACAGAGACAAATAATATACCGAAACGAGCGGATTGTTCCCGATTGGTGTGTTATTACTTTGTGGAATGTTTTGCCGAATGGTCCACGAAATGACGTTTTTGCGGCGAAATTGGTCCCATAGGAATGAATGGCGAAATGTTCAAAACTAGAGTGGGAAGTGACAAAAGCTGACAACCCCATGATCAGCCAAAACATTATGACCACCCCATGATCAGCCAAAACATTATGACCGCCCCATGTAAAAAAAAAAATATTTTTGAAAAAAAAAAATAATTTTTGAAAAAAGTAAAAAAATAATTTTTGAAAAAAAAAAATCATTTTTGAAAAAAAAATATATTTTTGAAAAAAAAATTACTTTTAAAAAAAAAAATTATTTTTGAAAAAAAAATATATTTGAAAAAAAAAATATTTTTGAAAAAAAAAAATTATTTTTGAAAAAAAAATTACTTTAAAAAAAATAATAATTTCGAAAAAAAAATTATTTTTGAAAAAAAAAAATTACCTTTGAAAAAAAAAATTACCTTTGAAAAAAAAAATTACTTTTGAAAAAAAAAATCATTTTTGAAGAAAAAAAATTCATTTTTGAAAAAAAAAATTACTTTTGAAAAAAATGTTCAGCTCTTTCAGCGAATGATGGAACTTTTTTACTACTATTTATACTTTTTAAAATATTAAGCTTTTTAACACTTTTCACAGTTACTCAAGCCACTCCACCCCACCCAGTTACTCCGCCCACTCCAGTTGTAGAGGCAAGAACACTTTCACAATTTCCCCAGAAATTGTACCTTTTCTAGTATTAATAAGTCATCCCACCATGGGGTCAACAGAAGGGTCCACCTGACCACAGACACATGGTCCAGCAAGTCATGGCAGAGATGTTATATATCATTCATCACCCACTGGGTAACTCTGCTGGCAGACAGAAAGGATGCGGGATGGCATCAGTTGGCAACAAACTCTTCTATTCTGCTTCAAAAGATCCTATAAGTCAGGGTACCTATCTAGGAATAGTTGCACCACCAGGTTGGGGACATGTCCCAGAGAAGGCACATATGGGAACCTACCCTGCTGAAGGGCAGACAACAGGCTGGTGTTGTTGTCATACATGACTTTTCCTGGCACAACTAAAAAATGGGGGAGGGGAAATTGGGACTTTAAATGAGACCATGTGCCTCCATCCCTGTCACTATGACAACGAATGCACAAATGGCAGGAGGCAGCAAGGAGACAAAAGGGTGGGACTTTAAATGAAGCTCATGATGACAAAATGAATGTATTGGTGGAAAATGAGATTGCTTAATAAAACATAAAAAAAAGTTTAATAACATTGAGTCATATATACACGAAGTAATGCATCCATGAACATGGTGCAAATTTCAATTAGATATGAGCTAGTAATCACATGTTTACAAACAAGGATATTCATGAGAATTTTGAGGGGTCCACCAAAATTCAAGGTTGGGTATATAAGTTAAAAGGATAGCATCTGCACAATCAATAGTCCTTGGAACTCTATCAAGGTAAAAATCATTATGAACACATATCATGGTAGACGAGTAGTTGATGGACACAGTGTCAAGTAGCTTGACGCGTTTCGCGGCTTATAGTCGTTCTTCAGGAGCAGGCATATGTGGTATCTGCAATAAGAGAATGAACTGGCTAAGTAAATTGGTTATGTCAAGGTAGGGGTGGGTGGATAGATACCCTCCCAATCAAAACCATTCTATCAGGATAACTCACAGTTGTGTGTACACTAGGAGGGATGCCAAATGCCGTAGGCCACCCGAGGACATTGGTGCCAGGAGCCAAGAGGGTATGTCTGAGGGCGGTGCCCATCACAAGCAACAGCCCAGGCAGGTCCAGGCTACCTGAGCAACCCTGGTGAAAATGTGGGAAAGATGAGGTGTGGTTATGTCAGTGGTGTAAGGCTATATTAAAAACAATGTTCAAACTATGGGGATGGTAGGGAGAAGAAGGTAAGTGTGGACTGCCGGGGAAAGGTGGTGAGTACAAGGGTGAAAAGTTTTCTTGCTTTTTCCCTTTACAAATTGTGGTCTGACCAAAAATGCTAAATAGCTGTGGTGCAAAATTGTTAATGTTTCCCTTTTCAGTCTCTGAATCTGTGTATTAAGACACTCATACATGCTTTTATTTCCAGGTGCAATATTCCTACACAGCCACTCAAAATTTGCAATCTGCTCATTAGGGCTTTATATTGTTTCTATCAAACTGTAAAATTTTGCCTTGTCAGTCTCCAAATTGAGTCACTATTTTTTTATTTCCAGATATATTATTCCTACCTAACCACTCAGAAAGTGCAACCTGTCTATACAGACTTAATATCTGTGGTGGTATCATATAACATTTTTCCATCTTCAGTAGAGTTGGGTGAACAGTTCAGCCCAAGCATGAGTTTGGGTCGAACATTGGCTGTTTGCCCCATTCAGGGAACACCCACATTTGCAGGGTGTTTGGCATGTGTGCCCTGCACAGTGCATTCTGCGCCCTGATTGGGCAAAGGTTTGCCCAATCAGGGCACAGTAAAACCTGGTTGTTAAGGAGCAAGGCCAGGAAGCCGGTTGCTGCGTCCTTAACAACCAATGATATATCAGCTGTCAATAGGCTTCCCCGTTGACACCTAAATAAAAAAAAAAAACATTTCTAGTAAAAAAATAGTTAACAAAAAACTGTGTGTCCCCCCAGTCCATACCATACCCTTATCTGAGCATGCAGCCTGACAGGTCAGGAAATAGAGGGACAAGCGAGCACCCCCCAAACCATACCAGGCTACATGCCCTCAACATGGGGGGATGGGTGCTTTGGGGCAGGGGGCTCTGCCACTCACCCCAAAGCACCTTGTTGATAGAGCAAGGGTCTCTTCCCCACAACCCTAGGCTGTGGTTGTGGGGGTATGCAGGCAGGAGGCTTATCGGAATCTGAAAGCCCCCTTTTAAAAAAAGAGTGCCCCCCAATGTAAATCCATTGTCAATCATGCCACCCACCCGAAAAAAAAAATCTCCCGCCATCAATGAAGGTCGATCACCTACTGCAAGCTCTGACATTTGACAGTTCTTTTATAGGTAAGGGCGGGGCCACATGACGATATCACCTAGTGGCATCAGCCCCCTTGTGATGACACCAACACAGAATGCACCAGTCAGTGATGTCACAAGGGGGACGGTGCCATCAGGTGACATCACAAGGTGGCCCCGCCCTTACCTATATAAGGACTGTCAAATGGCAGAGCCTGCAGTAGGTGATTGGCCTTCATGGAAGCGGGAGCATTTTATTTTTATTTTTTGGATGCGGCGTGTAACGTAATTGACAATTCACATCGGGGGACAGTGTTTTTTTATTTTTCAATAAAGGAATTGTCAAAAAGTGTCTCAGTGTTTTTATTACTTTTTTACCCTTTTTGGTGAATGGTTAGGGTTTCTATGTACCCCATACTCATTCACGTAGGGGGTCCATGATCTGGGGACCCCCTTGCTAAAGGGGGCTTCCAGATTCTGATAAGCCCCCTGCCCGCATACCCCCACAACCACAGCCCAGGTTTGTGGGGATGAGGCCATTGTCCCCATCAACATGGGGACAAGGTGCTTTGGGGAGAGGAGGCAGATCCCCCTGCCCCAAAGCACCCACCCCCCATGTTGTGGGCATGTGCCCTGGTATGGTTCAGGAGGATGCGCTCCCTTGTCCCCCCTTTCCTGACCTGCCAGGCTGCATACTCAGATAAGGGTCTGGTACAGATTTTGGGGAGGAACCCCTGCTGTTTTTTTCTTTCTGTTTTTTTAATAGCTGGGTGCTGGGGGCAACTGCAACCGTGAGTCATTATAAATGGGATTTGACTCAATTTTTTTTCTTTAGAAATATCAGTTTTGCTGCAGCAGGTTCTATACACATGGTACAGATGCACCACTTTACAGGCAGACTAAGGGGACCCCCAGGCACTATATTTAAAGGATTTTTTTTTATTTTATTGTTGCACTTTAGGCATCAATAAAATCACTGCTCCTGTAAAAATTATTGTTTTAAAAAAAAATAGCTTTGATACATGTCCCCAGGTCAGTACCCAGACCCCTACATCTATTTTATGGCCAATAACTTGCATATAAACCTTCGCAATGTACACTTTGATTTTTCCTGTTCGGCTCTCATAGACTTCAATGGGGTTCACAGTTTGGGTTAGAACTTTTCCCCTGTTTGCGAGTTCTGCCGCGAACTGATCAGGGAGGTGTTTGGCCCATCTCTAATCTTCAGTCTCCTAAAAAATACATTTTATGCAATGTGTTGGCTTCCTCAGAAATGTCAGCCTGTCCATACAGGTTTAATCGCTTCAGCTCCGGAAGATTTTACCCCCTTCCTGACCAGAGCACTTTTTGCGATTCGTCACTGCGTCGCTTTAACTGACAATTGCGCGTTCGTGCGACGTGGCTCTCAAACAAAATTGACGTCCTTTTTTCCCCACAAATAGAGCTTTCTTTTGGTGGCATTTGATCACCTCTGCGATTTTTATTTTTAGCGCTATAAACAAAATAAGAACAACAATTTTGAAAAAAAAGCATTATTTTTTTCATTTTGCTATAATAAATATCCCCCAAAAATATATAAAAACTTTTTTTTTCCTAAGTTCAGACCGATCGTATTCTTCTACATATTTTTGGTAAAAAAATTTGCAATAAGCGCTTATTGATTGGTTTGCGCAAAAGTTATAGTGTTTACAAAATAGGGGATACTTTTATGGCATTTTTATTAATATTTTTTTTTACTAGTAATGGCAGCGATCAGCAATTTTTATTGTGACTGCGATGTTATGGCGGACATTTTTGACACATTTTTGGGACCATTGTCATTTATACAGCAATCAGTGCTATAAAAATGCACTGATTTCTGTGTAAATGACACTGGCAGTGAAGGGGTTAACCACTAGGGGGCGGGGAGGGGTTAAGTCAGTACTGGGGAGTGATTTCTAACTGTAGGGGGGGTGGGCTAGCTGTGTCACTACACTGATCACTGCTTCCAATGACAGGGAGCAGAAATCAGTGACACTTGTCACTAGGCAGAATGGGGAGATGCTGTTTACATCAGCATCTCCCCGTTCGTCCTCTCCGTGAGTCGATCGCGGGTATCCCCACGGCGATCGAGTCTGCGGGACACGTGACCCAACTCACAGAGCTCCTGGCTGGCGCGCGCACCACCGGCGGTGCACGCCCAATGACACGGCAGGAAATTCAAATGGACGTACCTTTAAGTCCATTTGCCCAGCCGTGCCATTCTGCCGACGTACATTGGTGTGCGCCGGTTGGGAAGGGGTTAATAACTGTGGTGCAAAACTGAAAATTGTTTGCCTTGCCAATCTCTGAATAAAGACACATTTTTTTTCTTTCCAGCTATAATATGGCTGTTCAGTCCCTAAGAAATGACTCTCCAACCTGTCAGCTTGCTGGAGCTCAGTGCGAACAACAGCTACAGAGCTACAGGTGGCAGGAGGGGAAGGAGGGATGCCTCTGGAGCAGGGATGTGCTTTCAGAAAATATATGGTTTGGGGGGTCTTTAACAAACCCTGAAAGCTGTAAGTGAAAAATTAAACCTCTACATTTTTATAGAGAAATTTGGATATTTACATTATTATTATTATACATGATTTATATAGTGCCAACAGTTTATGCAGCACTTTACAATGTAGAGGGGGAACAGCACAATTGCAGTACAGTTCAATACAGAAGAGACAGGAGGGCCCTGCTCGTAGAGCTTACATTCTAAAGGGGGTGGTGGTACAAAAGGTAATAGATGCGGGGAATGTTTTGATGGGGTGGCTCGGGGACAGTTGTTAGGTGGGTGTGGGATAGGTTTCCCTGAATAAGTGAGTTTTCAGGGATCTCCTAAAGGTGGACAGGTTAGGGGCTGATTGGACATACCGAGGCAGGGAGTTCCAGAGGATTGGAGAGGATCTGGAGAAGTCCTGAAGGCGAGCATGGGAGGAGGTAATAAGGGAGCTAGAGAGCAGGAGGTCCTGGGAGGAGTGGAGGGGACGATAGTGGTGATATCTGCAGATGAGGTTGGTGATGTAGGTGTGGGCGATGTTGTGGATGGCCTTGTATGTTGTGGTTAGCATTTTGAATTTTATAAGGTGGGGTAGGGGAAGCCAGTGAATGGATTGGCAGAGAGGGGCAGCAGTCATGGATTGGTTAGTGAGGCATATTAGTCTAGCAGCAGCATTCATAATAGACTGAAGGGGATAGCCTGCGTAAGGGTAGGCCATTATGGAGAGAGTTGCAGTAGTCAAGGCAGGAAATAATCAAGGAGTGAATAAGTTGCTTTGCGGTGTCATTAGTAATAAAGGGTTGAATTTTGGAGATGTTGCAGAGGTTAAGACGGCAGGATTTAGTCAGTGAATTGATGTGGGGGCTGATGGAGAGGTCAGAGTCAAGGATTACCAGAACCCAGGCATGTGTGGAGGGACCAATGGTTGGGCTGTTGATCTTAATGGTAAAGTCATGGGAGTTTGAGAAAGTGGTGTGACATCAATACCAATATGTCATTCAGTAAGTTTGAGATCAGTGAGGAGATCGAGGGGGTGAGTTGAGGAGTGGAGAGATAGATCTGGGTGTCATTGGCGTAGAGGTGGTATTGGAAACCATGGGAGGTTATCAACTGGCCAGGGCAGAGGTATAGAGCAAGAATAGGAGGGGCCCAAGGACGGTGCCTTGGGTTACCCCAACAGAAAGAGCAAGAGGAGCAGAGGAGATGGAGTTGTAAGTGACACTGAAAGTGCACTGAGATAGGTAGGAGGAGAACCAGGATAAAGCAGAATCATGGAGGCCAAGGGAGTGTAGTTTACTGAGGAGGAGCAGGTGGTCAACTGTGTCGAAGGCAGTAGAGAGGTCTAAGAGTATGAGTATGGAGTAATGGCCATTGGTTTTAGCAGTTAGTAGATCATTGGTGAGTTTTAGTAGGGCAGTTTCAGAGGAATGTTGTGAATGGAAGCCGGACTGTAGGGGGTCAAGAAGGTTGTTGTCCGTAAGGTAGTGACTCATTCGGTCAAGGCGATCGTTGCACTTGGAGGCAAATTTTTAAGTATGGGGGTAACCAGTGCATGTTTGAGCGGGGAAGGAAAGGTGTATTGTGTAGGGGAGGAAGTTGTGATTTGTTGGGTAGGAGAGGAAGCTGAATGCTGGATATTTCCTTGCAAATTGTGTCGATTTTGCTTTTGAAATGGTTGGCAATCTGTTGAGCACTAAGCAAGTTGGTGGATGGGGGCAGTGGGGGGGGTGAAGTAAGGAATCAAGTGTAGAAAAGAGTTGACAAGGTTTGGATCAGAGGGTTTTGATGAGAGTGTTGTAGTAGGTTTTTTTAGCAGTGTGGAGGCAGGTGTTGTATTTGGAAGGGCAGATTTGTAGAGGGTAAAGTCTTGCAGAGATTTAGATTTACACCATGCTCGCTCAAGAGCACGGCTGCGTCTCTTGAGACTTCTGGTGTCATCTGTTTGCCAAGGTTGTGGCAGATGGGGCCTGGTTCTGCGTTTAGAAAGAGGAGCAAGTACATCTAGGGAGGATGAGAGCGTGTTGTTGTAGATGGAAGTGGTTAGGTCTGGGCAGGACAGGGGTGCGATTTTGTCATAAAGGGCATTAGTAGCAGAATGAAGAAGGGAAGGGTTGAGGTTGCGAAGGTTTCTGTGGGTAGTGGTTTTGATTTTCTCCATTTTGCAAAAAGTCTAAAATTTACACATATTGGTTATTGATTACCTCAATACAAGGTAGCTTTTATATTTAGTAAACATTTTGTAAAATATGCTGTGTTTTTACCGGCTAATAATGATTTTTGTGTATTTTTTGTGAAAAATATTATTTTGATAAACATTTGCGCAAATATCATTGTGATGTAAAAATCAGTAGCACCTTTTTTTAATTCTACTGGTTATGTGCTTTCAGGAAATATATGGTTGGGGGGGGGGGTCTTTTACAAACTCTGAAAGCTGTAAAAGAAAAAGAAAAAAGCAATGGAAAAATCTCAAAAATGGTCTGGCCAGCTGCGTTTAAAAGTGGAGCGCAGGGCCTGGCAGTGAAAAGGTTAACTATATTTATTTATTTATCTTATGCCCATATACCTGTATTTCTGCAAGGTTTCCTAACATTACAGGTTAATAGGTATAAAGTTTAGCTACCTCCCTACAATGCATTTGCAGCAGTTCTCTGGCATTTACAAAGTTTGCACGTTTTAGACTTTTGGCTGACAAGTTTGCAGGTTCACCAACGGAAATAAGGGGCAACCTATAATGCAGTGCAAACTTATTGCCCCCAGTCAGCTGAGTCATAAGAGCCAATAATGTAAAGAAATGGATAACCCAGACCTCTTCTTATATAAGGGTGGCCTTACAGCAGCCATATTGTCAGAGTGTGTCAGAATTTGTAGGGGCGGCTGACAATTCTGTGTAGTGAGAGATTTTTTATTTTGTCATTAATTTATTTTCTGCCTCTGCAGCAGAAAATTTCAGCTTGTGGACCTTGCCTTGTCCCACTGAACATCAAATAAAAAAAAAACAGGTCTACAATACCATTTGCTGGATCACAGATTTATTGTCAAAGTAGAAGGCACAAACAGTCAGAAATCAATATAGAGACCTTGGCGCTTCACATGGAAAGATTTCCATACTGATTTCAAATTGTCAAATTCTCATTAGGAATTAGGATACAGCACAGAAAACAGTGATGTAAAATTGTCCAGCAGTAGGATAGTTTAATCAGTGATAATAGCCCTAACTTGTGTATGCCAACTTTTATGTTATCAGTTGGGACAGGGGGTTTGGTGAATGATGGGTGGTGATTTAGGTGCACACTGTTCTTGCACTAATGCCGCGTACACACGATCGGACTTTACAGCATTCTTGGTCCGGCGTACTGGATTTCGTCGGACAATTCAATCATGTGTGTGCTCCTGCGGACTTTGTTTTCTCAAAAGTTAGACTGACTTAGATTTGAAACATGTTTCAAATCTGTCCGACGGACTCGAATTTGGTCGAAAAGTCCGCTCGTCTGTATGCTCGTCCAATGAACATAAACCAACGCTAGGGCAGCTATTGGCTACTGGCTACGAACATCCTGGTTTTAATCCGGTCGTACGTCATCACGTACGAATCCGTCGGACTTTGGTTGATTGTGTGTAGGCAAGTCCGTTCATTCGGAAAGTCCGTCGTAAAGTCCGTCGAAAAGTACGCCGGACAAAGTCTGCCGTAAAGTCCGATCGTGTGTACACGGTATTAGTCTTTCAAATCATCCAGTTGCATACTTCAAACAAAAGGCAGCTTAAAGGGCAGATTTATGCACTGCCATTGGGGACATGTACCGATGAAAAAAAAAAAATAGTAATCTTTTACACATAATTGTCAGCTGTCCCTAACAACACTGATAATAAAGCTGTTGTGACCCCACCTGTCCATCGATAGGTCATCCATTCCTTCAACCACTCCTTGTGTGCTTCGTTAGAGGATGTTCTCTATTTTTGTGGTGAACCTGGAAATTTTTGGTGATTCCCAAATGTTTTGAATCCCAGAGATTCTCCCCAATTCTATGGTAACTGCTGAAAATCATTCCTATACCTATATTTATATTAAATCGATTTTATGACCAATAATATTAATAATAATCATGGCATTCTTAGCCATCAAACTTCTCATTTTTACTGCTTCATGTACAATATGTCATAATGTTTTTTTTTTTTTTTTAACCTTCTCTTTCTACAGTGCTGACAAAGATGAATTCTGTGTATTTTAGGTTTGGCCTTTTTTCCTGCTCTATAAGCAGATTCATATTCCAGTCTATCAGTAATAAATAACAGAATTATTCTTTATAAACCTGACACTCTCACAGCCTTCAGCAGAGCCATGAAATCAGTGTCAGGATCCTGGGCTGATGTCAGTGATGATGAGGTGGGAGAAGAGGAAGAAGTCATTGGAGTCTATCAGAGACTCGACCATGTTGTCTTCAGATATCCACTTAGAATATTGTGGTTGTTGTGTTTGTGTTTGACCCCCTGCATATCTGACACCCAGAACTCTGCTCACCGCTGTGATATGACTATGAGGAATTATACATTTGAGTACAAGTATTCTCAGGATGGAGACATCATTATAGGAGGGATATTCTCTGTACATTCTGTAGTGTCAGAGTGGAGGCAGAAGGGAAGTCTTATTAAAAATCTCATGTGTTCAGCGTGAGTGAAATATGAAGAGCAAATCTTCCAATCTGATCTACAGAGCTGTGTCTTTAGGAGATAATGTGTGATAATGTGCAGGACTCATTCAGTCTGTTACACTGCATTTATATAAAAATATGTTCATGAAAACCGGTTATTAATGGTCACATTCATTCATTATGAATAGCTGCCAATGCACCACAATGGTGGAAAAAAAAACATGCAATTCCCTTTTTTAATAAGGCAGCACACCGCAGAGCATGGTATGTGTATTATGGTGCCTAGAGGTGTGTTGTGTGTTGGGATCTACTGTACAATGCATTGGGGTGCAATTCACAATGAATGACACAACATTGCACTGCCCATAGAGAAGGTGCTTTGCCATGCATTGTTATGTGTTAAGGTGTCACTTTTTACCACAATGCACAAGTATAAATGGGACCTTCAATGACTTTGGCCATTATTGACCTCTTCTTTTTACTTTCAAATAGAGTGGGGAAGGATAAAGAATCCCTGTCAGGTTTTTACTGCTATCTGGGGCTCCATTAGAGAGATTCCCCTCACTCCCTGTCCTGCAGATAATTTTTAACATAAAAAGTGAGGAAATCTCTCCAATAGCAGCACAGAAATAAACACATTTTGAGTAAAGTACTGGAAGGCTGCAATCCCTGTCAGTCTTGTATTTCTGTCTGTGTCCCTATTGCAGATTTTTCCTCTCTTCCTGTCTGGTAAAATTGTTATCTGTAGGACAGGAAGTGAGGGGAAATCTCTCTAATGGAGCCCTGGACAGTGGCTGTCCAAAAGAAAAATGGTTTTGGTTGGACATGAATTTTAAGGCACCACAATAACATTATATAGTATTTCTGTTTCTGATGGTCGGCATTACATTTACCTTTTCACCGGCATGCACAATTTTAAGGCTTTACATGTTGGGTTTCTATTTACTCGGAACAACTTCATATTTTATATTTTACCAAAAAGTTGACTACCACATTTTGTTTGTGTGCAGTTACATTACTTTTAGTGGTTTTTTTTTACTGAAAATATGTGTTTGATAAACAGCTCCACTAATATCACAGGGTTTTTGCTTTCAGAAAATATATAATGTTTGGGGGTTTAACTAATCATCAGGCATTTTAATATTTCACACAAATGCAGCTCTGGCAGTGAAAGGATTAAAGATAATGCAGTCACAGAAAAATTTCCATCGATCTGTTCTTGTTGTGGATTGACAATACCGTTCTATTTGTTAAATAAAATAACAAGGAATGGTGTCAGCCCTGTCACATTTCTTTTGCTAAACTAAAGAATGTCTCCCCTTCTCCTGAACTCTACAACATGGGTGGATTGTTTTGTTGTCAAAGATAAAAAAACAAAAAACAAAAAACTGTGAGTGTGTGTGTGTGTTTGGGGGTTGATTAGACTCTTTGAGGTTACATAGACAGGGTTAAAAAAGAGGGAAAAAATATAACCCTATAAACATCCCTTGGGGATGCCCTGACCCTGCTGGTGAAGTGGCGCATCAGCATAATGTATACAACCTACTACAGCAACATTAACATTTACAAATGGAAAAAATGCTGTTTAAGTTGCTGGAAAATTCCAGCTTTAGCTACCTACCAGTCAGCTGAAGGTTCACCTAATCTATAGCAGACTCTTATCCCAGGTGAGGGGATCTGGTATAGATGTTGATGGTGGACCCCACACAAAACAAAAAAGTGTATAATTTCCCCTCAGGATGCATAAATGACCCTTTACCCTGATGAGGTTCTGATAAGGATGTCAAGGGGTACCCAAAAAATGGCATATTGCCTCCCAAATAAATATTCATACCAGACCGGTAATGTCTGGTATTGATTTTAAGGGGAACTTTCAGGCAAAAAAAAAGAATGTGGTTCCACTCAAAATTCACACGTGGCATTTTCTATATATGATCATAGCCCCTGTCAGGCCAGGAAAAGTGAGAATCCAGCATCCCCATCTGAACCATAACAGGCCACATACCCTCAGCATGGGGGGTACCTTGCCAGGAGGCCACTGGCAAAGCACCAGAATGATGAGGACAAGAGCCTCTTTCCCACAACCCTGGTCTGGTGGTTGTGGGGGTCTGCATGCTGGGGGGCTTATTAGAAACTGGAAACCCAAGATACAGGCTTTCCTGCCTATGTGAATGAGTAAGAGGTACACAGTAGTCCTATTCATTCATAGAATAAGTGAAAAAATAAACACACCACAGTTTTTGACAAGTCCTTTTTTAGCACAAACTGTTTGCTGACAGTTCACAAATTCAGAATTTAAGCAAGATTTGGGAAACTTTTCACAAACTAAACTCAGAAAGATTGTCTTATCTTTGGCCCTGACTGTCTCGTATGGCATGTCTGTAGGCTCCAACCAGTCCTGTAGCAAGTTTGAAGTCTCTGACCCTTTCCTCTAGTAAGTCTGCATTCTCTGACCTTCTTCTGTAGCATTACATATACTGAATATTATGTGCGGCTACTTGGTGATATCAGGGGCTACAGCTGAGGTCCTCTATGCCTCGTAAATAGCCAACCACTGCTATAACTCATATAAGTGCAGGAATAATTGAATGTTATTATATGTTTCACAGAGCAATGCACACAGCCACCAACCCCACCTTAGATCTCTAGTTGAAATGTGTTATACATTTTGCCATAAAGAATTTCTGCTTGAATCCTTGTACTGTAGACCAATGCAAAACTATCCATTTTCTGCAGGGTTTACAAGAGAGAATACAGACATCTCCTGGCTTTTATATTTGCTATTGATGAGATAAACCACAGTCCAGATATTTTGCCCAACATAACTCTGGGATACCATGTGTATGATTCTTGTGGACATGTGAATAAAGCTATAAAAGACGTTCTACAGATATTGTCTGGACATACAAAGGAAGCTCCAAATTATTCCTGTATGGAGCGGGGTGCCCTGGCTGGTTTCATTGGAGATCTCAATTCTGACACCACTCTCCAAATGGCACAGCTGCTGAATCTATATGGTTACACCCAGGTAAGAAATGCTTGATTTTCTATATTACATAACGTTAGGACAGCTAGTCATCTTATGGTGAGGTGGGTCAAAAAGGTACAAATAATCCTTTGTGCAAATCGCCGTAAAGTATAACATTGTTCTAAAAAAAGAAGGCAGCGCTGTGTAGGGATGGGCAAATGTTCAGTCCAGACTGTTATGGCATTTGGACAAATGCCTGATGTTTTGCCCATTCAGTCCCCTGATGATCATATATCCAGTATCTCACAAAGGTGAGTACGCCCCTCATATTTTTTGTAAATAATTTATTATATCTTTTCAGTGTCATATCCAGAGGTTGTCTTTGGGAAATAGATGTATGAGTGCTGCCAGCATTGCTACAGAGGTTGAAGGGGTGGGGGGTCAGCCTGTCAGTGCTCAGACCGTACGCCGCACACTGCATCAAACTGATCTGAATGGCTGTCGTCCCAGAAGGAAGCCTCTTCTAAAGATGATGCACAAGAAAGCCCGCAAACTGCTGACAAACAAGCAGACTAAGGACATGGATTACTGGAACCATGTCCTGTGGTCTGATGAGACCAAGATAAACTTATTTGGTTCAGATGGTGTCAAGCATGTGTGGTGGCAACCCGGTGAGGAGTACAAAGACAAGTGTGTCTTGCCTACAGTCAAGCATGGTGGTGAGAGTGTCATGGTCTGGGGCTGCATGAGTGCTGCCGGCATTGGGGAGCTACAGTTCATTGAGGGAACCATGAATGCTAACATGTACTGTGACATACAGAAGCAGAGCATGGTCCCCTCCCTTCGCCATCAGGGCCGCAGGGCAGTATTCCAACATGATAACGACCCCAAACACACTGCCAAGATGACCACTGCCTTGCTAAAGAAGCTGAGGGCAAAGGTGATGGACTGGCCAAGCATATCTCTAGACCTAAACCCTATTGAGCATCTGTGGGGCATCCTCAAACAGAAGGTGGAGGAACGCAAGGTCTCTAACATCCACCAGCTCCGTGATGTCATCATGGAGGAGTGGAAGAGGACTCCAGTGGCAACCTGTGAAGCTCTGGTGAACTCTATGCCCCAGAGGGTTAAGGCAGTGCTGGCAAATAATAGTTGCCTCACAAAATATTGACACTTTGGGGTGTACTCACTTTTGTTGCCAGCGGTTTAGACAATGTCAGTGTGTTGAGTTATTTTGAGGGGTCAGCAAATTTACACTGTTATACAAGCTGTACACTCACTACTTTACATTGTAGCAAAGTGTCATTTCTTCAGTGTTGTCACATGAAAAGATATAATAAAATATTTGCAAAAATGTGAGGGGTGTACTCACTTTTGTGAGATACTGTAGAAGTAGTATTTCAGGAAGCTAGGAGCCACCAAAGTCACCAATGTCATTGGCTTACATGGCCGTTAATCCCCAGCCATGGCCATATTTGGTCAATGATGTCATTATTATCCCCGCCCCTTCCCTGTCATGTACACCGGGTCTGTTGGGTTTTTAGTGTTGGCAGATTGGCAGGTGGCATACATCATAAATAATTATGCATTTACAATGAGGGGCTTTTCTTGGGTTATTTTTTAATAAAGGACAGGTCAAACATTTGGGTGTCTTTATCTATAGATTACTTTTTTTTGTGATTGAGTAGAAGTACGATCCCTCTTACTCATTCACATAGGGATGGCTGGATTCTGGAGGCCTCCATATTTTTTAAAAGGCTTCCAGCTTCCAATAAGCCTACCACCTGCAGACATCCACAACCACTGGGCCAGCGTTGTGGGGGGAAGGACTATCTATCGGTGGATCTTGGATCCCACATATAATTGAAAGAGGACTTTTAACACAAGTTTGTTTGTTATTGAATTATTGTATTATTTCATATTTCATTGAGCAGTTGGGGAGATTACTGTGCACATGGTGGTGGTATGGATATATTGGAGATGTGGAAGCACTGCATAATTCTAACATGTATACTGTATACAGTATATAGAGTATCAAGTCTTGTAGGTCTGAATGTACTGTAGTTGCTGTCAAAGTTGTTTTTGGGGATTGATACAATGTTTGTACACAGTGCAAGGAAGGTATTGAAAAGACAGATCAAAGTAGATGTATCTTTCTTTGTTATCTGAAGAAATGAGAGTTATGGTTGAATAAACAGTCCCATAGTGGAAAGGTAAACATTGATCTGGTCCATAAAGGATATACAGGTTCAGGAGCTGAGCTGGTAATTGTGTTTATACTCGGTTGTCCACCTCCAGCTAAAGACAAAATCAGTCTTGCAGTGGGAGTGTCTATAAAGAAATAAGATGATCAGGAGACCCCTAGGTGGGATTAGAGGAGGAAGATCTCTTAGAAGGGAATTTATCAAAACTGGAGCAGCCACTATCTGGGGCAGTTGTATGGCAACCAATCAGCTTCCTTATTTCATCTTCAAAGCTTAACTAAACAAGCTGAGGAGGCTGATTGGTTGCTTCAGATTCTGGCTGCTCCAGTTTTAATAAATTCCCCATTAATGTCATATTATCAGCTTTCACTGATGGCTGTAATCATTTATGAAATAATACATTTATTCTTACATCTTTATCTGATTGGTCCAGTGAAATAAAAGCACCACTAAAATCTGCTTATACATCTATTGTAGACAGTTGAGATGACATGTTTGTTGCTCTTAAAAAAAAAAAAAAATTAAAATGTAGCAATAACTCTCGGTGGAGCTGCTGGTTTATTATTGGGCCTGTCCTCTATTCTCTTCACCCCTCTTAAATTGTTCAATCCCCTTGACACAGCTGTAGTGCAGTGTTGTAATGATATCAATACCAACTTTAACCCACAATACACACTTATGCCCCATACACACAGTCGGATTTTCCGATGGAAAATGTCCGATCGGAGCGTGTTGTCAGAAATTCCGACCGTGTGTGGGCTCCATCGGACATTTTCCCTCGGATTTTCCGACACACAAAGTTGGAGAGCAGGAGATAAAATTTTCCGACAACAAAATCTGATCGCGTCAATTCCGACCGTGTGTGTGGCCTGTTCCGACGCACAAAGTGCCACGCATGCTCAGAAGAAATTCCGACACGGAACAGCTCGTTCTGGTAAACTTAGCGTTCGCAATGGATACAGCACTTTCGTCACGCTGCAATGTTAAAAATGGTTTAATACAGCGCAATCTCTTCTTCTTTATAATGTGACAAGAATATAGTAGTTTTGATGCTCATATTCACACACACTTCTCACAAACTTATTTCGTTACTATTTATCGGGATTCCCTCAATATATTTTGATTTCTCACATCTGACAACATATTTTTGTTGTATATTTTTTTTTTTGGCTTTAATGTAGATCCTTTTTTTGTGTTTGTATTTTTTTGAAGGGTGTTATTTTTTGGGGGGGATTTTTATTTGTACTCCTGAAAATGTTTGTGTGTGTGTTTTGTGACAAGTTCCCATTGATATGTTGTTCTATTTAATCTGTAGGAGATTGTTTGGTGTTGTTGTTCCTTGTTAATTTCACATTTTATGTTAGAAATGTACCTGAATCGTCACCAACAAACTGTCCTTTTTGGATGAAAACACACACAGGAGAGTATAATTTCCCCCAAAAAATTTTATTAAGGGGTCACAACTAAAAAAGGGGGGGGGGCAACGCTAGAGAAACTGCAGAAGTGGGTGAAGCCTTGGACCCCCAGGGCAGACATCAATTATTTAAAAGCAAAATTGGTGGCCTGAGGAGTCCATATCTAAGGGAGGGCAGTCTGGTCCAGAAGTCCCAGAGATCCTGAAAGCAGCAGATGACATCTATGTCCCCAGGCTGTGGTCATACAAGAGACTGCAGCTTCTGTCAGACCAGACTGAACCCAGGGTCATCACTCTCTTGTCTTCCTTCCACGCCTCCTTCCACGCGGTGGCTGTGGTGGTGGAGTTGTGACAGCAGGAGGAGGAGGAGGAGGAGGAGGATGGTCCAACTCAATGACGTCGGTCTTGGGTGTTAGTTCCCCACTCACCCCCTTACGTAGGACTTTATACAGAAGGTCCTCACAGAGCTTGCGTTGACCCTCCTGCATGGCCTGCAGTTTCGTGGCAGCCATGCAGGCAAAGGCCTCTTCAGGAGTGGGTAAGGCTTGTAGGGACACCGAAGCCTCCTGAATGAGCCTGAACGCAGAATCCTGCACGGGACTCGGAGTCGTCTTCCTGGCTCTTTTATATGGAAGGTGGGTGGGAGGAACCTGAGATTCAGTCAGGCTGCAACTTGTCCCAGGCTTCTCCTGGCTGACACTCAGCCCCGCCTCCTCCTGGCTGCCACTAATCCCCGCCTCCTCCTGACTGCCACATTCCACAACCTCCTCCTGGCTGAGGTCTTCCTGTGTATGAAAAAGGGACATAGTTTTAGTATTGTTTTCATCAATCACACACAATTTTCACCTCCTGACTGTTGCAAATTGAATGTTAACAAATATAACAGACTATCCTTCTGAGCTCAGCATTTTTCATTCTTGTCCCAAATTTGGGTGCCCACTACTGTCTATTGATATGTAAAACACTTTTTTCAATCAGCAATTAGTGATTAATAATAACATCTAATAAACATCATTTCTTTATTGCCCAGAAATCTGTAGAAGAATGCTATACCTGACTCCAGCTGGGCTCCTCCACTTCTTCCTGGCTGGAAGGCCCAGGTTGGACATCGGAAGCCTCAGCTGGGGTGGAAGGAAGCATGGAAGGAAGAGTAGAGAGGGATTCCCTGACTTCAGTCTGGTCTGACAGAAATCGCAGTCTCTCATAGTACCACAGCCTGGGGACATAAACGTTATCTGCTGCAGCTCCGGACCTCTGGGAATCTGTGACCTTCTTGCGCTCCCTAAGATAAGTGCTCCTCAGGCCACCAATTTTGGCTTTTAAATAAGGGATGGTTGCTGTGGGGACCACTGGCTTCACCAACTCCAGCAGTTTCTCCAGCGCTGCCTGCCTCTTTTGTTTATGGTTGTAATGAGGATGTCTCACTTGCCACAGACAGGGCAGCTCCCTGTATTTGTCAATGAACAGGGGGAGGAAGTTGTGGTCATTGAACCCATCCATTTTCTCTGCAAGACACAACACAAGACAAACCCTAATGTCAGGCCAAACTCCCCTAATCTTGTTACAATATAGGCTTCCATTTCGAAGCAGTATAGGCCCAAGTTTAGATCCTAACTTCATTATCACAATCGGAGCCTCCGATGCTCCTTCCTCCGCTCACAGATCGTACGTAAGACGCACGCGTGTTATGCTTTATACACACTGCGCATGCGTGTAACTCCACCCGCCCCTGATGTTCTTTCTAGTCTATTCCCCGCCCCCTTTCATTCGGTGCAGTGGGGGAAGAGCACATGGCAGAGACACAGCAGGTGCGTGCTAATTGTAGCAACGGCGAGGAGGAGGAGGAAAGGCCGGATCCGGACACGTCCCGATCCAGAAGGAGATTTAAGGACTCAAATATGTTCTTTGGGGAGATGTTGGAGATGGTGGACATCCTGAAGAAGGCCGACTATGATGGAAAGTATGGGCCTTACCCCAACCCCAATGTCAGAAAGGCCAAGATAATGGCAAAAGTGGTCAAAAGTCTGCACCGGAATTTCAGGGTACGACGATCGAAAGATCAGCTCAGGAAGCGGTGGTCAGACCTCAAATTACGAGAACATGAGCAGTACAGAAAGATCCGGAGAGTGCTGCAAAAAAGTAAGTAGTTGTGCTGTGTTCCTATTCTTTATGTTTATTACGTTCGTGCTGCTCCATGTGCTTTTAGGAACTGTTGTACAGTTTAAAATGGCAACTTTCAGGTTCATGGGCACATTATTCGTTCGTATCAAACATTTTTCTTTCGGATTATAAAATACCATTGTTTAGGCCATATGCATTTGGCCACCATTTTGACGCCCTATACTTGTCTTCAAAGAATTGGGTTGTGTAGATGGCTTTGTTGCTAGAATGAAATGCAAACTAGATTGTGTGTAAGGAGAGGACACTGAGCAGCTGTTTTCACATCTGGACACTGGAGCACTAGTGTGGGACACAAGAACACCATTTTTATTAGGGGGCCACACAGGTGCTCCAGTGTATACTATAGGGGGGGCTACATCTGTGAAGCTTTTACCAAACAGGTAAAGTATTGCAGCTTGACAAAGGACACTGAAAATGCTACATTTTTTAACTCTGCTAAAATTGACAATTGTACCCCACTTCCAAGCAATGTTTCCTATTTCTAGTTCTAGTTCTGCCATCAAATATCTGTGTGCTAATTATACCATTTTGTTTTACATAGGGGAGAAAAGACTCGGAGGACACCCCTCATCCGAGGAGACCAGAGCCCCCCCCTGGAAGAAGAAGGGGAAATCCCCCCATCACAATCTGAGCAGGAGGAAGAAGACGTGGTGGAACTAGTCACCACAACAGGTGAGTGTCTGTGACCACAGGCTCAGGTAAGAGATGGATGCCGTCATATTTTTGAGACTTAATTTTTTTTTGGGGTTCCTCTCTTTTTAGGTGATTGTGATGTTGTAGATCCAGATCCTTTCACATCCGAAAGTGCCCAGATCCTGACAGGGAGATCATGTGGTGTAATTTACATCAAGAAAAACATCAATGATGTTATTCCAAAAAATAAAAACATCATTGATGCTTTGGGGCAAGTTTAATACCCCTCCAAATCACTTTCTTCTTTTGTGTGCTACAATGTGCAAAATATTTTGTGATTTTTCACAAAGCCAAATTTGGAGGATGCACACAGTGTGCCAACATGTGCTATCTGCCATCACGGGAGATCAATGGACGCATTTTGGGGGTGCAACCCCTTCCTCAATAATAAAGTAGCTGAGAGGAAGGGCTTGCTCCCCCAAAACACGTCCCTTGATCCCCCGTGATGGCAGGTCGCACATGTTGACATTGGTAAATTGGTGTGCATCTTCCAAATTTGGCTTTTCCTGGGGTGACTTCACCCCATATGAACGCAATATCAAACACAGTTCCTAAATACTCATGTCTGATATTGCCTTCAAGTTCTACCAAATGTGACGTTTGTAAGTTCAAGAATTGTGTCTTTCTTGTTGGTTTTACACAGGCCTGTTTTCTCGCAAATGGACATTTCTATTTTTGATAATGCTACCCCAAAAATTGTTAAACAACAAACATGTTGGTTTGTTTGAAAAACCTTTGGTAAATGCACATGTGATTGTGCAGGTATAAAAAAGTTTGTTAAGCAAGAATGTGTGGATTATTGTCTCAACGCTACAACACTTTTGGGGTGATGTCATTGTTGTTTTCAGAGAAAATGGGGGTTATTTACTAAGGGCAAATCCTCTTGGCACTACAAGTGCAGTTTCAGTGAAGTTGCAACTGCACTTGTAGTGAAATGTGTTTTTGCATTTAGTAAATAACAGCCAACAGTGCTTTGTATAAGGTTACACAATCACGCCATTTTCTGGACTCAACACATTTCTGTCAGGGTCAGCTAAAACAAACACAAGCAGTAAATGTCCACAAAGAATTTCTTTTTTTTTTTTTAATAGAAAAAGGCTTCACATATTTGCTTGCATATTGATGGCCCCCCTACCCACAAAGAACTCCAGGTAGCGTAACCGGACATCACGGTCACTCAGGGAGGGCAAGCCAGGACGACCGCTTTCAAGCGCCGTCAGTGTTTCAGGTATCACTCCGGCCTCAGGCCCAACTGAGCCAGCATAGTTGGCGGAATGTTTCATTAAAAAGTTATGGAGAATACAGCACGCCAGTATAATATGGTTCAGTTTATACTCCACCATATGGATGGGTGTCATAAATAGGCGGAACCGGCTGGCCAGGATTCCAAATGTGTTCTCCACCACTCTTCGGGCTCTGGCCAGCCGGTAATTAAAAACCCTCTGTTCCGGGGTGAGGGTCCTCATCGGGAATGGCCGCATCAGGTGGTCCCCTAGCGCAAACGCTTCATCAGCAACAAACACGAATGGGAGTCCTTCCACATTGTCCTCTGGAGCTGGCAAGTCCAAGCTGCCATTCTGGAGACGCCTGTAGAACTCCGTCTGGGCGATGACTCCACCATCGGACATCCGGCCATTCTTCCCCACGTCCACATACAGGAAGTCGTAAGTAGCCGACACCACCGCCAACATCACTATACTATTGAACCCCTTATAGTTGAAATAGTACAACCCGAGTTGGGTGGTGGGATGATGTGGACGTGTTTCCCATCAATTGCCCCTCCGCAGTTAGGAAAGTCCCACCGCTGGGCAAAGTGGGAGGCCACAGTCTGCCATTCCTGTGGCGTGGAAGGAAACTGTTGAGGGAAAAAATAAAACATTACTATTTTTGCTCAGAAACATGGCAAGCAGATTAGGCACAAACATTATGGGGCAACCTCCAGATAGCATTTATTAAGGGGAATTTAACAACGCCAAATTATAAGGTACACCTATCATATTCCCCCTCCCCCCCTCTCATGGGCCATTTCTAACATTACAGGGGGTGTGTGGAAATCTTGGACAGGTAACCCTCTTCACTTAATAGAGAGATTAATGCCTAAATAATGGGTATTACTTGGAACCCCCCCTCCTTAGTTACACTATTGGCAGCCCACTGGACAGGTAAGAAGTGTCATAATACAAAGATATAAATACACACTGTACACATTTGAGGACATTTGGACATTCTGCTATTACCTATCAAGATAATAATAGGATACAAAAAATTTAAACAGTACCATTTGAAAGTATTCAGGCAGGCCCTTGCACTACATGCCTTTGGGAATTCATCCATAAATCTGACCAGTAAAGAGGTGGGTATAGTGTGTATGGGTTTGGCAAAGTCAGCAAATAGATGATTGAGGATAGAGAATTGGGATCAGCTGACTTAGCAGTTGGGGGAGGGAGGGTTACTAAAAATTATTTGGGGACACCACCAAAAAAAAGCCTCTGGAACCCTGCCAGAATTTAAATCAAAAATAACATTTCAAAACTTTTTAGGGGGTGTTTGGGGTAAGGCACTACTATGGAGCAGAAAAAATACATTGTTAAGTGACTACATGAGGTGAATATAGGCCAGGAGACACCATGCTGGGGAGGTTATTGAAGGGCAAATATGTATGTAGGACCTAAAATAATAATTACATTAAAATCCAGCATGCATGAGAACAAAGGGGACATTCACAGCATATTCCAATCATGTAATTAGGGAATGAGGAAAGAAATACAATATATTAGCAAACATTCAATACAATAAAATGTGATATTAAAGGATATAAATCTTACCTTCATATACTCCTTCTGCAGGACCTGTATGACGGCAGAACAGGTCTCTGGGATAATGATACCCAGAGCCTGGGGGGAGATGCCTGTTGAGAACTTTAAGTCCTGCCGACTTCTCCCTGTCACCAAATACCGCAGGGTAGCAACGAGCCTCTGCTCCGGAGTGATGGCTTGCCTCATGCAGGTATCCTGCCTGCTAATATAAGGGGTCAGCGAAGCCAACAGACGGTGAAACACGGGGTCCGTCATCCTGAGAAAGTTCCTGAAATCATCAGGATTATTCTCACGGATCTCACGGAGCAAAGGCATATGAGAGAACTGGTCACGCTGAAGCAACCAATTCTTGGTCCATGAACTCCTCCCCACCCTGTTCATGGACTGGACTTGTGTCAAGGTCAGGACCCCAAAACCAAGCCCCCGCACAGCACGAACTCTACGAGGAGTACGCATACGCAACATGGCTAGAAAACGGTCGGCTGCTCAGAACGAAGTAACAGAACGCACTGAAGAACAGCAAGGCCTGTGAAGAGCGACCTGAAAAACAGTAACGAACGAACAAGAATACAATGACTAATTAAAGTCACGCGGAACTTGCTGCACGCACTGAAGAGCAGATACAAACCCACAAGCACAAACTGAACGGCAGAAAACGATCTGAAAGCCACGAGTCTGAAAAAGTGCGAATCGTCTCTCACCAAACTTTTACTAACACGAGATTAGCAAAAGGAGCCCAAAGGGTGCCACGCTTGGTTCTGAACTGGCCTTTTCTAGTCTTGTCATACGTGGTGTACGTGACCGCGTGGTTGGTGATCGGAAATTCCGACAACTTTGTGCGACCGTGTGTAGACAAAACAAGTTTGAGCCAACATCCGTCGGAAAAAATCCTAGGATTTTGTTGTCGGAGTGTCCGAACAAAGTCCGACCGTGTGTACGGGGCATTATAGTTATATTTACCTCTACCTGGGTGCTCGTAGCTCCACCTGCAGGAGAAATAACAACACTGCACATCAACTTCTGTAATAACCAAAATAACTTCTTTGTTTGGATAAATGATATATTTATATAAAGAATTATTACAGAGACTACACTATTACACCAACGTAGTGCAACAGTATAGTAGACAGTTATGACAATCTTGGTAATAAAGACAAATATATTTAAAAATATATATATCTGTACCAGGGAGCTCCCCCTGCTCTAAACCGTAAAGTCACTATCCTTTGTAACTAAATGCAGGGCCCTGCAATGAAAGAGATAGTCTTACATAGATTTGTAATTGTAATCCACAGAGGGTTCTTCTTGGGTGTTGCGCAGTGTAAGGTAATACACTAAGACAATTATAATCCAGAAGATTGATTAAGTGTTCTTATATGAAGAACTGGAATACTGGAATCTACGCAAATGTAATATTCTCCAACTTAACTTGTTTCGTGGGACTATCAGTCCCAGCGATACACCGTATCCATTCTAAATGTGTGTAATATTAAACAAAGTTCCAGGTGTTAACCCTCTCACCACACGGGATCCAGGCAGATGGATGTCTCAGTTTCAGCAGTTCTCAGTCCGTATGGAGCCACCAACATGCCGTCACACTGTTCTGTTTACTAACGACCGGGAGTCCTTGGTTACCTCCCCCACGGGTCTCCAGAACAATCACTTCTGCTGCTTCAGCACACTGTAATACGATGGCAGGATGCTTGCCGCTGCTCCGCTCCTTCACAAGGTAGGCCGCAACCCTGTGGGACACACACACCCACAGAGTCCTGCTGGCAGGCCCAGGAACAAAAGACCTAAGATGGCCGCTTCCAGCCCTTTTATATCCTCCCACAATGCAGTTCAGTTCTTCTCTTGTCCAGGAGCAATGTGGCTAGGTCATAGCTAATGTTCAGAAGTAAACAATCAGTCACTTCTATGTCACTTCTCTTAATCATGAAACATAAACGTGTTGTACCTTTTCAATTGTCCACTAGATGGCACTAGATCAACTTTTGTTCTTTTACAACACACATATGACTAACAACAAAAATTGTCAGCGCTACATACTCCCCCTGCTTTGAATATTTGGTTCCCAAAGATATGCAAGACCTTGTTTCTGCTACACATCTTAGCCTCTAAACGAGTACACAGGACCGACAGAGGAGCCTCCCACCGATTTTTAGGTGTTGGAAAGCTATTCTGTGTACCCACAACTGTCACCTTAGTATCAGATACAGATGTGTCAAGGGGTGAAACAGGGCTCTCATTGTCCAGGTTGACTAAAGAAGGACTAGGCTCATCAACATTCCTTTTGCTGGTAACCTTTGTTATTTCAGAACACTCGCCCAATGTATCATATGTGAGTCTTTTGGATGGGCGAATGCTCCTCTTTCCCCTTTGCTCTTTTGGTGTGTCCTCTATTTCTGAATGAACACTAGTTTCTTCTACTTCAGAGGGAGATAAACATGTTTCAGCTCTTTCGGACAATGGTATAAACTCTGGAGCTTCTGGCCTGAGGGCCTCACTACCCTCCTCTGTTGTGGGGGATGAAACACTCTTTTCAGCTTCAGATATATCAGATGACCACAACCAGTCCCAGACTGAGACCTAGTTACAGGCCTTTGTGTGACCTCTGATGGAGATGATAACTCCTCCTCAGGGACTATCCTGACTACATCAGTAAGGGGCAAAAGGTGATTCCGATGCCAAGTCTTAATTGGTCCAGCACTTCCTTCTGGTCTGATTTCAAAGACTGTAAGTCCTGGGAGCTGTTTACCTACAATGTATGGCTGTGACCTCCAGCGATTTGCCAGCTTGTGCTTCCCAGTAATACCCAAATTCCTTAATAGAAGTCGGTCACCGGGTTGTATATCTTGAATCCTTACTTTGAGGTCAAAGTTCCTCTTATTTCTATTCCCTCTGTTGTCTGATATAGTCCGAGCCTTCTCATAAGAAATTTTCAGACTCTCTCGCAGCCTGTTTGTATATCCTCGGTGAGAAGTCTCTGAGGTGTGGTCCAGAGAAGTTCCAAAAGCCAGGTCCACTGGTAATCTAGCCTCTCGCCCAAACATCAGCCGATAAGGTGAATATCCTGTGATGTCACTCTTGGTGCTGTTATATGCATGTACTAAAGCGGCAATATGCTTACTCCAGTTGGGCTTTTGCTCAGAGGTCAGTGTCCCCAACATGTTGAGGAGAGTTCTATTGAACCTCTCCAGCTGAGGGTCTCCTTGTGGACGATAGGGTGTAGTTCTCAACACCTGAATTCCCAACAGATCCAATAATCTCCTGATGAGCACACTCTCGAAGTCTCTTCCCTGATCTGAGTGAATCCTCTGTGGTAGGCCATAATGGACGAAGAACTTCTCCACTAGTGTCTTTGCCACTGTGACTGCCTTCTGATCTTTCATGGAGAAAGCTTGAGCATATCTGGTAAAATGGTCTGTGACCAGAATATTTCCTTGCCCACTCAGGTCAGATTCTAGACACAGAAAATCTATGCAAACTAAATCCATAGGACCTTGGCTTGATAAATGACCCATCGGAGATGCCCGCTGTGGCAAAGTCTTTCTCTGGATACACCTATGACAGGAATGGCAGTAACTCTCCACCTCTTTCCTCATGTAAGGCCAATAGAATCTATCCTTTATCAATTGAAGAGTTCTTTCTGCCCCCAGATGTCCATGACAATCATGCAGAGCAATTAACACTGTCTCTCTGTGTTTCTCTGGCAGAAACAGTTGCCACTTCTAATCCAAATCTTCAGAGGGGCCCCTTCGGTAGAACACCCCCTGCTGCAACTACAACCGTCTCCACTCTTTATGTAACAACAGAGCTTCTTTCTGAGCACTTTTCAAAAGTAAATCAGGGTGCTGACTCTCCAGAGCTTCCAATATCAAGCTGCAGAGTGGATCCTCCTGTTGGTCTCTCCTAAGGTCTTTTCTTGATAATTTAAGCAGACCTTCTGCTGCAATCTGGGAGATATTACAGTAATACCTAGGTACCCCTGCTGTAATCACTCCAAGTTCTTCAGCTCTGGCTCCACCTTTCTCCTGCTTTTCTGCTCCTTCACAAAGGGCTCTTACCCCTTCAGGGGCAAGCTGAATCCAATCCTCTTGGGAGCTCAGGGGACTGTGAGGTCTTCTGGATAGCGCATCTGCATCACTATTGCCCACTCCTGGTCTGTATTTTAAGCTGAAGGAGAATGTTGAAAGTGCAGCCAACCACCTATGGCCTGTGGCATCCAACTTTGCGGTGGTAAGCAAGTATGTGAGGGGATTGTTATCAGTTTTAACTACGAACTCTGCACCATATAGGTAATCTCTCAACTTGTCTACCACAACCCATTTTAAGGCCAGGAACTCAAGATTATGAGTAGGGTAGTTCTTCTCGGTGGGAGACAGGCTCCGGCTCACATAAGCAATGGGCCTTAAATGTCTATCATGATCTTGGTAGAGCACTCCACCTAGTCCTTCTTGGCTAGCATCCACGTGCAGTTCATAGGGCTTGGTAGGATCTGCATAAGCTAACACTGGAGCAGTAGCAAGGCTCCACTTCAATTGTCTAAATGTCCCCTCACACTGCGGAGTCCACTGATCCAGGATAGACTCCTTTTTCTTCCGAGGCCCTTCCTTTCACCTCCCAGACTCCTCTGAATCCACATCAGCTGCTTCCTGATTCTTCAGTAGCTCTGTAAGAGGGTGGGCTATCTTCACAAACCCCTCCACAAACCTCCGATAGTAGGAGCAGAATCCTAGGAATGATCTGAGCTCTGTCACATTCGTGGGCTTGGGCCAAGAAGTAACAGCTCCCAACTTCTCAGGGTCAGTTGCTATCCCTTCTTCAGACACAATATGCCCCAAATAGTTCACCATAGATTGATAGAACTGACATTTCTCCATTGAAATTTTCAAACTCTCATCATGTAATCTCTTCAGAACCTTCTCCAGTCGCTCTTCATGCTCTTCAAGAGTTCAGCCAAAGACTATGATATCGTCTAAGTATACTAAGACCTCAATCAAGTTCATGTCGCCTACTGTCTTCTCCATTAGCCGCTGGAAAGTTGCTGGGGCCCCAGACAAACCTTGTGGCATGTTAAATTCATAGAATCCCACGGGGGTAATGAAAGCAGTCTTCTCCTTATCCTCAGGACTCATGGGGATCTGATAATAACCACTCTTCAAATCTAATACACTGAACCACTTCACCCCTGACAAGCTCTGTAGGGCATCTTCTATACGAGGGGTAGTGTATTGATCAGGAATGGTCCGTCGGTTCAGGGTCCTATAGTCAATACATAGTTGTAGTGACCCATTTTTCTTCCTCACTACTACTATAGGGGAGGTGTATGGACTCCTGGACTCCCTGATAATCCCAGTCCTTTTCAGCTCAGCCAGCTGTTCTTGAAGGTCCTCAAGATCTCCCAGTGGGATCCTCCTGATCCTTTCTCGAAAAGGTTTGTCTTCCTCCAGCCGAATCTTGTTCTCTGCACTCTTGGCATACCCCACATCAAACTCACTGTTTGAGAAAACCTCTTTCCACTTCATAAGCTGGGCTTTGGCCCTCGCCATCCAAACAGGCATGAGAGAAGTGTTCTTCGGGTAGAAGTTCTCTACGGGAATCTCCTCTTCGGGTCCTGTTTTGACATCACTTGGGGAAACCGGGGTTGCTTGATTCACCTGCCCTAGCAACATTCTTGCTGGTATCTTCATAGGCAAAGCTGTTATGTTCCGAACACTCACTGAAACCCTCCCTCTGCTTCTCTGCCTTAGTTGACAACACTTTTGGGAGTATTTCCAGACCCACATCCTCTTCTTGGGTGTCTGTCTCCAAGACAACAAAAGGACCCGGTTGTCTCCAACTCAACTTGACGGACGCCCTCATGCATATAACTTCACCCGGTTGTAGCAATTCTTCACCTCGGTCTAAGCGCCAAACTTTTCCCACTCCTTCTGGTGGGGCCTTCTGTTTGTGTACCATATCCTTGTACACTTGGGTTAGCATGGGATGTACCTTCATGGCCGGGGCACTTTCCTTCTGTACAAGCGGTGTCAGGAGTCTTCTGACCAGATCAGTATTTGTTCCGATGATAAGGGAACTTTTATGAGCCCCAGGGGGCCGAGGACACACAACCGCCAAGTTGTCTAAAGTCTCCGCCTTTCCAGCCACACTCGGGTCAAAGGCAAGTTTGAATGGATATACCCCTCATAAGGGAAGTTCTGGGTACCTAGGCCCCATATCTCCTACTCTTCTAACTTTTGCAGGGGCATATGCTTGAGATGCTTCATGTAGAAATCTTTATATAATAAAGTCACTTGGGCTCCGGTATCCAGCAGGGCTTTGGCGTATATTCCTTCTACCTGGATGGGAATGATCGGAGAGGGTCCCACTAGGTTAGGGGAAATTCACCGGCTTCTTTTGCTTGTTAGTGCGCGTCCTGACTCCTTGTTTCCATGGACGCTCACTCAACTTCACTCCTCCTCTTACTCTCAAAACTTTGTGAACTTGGGTTTCATTGGAGTTGACGACTGTTACAGGGCACCCAGTTGACTCCTTCAATGGGGCCCTTTGAAGTTTTCCACCAGCTTTTGACGTTGTACTGCAGCCCTTGGGCTTGGGCACACTCTTCCAAAATGTCCAGCTCCTCCACAGTTGTAACAAAGTCCAGATTCCCTTCTGAATGCGAAGTCTGATACTTTTTTATTTTCTTTAGTTCCTCCATTGGGCGGATCAGAGGATCTTGCAGTCAGCAAAGCCATCATTTCCATTAACTGAGCCACCTGAGTTTTAAGAAGCTCAATCTGAGGATCCTCTTCCATTACACTAACCGTCCTAACTCCAACAGTGTGTTTTGGTTCTTGGATTTTTTCTTCTTCCTTTCTAGGATAGCTTCTTCCTCCCGTACAATCCAAATTAGATCTGGGTACTTCAATATGCCTCCATCTTGACGAGTTCTTAACTGGAGGGTGATAGGATCCAAAGGCTGGGCACCTCTTAAAACTTGTTTGGCTCGAACTTCGTCCACCTTACTAGGATCTAATCCCTTCTTTAACAATATCTGGTGAATGACCTTGTCTAACCGTCTCATATATTCTGACAACTTCTCTCCTGTTTCTTGATAGGTGTGTTCTAATTGATAAATTAGGTCAGAAACCTTCTCGGTACGTCCGAACACATCTTGCAGGACATCTAAGTAGTCTTGGGCTACACAGTTTTGTTTGCTAAGCTTCAGATTTCGAATAGCCTCGGAAGCAGGCCCTTTCAGACTTTCAGTAATCCGCTGTTTTTTTTGCATTTCAGGGATGTCCCACTCATCCAACACTTGCGTGGCCTGTTCCAACCACTCTTCAAAGGTGTCTTCTCCTTTGGGTACAGGCCTTTGTCCCGAGAAAAGGCCCAGTTTTCGGTACCCAGTCCCCGAATATGTTGGGTTCCCTTTTTGACATTGGGATACCAAATTTCCCAGGGCTGTAAGAAGTTCTGGCTCAATCGCAGCCGATGCTGACTCTGATGGAACCTTGGTTTCTGCTGAACTCATCTGGGGGAAAGTGGCAAGATTCTCTCCTTCTTCCCTTGGGTGGGTCAGATAAAATTTTGTCTTATCAGCGAGTTCAACACTTGCACCCCTGAAATTTCCTGGAACTCCCTTCCTCCACTCCAATAATGCATAAGTACGGGATGTCTCATGATTGGGTCTTACTGCGACCACCTTGGCTCTTTGTTCTGGGAATAGTGTTTTTACCACTCGGTTAATGTGTTCTTTCTCCCAGATATCTCCCCAGAGTTCCATGGCCACGCTCGCTTCTGAGCGGGTGCCTTCCACCTCACACCACTGTGCCACAGTGGGGGGATCCATTCTATGGTTCTTAAGGGGGTGCTTGACTTTAGAGTGACAGTTATCCTGGATGAGCCCCCACATGTAGCAATAACTCTTGGTGGAGCTGCTGGTTTATTATTGGGCCTGTCCTCTATTCTCTTCACCCCTCTTAAATTGTTCAATTCCCTTGACACAGCTGTAGTGCAGTGTTGTAATGATATCAATACCAACTTTAACCCACAATACACACTTATAGTTATATTTACCTCTACTTAGGTGCTCGTAGCTCCACCTGCAGGAGAAATAACAACACTGCACATCAACTTCTGTAATAACCAAAATAACTTCTTTGTTCGGATAAATGATATATTTATATAAAGAATTATTACAGAGACTACACTATCATACCAACGTAGTGCAACAGTATAGTAGACAGTTATGACAATCTTGGTAATAAACACAAATATATTTAAAAAAATATATATCTGTACCAGGGAGCTCCCCCTGCTCTAAACCGTAAAGTCACTATCCTTTGTAACTAAATGCAGGGCCCTGCAATGAAAGAGATAGTCTTGATGTCTTCAATCTTCGCTAGCTACAAATTTGTAATTGTAATCTACAGAGGGTTCTTCTTGGGTGTTGCACAGTGTAAGGTAATAACCCAAGACAATTATAATCCAGAAGATTGATTAAGTGTTCTTATATGAAGAAGACAAACATCTAGTATCAGTTCTTGAATACTGGAATCTACGCAAATGTAATGTTCTCCAACTTAAATTGTTCCGTGGGACTATCAGTCCCAGCAATACCCTGTAACCATTCTAAATGTGTGTAATATTAAACAAAGTTCTGGGTGTTAACCCTCTCACCACATGGGATCCAGGCAGATGGATGTCTCCGTTTCAGCAGTTTTCAGTCCGTATGGAGCCACCAACACGCCGTCACACTGTTCCGTTTACTAACGACCGGGAGTCCTCAGTTACCTCCCCCATGGGTCTCTAGAACAATCACTTCTGCTGCTTCAGCACACTGTGATACGATGGCAGGATCCTTGCTGCTACTCCGCTCCTTCACAAGGTAGGCCGCAACCCTGTGGGACACACACACCCACAGAGTCCTGCTGGCAGGACGTGCCCCAGGAACAAGAGACCTAAGATGGCCGCTCCCAGCCCTTTTATATCCTCCCACAATGCAGTTCAGTACTTCTCTTGTCCAGGAGCATTGTGGGTAGTTCATAGTTAGTGTTCAGAAGTAAACAATCAGTCACTTCCATGTCACTTCTCTTAATCATGAAACAAAAACGTGTTGTACCTTTTCAATTGTCCACTAGATGGCACTAGATCAACTTATGTTCTTTTACAACACACATATGACTAACAACAAAAATTGTCAGTGCTACAAAACATTTTCTAAGGTTCTCTTCTGTCCATTAAGAGTCCCACATTATTTATACAGACTGTTTTCTTTCTTTCTAGATTAGTTATGGAGCCAGAGATACTTTACTGAGTGATAGAAAGATGTATCCAAACTTTTTCCGGACAGTTCCGGATGATGAGATGCAATATGTGGCCATAGCAAAGTTACTGGAAAGGTTGAAGTGGAACTGGGTCGGGATCCTTACATCTGATGATGAATACGGAGAGAGGGAGATCCGACAACTCAGCAAACATTTATCTAATCATGGAATTTGTATTGAATTCAAGATTCTGGTGTCTATAAAGAATTATGATAAAATTCCTCCAGAGCTGCGGACCTCAACTACGGAAGTTCTTATTATTTGTGGCTCAGTTAGTAGGACTTATTACAAGTTTTTGTATAATAATGTCCCTTATTACACGGAGAAAACATTTATTATACCAGATTCTTGGTCAATGAGTGAAGTGTTTTTTGATATCAGTAACTGCAGCTTGGTGTTTACCTTCCCTCTTCACTACACAAAGGGATTGCTGGAATATTTGTATAGTATTTATCCATCCAGCCGCCCAAATGACCCCCTGATAGAGGATATTCTCATAACTCAATATGGATGCTTTTCAAAAAAACAAATGAAAAATGTCCTTATTCCAATCACATTTAGACGTCCTCTTAGGAACTGCAGTTTGGGGACACATCCACTTGATTTATATTATCCTGATGAGAAAACATTCTATAAAGTGTATATTGCAGTCTACATTTTGACTCAAGCATTACATGACATGGATTTCTCTTTTAAAATAAATAACAAAAAATCTGAAATAAATCCACACACACTAAAGTATAAGGTGAGAGCGTCCAATGAAAGTTTACTCGTATCTTTTTATACTCGGTCAGTTCAGTACTGGAACACAATGTGCCCAGACAAAAATTACACCCAGTTTAGGTTCATGTTTAGTTTAGAGGTGTTTAACCCTTTCACTTCTGGAGCTGTTTTTTTATTTTTGTACCCGTGTTAAAAAATAATTTTAGGCCTGAAGATGATATAAAACCCCTAAACAGTATATAGTATATTTTCTGAAAGCAGAGACCCTGGAGAAACAATGCTTGCTGTATCATCTTTTTCTGTCACATGATATTAGTGCAATGGTTTACCAAATGTAATCTTTTGTTTTCAGTAAAAGATACACAAAGTTCATGTTAGGGCATACAAATGTAATATATTACCCAATTATTTGGTAGAATATAAAAGATGAGGTTGCACTGAATAAATAGATAGCCAGTATGTCAAGTCTTAAAATGTCCGGCGCCTCTGAAATGGTGACAAACTTTAGTACCTTCACTTTTCCATAGGTAATGCTTTAAAGGCTAAGTTCACCTTTTGGAACATGTTACATGGCACATCAGTATTTAGGGTGTAAAGTTTTCCAGAACATTTTCCCTCACCCCCCAAACCTCCCATACCAGTGGGTAGGGGGTTCCTCTCTCCCAAAACTGCATCCACATTTAAAAATCATCTCCACCCACACAGCCATGTCATTTATTTACAAGAATCTGAGAATGAATAAACTACAAGTCCTGTCAGATAACAGATAAATGGCCTAAAATTATTATTCTCACTCCAGCATGCGTGTTGATAGTGTGCAGGCGCCCCTGCCATCTGTGTTTATTTTTGTATATTCATGTAAGTATAGGGCAGCACAGTGGTGTAGTGGTTGGCACATTCACCCAGCAGTAAAAAGGTTCACTGGTTCAAATCTCAACCACAACACCACCTGCCTGGAGTTTGCATGTTCTCCCTGTGCCTGCGTGGGTTTCCTCCGGGTACTCCGGTTTCCTCCCACACTCCAAAGACATGTTGGTATGTTAATTGGATCCTGTCTAAATTGTCCCTAGTATGTATGAATGTGAGCTAGGGACCTTAGATTGTAAGCTCCTTGAGGGTAGAGACTGATGTAATTGTATAATATATATGTAAAGCACTGCATAAATTGACAGCACTATATAAGTACCTGAAATAATAATAATATGTGGGGGTGGGGGGAGGTTCATATTTATGTATTTTGAGGGGTTAAAGTGCTTGGAATTAACTTTATTTTCTTACACTTTATTTTTTATCACACGAGGACATGAGTCCCCTATGTGATACTTTTTTGGGGACAGGTTCACTTTAATGAGACCCCTGATGTCTCCCCCGCCCTCCATTAAACGAATTGAGTGCAGATCACACTCCATTAGCTTCTTCCCAGTGGCAGCAGGACCCCAAAGTGACATTTTACTGACCACTTCTGGGTTCTTAATAGATAGGGGAGATCAACAAACAGACATTCACTGGTCTTCCTAATGGAGGCTGCCATTGCTGAACTCTCCTTGGAGAATGCTAGTTCTGTGGCTGTTCAAATGCTTTCATATCAGAGTTGTCTGACTTTAGTTATTCAGGAAATATTTCTGGCACTGATTTCCTGAAGTTACACACAGCAAGGTATCTATAAGTTTTTAGGGCTAAACTTTAAAAAGTCAAGATGATATATTAATTCTGAGCACATGGGGGGGTTGAAGTCCTCTTGAGGGACCTGACCAGGAGTTGTGCTCTCTTTTGGTTTTCTTTTTTTTTCTATTATGGGGCGTACACACGGTCGGACTTTTCGACCGGACTTGATGAAATCCGACGGACAATCCGACTGTGTGTGGTCTGCATCGGACTTCCGATGGACCGTTTCGGTCAGAAATCCGACATACTTTAGATTTGAAGCCTGCTTCAAATCTTTACGTCGTAACTCTGCCGGACTCAGTTCCTGACGGAAATCCCGTTCATCTGTATGCTGGTCCGCGGAAGCGGAGAAGAACCAACTGGACGCCGGGAGAAGAGGAACCGAAGGGACCCCCGAAGTTGGAAGAAGACCCCTGAAGCCGGAAGAAGAACCCCCCAGAGCTGTCTAATAAATGACTTTAAAAACCTGTGTAGTGTGTTTTATTATTGACACTTTTTCCCTAGGTAAATGGGTAGGGGTACCATGTACCCCATACTCATTCACATAGGGTGGGGGGGGCAGGATCTGGGGGCCCTCTTATTAAAGGGGACTCCCGGATTCAGATAAGCCCCCCCCCACAGACCACAACAACCAATGGCCAGGGTTGTCGGGAAGAGGACCTTGTCCTCATCAACATGGGGACAAGGTTATTTGTGGTGGGAGGGCCCTGCAGGGCGCCCCCCTACTCCAAAGCACCCACCCCTCCATATTGAGGGCATGCAGCCTGGTACGGTTCAGGAGGGGGGGCGCTCACTCGCTTTAAAAAGTCAAGATGATATATTAATTCTGAGCACATTGGGGGGTTGAAGTCCTCTTGAGGGATCTCAGTCAATTTGATATTCCAATCACACACGTTCCCAGACAAATGGCACAAACATTAATGGGTGCTGTAGCGATTACCAGTTGGGTTCTGGAAGCATCAGACAAAAGTACATCTTCGCCAGCACACCATGGATCAGCAAGCAAAATTGTCCAAAAAAGGTTCTTTAATAGAAAAAAGTCACATCACAAGAGAGGTGCAACGTTTCGGGGCCGCGCAGGACCCCTTCATCGGGCAACTTTTCTCTTAAGGGATCTGACCAGGAATGGTGCTCTGTTTTGGTTTTCTTTTTTTTTTCTATTATGGGGCGTACACACGGTCGGACTTTTCGACTGGACTTGTCCGCCGGACGCCGCCGGATGAAATCCGACGGACAATCCGACCATGTGTAGTCTGCATCGGATTTCCGATGGACCGCTTCGGTCAGAAATCCAACATACTTTAGATCTGAAGCCTGCTTCAAATCTTTACGTCATAACTCCGCCGGACTCAGTTCCTGAAGGAAAGCCCGTTCGTCTGTATGCTGGTCCGATGGACCAGATACGACGCAAGGGCAGGGTACTGCATCTCGCGCTTGCTGCAATAGGAAAAACAAATTTTCCTATGGCGGCGAGCGTGGGACATCCCAGGCCCTTAGGTCTGGAATGGATTTTAAGGGGAACCCCTACGCTGAAAAAACAACATGGGGTCACCCCCAAAATCCATACCAGACCCCGATCCGAGCACGCAACCCGGCCGGTCAGGAAAGGGGATGGGGAAGGAGTGAGCGCCCCCCCCTCCTGAACCGCACTAGGCTGCATGTCCTCAACATAGGGGGGTGGGTGCTTTGAGGGAGGGGGGCACCCTGCGGGGCACCCCACCACAAAGCACCTTGTCCCCATGTTGATGAGGACAAGGGCCTCTTCCCGACAACCCTGGCCGTTGGTTGTTGGGGTCTACGAACAGGTGGGTTTATCGGAATCCGGGAGCCCCCTTTAATAAGAGGCCCCCCAGATCCCGGCCCCCCACCCTATGTGAATGAGTATGGGGTACATGGTACCCCTACCCATTTACCTAGGGAAAAAGTGTCAATAATAAAACACACTACACAGGTTTTTAAAGTAATTTATTAGACAGCTCTGGGGGGTCCTCTTCTTGCTTTGGGGGTCTTCTTCTGACTTCGGGGGTCCCTCCGGTTCCTCTTCTCCCGGCGTTTGGTTGGTTCTTCTCTGCTCTCTCTGGCCTCTTCTCCCAGTGTTCCAGTTCTGATGCCGGCTCCTCTGCTATCTTCATGCCGCTCTTTTGCTAGAGGAGGGCCGGACTTCTGGCTTCTGGCTTCTTGGCTTCTTCCCTCTTCTCTTCTTCCAATGTTGACACGACGCTCTCTCCGGCTGGAATGCTCTCTGAGCACTCTGATGTGACTTATATAGGCAGAGACCCCGGCCCCTTATGCCGTCACAGTCCCTGGGCATGCTGGGACTGTGACGTTTTAGGGGGGCCAGAAGTCCGGGCCTCCAGGGTTGTCGGGAAGAGGCCCTTGTCCTCATCAACATGGGGACAAGGTTCTTTGTGGTGGGGGGACCCCGCAGGGCGCCCCCTCCCCCAAAGCACCCACCCCCCATGTTGAGGGCATGCAGCCTTGTACAGTTCAGGAGGGGGGGTGTTCGCGCTTCCCCACCCCCTTTCCTGACTGGCTGGGCTGCGTGCTCGGATCGGGGTCTGGTATATATTTTGGGGGGACCCCCACACCGTTTTTTTGGCGTAGGGGGTTCCCCTTAAAATCCATACCAGACCTAAGGGTCTGGGTTCCCCCATGATGGAGCTTGCAAGGTGTCAATCTCGCCGATAAAAGCGTCGAGATTGACTTCCTTTTCTAGTCCCGTCGTACCCAAGTCACGTTCAAAATGAACAGAGTGTGTGGGCAAGTCCGTTCATTCTGAAAGTCCTTCGGAAGTCCGTCGGGAAGACCCGATTCTGGAAAGTCTGGTCGTGTGTAGTTAAGTCCGTTCGTTCAGAAAGTCCGCCGGAAGTCTGGCGGCAAGTACGTCGGACCTAGCTTCCCAGAAAGTCTTACCATGTGTACGAGGCATTAGTTATTCCATTTTTAACCACCTCAAGAATAGTCTTCCCCGAAACCCCCCCACCACCACTTTTTCTGGCCCAGGCCATTTTCAGTTTTCAGTACTGTGACACTTTGAATGATAATTACTCAGTCATCCAACAATGTACCCAAATGAAATTATATTTATTTATTTATTTTGGTAGGATTTAATCACCGCCAAGTTTTTAAGTTTTGCAATATAAATGAGAAAAATCCATTCTGGTTAAAAATGTTGATTATAAAATTTTGCAAATAAAATAATATTTCTTCATAAATTTAGACCGACACATATTCTGAAAATTGATCAGTCCTGATGTACTGATGGACTAATTTCTTGAGGCCCTAAAATGACAGGACAATACCCCCCAAATGATCCACATTCTGTTCTAGAAAGCCAGGTGATTGCTGGTATTGTGAAGGACCTGGAGTACCCAGAGGGACTCAATGATTCCATACACATAACTTTCCACTGCCAACAGTGTTTTAAAGAGACAGTGGGGTTGATTTACTAAAACTAGAGAGTGCAAAATCTGGTGCAGCTGTGAACAGTAGCCAATCAGCTTCTATCTTTAGCTTGTTCAATTAAGCTTTGACAAAAAAACCTGGAAGCTGATTGGTTTCTGTGCTGAGCTGTACCGGAATTTGCACTCTCCAGTTTTAGTAAATCAACCCGATTGCTATATAGGACCTGAGCCTACTTACTGTACTTTGTACCCCAAAAATATGTTTTAATTGTTTTGCCACAAACCACAGTCTTATACAGACACATAAACGTAGGTACATAGTTACATATTTGATAAGGTTGAATGAAGACACCAGTCCATCCAGTTCAACCCCTATGTGTGTGTTTATGCCACTACCATATCCCTGTATATTGCATTCACAAAGATGTCCACATCCACATCCTTACCAATCAAACAGTAAAGAACCCCTTATAGAGTTTAAGGTTAAAACACTTCTGAACCAACTTCTTTGAGCGGCTGCGTATCTTCTTAAGAAACCTGAGACTGAATAGTTTACTCTCTATGTTAGAATCACCATTTAAAAATTGGCATAATGTGATCATATCTGCACATAAGTGCTTCTCCAGGGAAAATAGGTTTAATGTTTGTAGGCATTCTTCATAACTGAGGTCCTTCGGCCCCCTTATTGGCTTTGTTGCCCTTCTCCGAACTCTCTACAGTTCCAGCACATCCTTCCTGAGGACTGGTGACCAGAACTAGACAGCATACTTCAGATGTGGCCAAACCAGAGTTTTGTAAAGTGGTAGAATTGAAGTCTTATCTCTTGAGTAGATACCCTTTTTAATGCATGCAAATAGTCTGTTGGCCTTGATTGCTGCACCTTGGCATTGCATGCTATTGCTGAGCCTGTGGTCTACAAGAATCTCCAGCTCCTTTTCCATCCCCAATTCCCCCAGGGGTTCCCTCGCTAATGAGTAACTTATTCATATTTTTTTTAGCCCCCAAGTGTATTACTTTATATTTTTCAATAATAAACCTCAAGCACAAACATGTAAAAACTTGCAACTATAATTTAGCTTTTTTGAAGATAACATTTCCCCCTTATTTTTAAAGGGTCTTCGAGAGCCAGATAGGCCTCCAACCACAGACTCCCACAACTACCGGGCCATGATTGTGGGCAAGTGGTCCCCCTGGGAAGGTACCCCCATGTTAAGGGCATGTGGCCTGGTATGGTTCAGAATGGGGCAGACAGCTGTCCAACCCCCCTCATCCTAGCCACCCAGGGTGCATGCTTGGATAAGGGTTTGGTGTAAAATTTTGAGGAGACTGCATTATTTTTTTGTGGGGTTCCACTTAAGATTCATGCCAGGACTAAAGGGCCTGGTATAAATGGTATACATTTTAGGGGGATTCTAAGGCATTTTATTTATCCCTGCTATATGTTACTATTCACTTGTCAGTCAGAAATCCCTGGAATCCCTGTCTGGCAGCTGAATACACCGGAAGGGGGTGAGTTACTGGTTGTTAGGATGCCAACAGGTACCAGTTCCCTAACAACCAGGAGGAAGCTGTCACATTTAGCAGTGGTAAAAAAAAGGGATCTGCTCCTTTTGGGACTAGCACCTGTAGCAGAGGTAGAAGCTGATTGGACTTTACACACAGTAGGCTTGGAGTGGTGCTGTCAGAACTACATGTCTTTGGGTTCTGTTTGAGCGTTGTTTGGCTAACAAATTAAAAATGCCAATTTTCTAGGCTACTAGGCAAAGAGATGTAAAAATAGCATGATGGGTGGGCACTGCCCTGGGGAACATTTACCAATACAAAAACATTTTTAAAAATTCCACTTGTCCAGGAGCAGTGATTTAAAAAAATGCTTAAAATGAAACAGTAGAAATTAAAAATTCCTTTAAATAACATGCGGGGGAGGGGGGTATCCTAATCTTACCTTTAAAGGGGTGCATCTCCATCGTGTTCAGAAAGTACTGAAAGTTGGAAAAAAATAGAAAAATAAAAAACTGAATGACCAAAAACACACCCTAAAGAGTAAACTACACAATAATTTATTAGCTATAATAAGCAAAATACAAAGATATTCACAACCACCCCTTAAAAGATAGATGTGGTGGGTATACCCAAAACAATGGGACCCCACCAAACTATCAGAACCTCCCTGTAAACAACTTGATCCTACATGAATAAGTGGGGGAGCCCACAATTGTAGAGCCCTCCCTTCCCCAATATATAACACCCCCTAAGACACCTGTAATACCCCCAGCTACCAACGGGTGGAGGCTAAACTGTGAAATTCCTGAAGGAGCAGCGTGATTTCGCCAATGCTAAAATAATTCACGCTGTTTCCATAAACGGATATCTCAGTGGCTAGCCAAAACCTGCAGTCAGTCAGTCAAAAAAATGGTGATGAAAAGTATGGACAAAAAAGTTACAAAAAAGTATCAGGACAAGGTGTTAGTCCAAATGTTGGATAACAGATAGAGGGTGGGAAGAGTCAATACTTCCTCAAATAAGTGTCAGTCCCATTATTCTCATCCTGTATGTGACCTGTTCAATATTTATAAGTTCACCGCTGGATTTAGAAGATAAATGCCATAAAGTTGGAACATAGATGTATGACATACAAAATGGCTATATACCAGGGTATCTGCAACATACATGTGTATCCTCAAAGTTGAAGGATAAGTGCTGTATAAATATATTATTTCAGTGAACAGCTGATTGCTGTGTGTCCTCCAGGTATAAGTAGCAGATAGAGTATAATACAATGACAGCCAGGTTTACTCACTCATAGTTGATCATGTGGATATGCCTCCAGTGCACAATGATGTAAAATGATCGGTCAAAGAGCGGTCTTGGTGCATGTCTGTATGATGTGTATGTCCAAATGATGTTCCAATGCATCCACACAAGGAGCAAGGCATAGGTGAATCTACACCTGAGATGTTTGACTGATCAGCGGGGTTGTTATCCATTTCATGACACCTGCTGCTGGTTTAATCCATGGCGGCTCATCTGAGAAATGAATGTGTTTGATCGTTTCCAAATATAAATGATCAGGTAGCAGTTCAGTACCCCAATTTCCTCAAACAGGTATGAGCTGGGGGGGGCTGCATGACGGAGGTGCTCTCCCAGCATAAGAAAGCTTACATGTTTTGTTCCCTTACTTTATGGAACTTCATCAGAGCTCCATTTTTCTATTTTTTTCCATATAATATATTGATTACACCCCCCGATACTCATTCGGTGAGTGCTACCTTGAGTGCACTTAGGCGGGACTCCCATTTTCCATTTTTTGTTTCAAGTGCTGAAAGTTTCTGTTTTTTTTTGAGAAGCTGACAGTGAAATGTAATTTGATGGCAATTTAAACTTTTTTTCTGTTTTTAAGACAGAACTCAACAAAACAAAACCAAAAACGTGGAAGGTCTCCCTAGGGATCCAAACCAGACCCCTATTCTGAGCGTGAAGCCTGGCGGGCCAGGAAAGGGGAGGGGTGAGCAGGCACCTCCCCCCCGAACCATACCAGGCCACATGCCTTCAACATGAGGGCAATGTCTTGTTGATAAGAAGAAGAGCCTCTTCCCCACAACCCTGGTCGATGATTGTGGAGGTCTGTTGGTGGGTTGGCTTAGCAGAATCACAGAGGCTATTTTCTTGTAAATTAAAAATGCTTAAATATGGACAGTGACCCTATTTTGGCAGTGATTTCACTACTATTCCCACCCCTTTTCTTATGTGGCTGGGATTTCCAGTGATGTCATTGGTTCATAGGGATGCCTCGGGAGCAAGCATACACTACTTCCTTAGGAATCACTGACAGCAGGAGGTTGTCATATATAGAAGCTGTAGAAATATTGTTTCTATTTGAGATTATCGACTTCAATCCAAAAGAAGGTTGGATGGGCAAAAGTTTAGCCACTTGTCTGAATGCCCAAACATCCAATGTTTATACCAGACCATTGTCTCATCCTGACTGAAGGTCTTCCTCATATTATTTCCTCTGCTGGTCCAATGTTCTTAGCCTATAATGTAAGGCCATTATCTCTATTTCTCTATTGATGAATGGTAACCTTCTTGGTCAAATGTTCTCATGGCTATTTTTCTCAAATGTTAGAGAATGTTAGATTCGCCACATTCGCCACAATGTCACATTCGGTGAAAAGCAACAAAGATACCATTGCACACATATTACAAACATTATGGTATTATTCATTATGCTTGCACACATTTTAAGACATTCATAGTTTATATGGTTTAAAAGATTGAAAAAAAGACACAGGTCCATCCATTTCATCCTGTGTGTGTGTATGTGCGTGTGATTTTTATTCTTTGAAAGTTCCCATAGCCTCATATATTCTGCTTTCTGAGGAAGACATCTAAAAGGGTTTTGAATGTTGTCAGCACTCTCAGCTTGTACCACTTCCTAGGGAAGGGAATTGCACATTTTTACTTCTCTAGCAGTAAAGAACTCTTTCCCCAATCTAAGGTTAAGCCTCCTTTCTTCTAACCTCAAATCATGACCACATGTCCTCTTCGGGGACCTTACAGTAAACAGTTTATCACAGTTACTGAAATCACTTTTAAATATATTTGTACGTTGTAATCATGTCTTCTCTTAAAAAGTAACTCCACTTTTGTTGAGAAAAAATCCCTCCCCTCTGGCTGATCTATGTACATTGCATGGATTTTATCAAACTTTGTTGCAGATTTCTATCTTTTGTTACTCTAAAGAAATAGCTGTTTGTTTCTCTATGTCCATGTACTGGGTGAATGTGAATGGGAGCAGTTTAATAATTGTAGCATCCTCTAGTGTGCTGCTAGAGTAGGATTTTTGTTGTGCAGGAAAATTGTTCAGGCTTAGCTGGCAGCCTCCCCTTACTTCTAGAAACTAGCAGAAGATTCTAGAATAATGGGAGTGGAGGTGAGGAGGAGCTGCCAGGAGTATTCATGAGGGCCCTGACCAATCCCCAAAAGATGGGTTGGCAGGGGGCAGGTCCCCTCAAATACTCTGGGTGAGCCCATATGAGGCAGAGAAGTTCGGGTTGAAGCTGGAGATTAAATTTTTGGCCTTTCGGTGGCCCTTGAGGGTGCCCCCTAGTCTGGGGGGTGACCTCGGGCCTGGGCTTATGTGTGAAAGGGACCCTCTTCACGACACACAGGAGTGTACTGACCAGAGGCATGGGAGCAAGTGGAGGACAGCAGGGGAACACTGCCGGGCAAATCTCCAGGGAGGAAGACAGTCAGGTGGGTGGGTGAGTGTTACAATTGGAGAGGACTGAGAGGCATGGCTGAGAGGACTGGGAGAGAGCAGTCTGGGATGGATGCAGAGTCAGTCTGGGAGGACTGTGGGGTCTTGGCCAGGAGGGCTGGAGAAAGGGGCAGCTGCAGCCAGGTGGGCTGGCAGTGCCTGAAGAGGTGGTGCTGGGATCAGTAGCCACAATAGTAGGAGGACATATAGGCACTAGGGCTTTGCTACACAAACAAGGGGCCCATGGTCCCCGCCTGTAAAGGGTTTTTGCTACTCGTCTGACTGAGCCTTTGTCAGATCATCCAAACAGTGTCAGCTGGTCCTGGGAGTTGTAGTTCTACAAACAAGATTTGCGTTAGAGATAGAAATGAAGTGTATATACAGACTGTATATAGTTGTGTCTCTGAAGAGTTCTACTGCTTTGAACAAGTGGGCATCCCATAATATCCCTATCCCAGTTTATTTTCCTTAATTCAATTTAAAACAAAGCACTGGACTGGACTGGACTTAAGTGTTCTGTGAAGATGCGGTGTGCCTGGCTGTGCAGGATGGGGGAACCCTTTACACTTGTGGCTCCTTAGGGGGTGCGCTACATAATTGTCAATCAGCTGCTGCACCTGCAGGGCTTTAATTGGGAAAGTGGGAGGGGCTGCATCCCTTTAGACGTGATTTCCCTTTGGGAGTTCCTCACCAAAAATGACATTTTTATTGCAAGGGATGCACAAAACCTGATTTGTATTTGACTGATTTGTATTTTACTCCTGGGAAAATCAGTGAGCCAATCACACAGGCAGGAAATGATATTTCTGGGGGAGGGTTTTCTGTACACCATCTGTGTATAGAACGCCTCCAGGTGTCCATATTGCATTTTACAGAATATTACAGAGCTGCAGAATGAAAGAAAAGGTCATTTTAAATGACACTCAATTACAATATTTGTATACGCTATATTATTTTTTTATTTGCTAATTTTTTTTCTCATGAAAGTGGAATTGCCCTTTAAATGCCTCTTCTCCGGAGTGAATACCTGTAATCTATCAGTCCTCATAGCTGAGATCCTCTGTCCTCCTTGTTCATTTTGTTGCCCTTTGCTAAACTCTTTCTAATTCATCAACATCTTTCCTGAGGATTGGTGACCAAAACTGAATTGTACATTCAAGATGAAGCTGAGCCAGTGTATTGTAAAGGGGTAGAATTATTGATTTATCTCTGGAACGTTCACATTCACAAAGTAAATTGTTTATAAATAGTCCCAATAAAATGTATCTGATTATAAGTGCTCAGCAAACAGGTCATCTCATCCTGATGACATTCTCTAAATGAGATATAACTAAATAAACAATCTATAATCAATAAATTACTAAACGTTCTATATTCTTGTTACCTATAATCATTTCTGTCATTTTTTAAGCTGTCCCGCTATGTAAAAGAAGTCCAGTACAAGGATCCATATGACAAGGTCATGATTTTTAATGATAAAGGAGAACTGCCCAGCCCAATGATAATTGTAAATTGGATTACAAGAATTAAAGGTAGAAATATCACTGAAGGGATGATTGTGGGTCACTTTGATGGGTCCCATTCAGAGGGTCAGCAACTTACACTAGAACCAGAGCGAATATCATGGAAAGGAGACAAGGTGAGTTACACTGGGGAAGCTGATCCAGAACTTATTCAAGAAACAGTTTTTACCCTAAAGCCCATCTCCAGACAAATCCTAACCCCCTCCCCCCATCCTGTACATAGACATCCAACATCCGCCCGACTCATTCCATGGTGATTAGATGAAGGTCTAATGAGAACCTCCAGGGCCAGAGATAGCTGACATCCTTCTGTATATGGTGGGTTGTGAGGTATAGCGGGTGCAAAGGTGTTAGATTCATTGGACGCCAGACACTTCCTGAACGCAAAAGAGATTTTAGTTCTCTTAACAGAACTTTGTGAGAGAGGATTAGGGCCAGGACACCCTTTGGTAGTTGCATGATTAATTGGCAGACTCCGAGACTTCAACAGAAAGACAGCCATGCAGGGAAAGGCATCCAGCAAGACACCACTTCTGCATGTGTAGGAATGCTGTCTCCTATGGCAACAGTCTTTAACAGTTTCTAATACAAGGTGTAACAGTTCCTTCACTTCCACTACAATCACTTCTTGTAGTTCTTCAGCCCACTGAGCTCCAAGTCTCTCTCACTAGACTTGATTATTCACTGCCACTGAATCCATTGAGCTCCTCCAATCTTTACGGTGGTATCTTCCCCAAGCGTCACCCCCTCCTCCCTGCTGGGTCCCTAGCTTGGCACTCAAGTTACCTCTCAAGATTCACCCCTCTGGCCTGCTCGGTCCCTGGCTTGACACACAAGGCTGCTCTGCAAGCATCACCTCAGCAGGCTCGGTCCCTGACTTCACACCCACTGAAGTTTCCAGATTCTTCACCGTCCCCAGTTGATGAGAATACTGCTCCGGTACTTGCTTTAGCCATTCACTGTAGTCTCGGTAATAAGGTGGTTGGTCCCTTAGTGACGACAGCTTCCCCTCTACCTCTGACCACGACAGGTTCTCCAGCCGGCAGAACTGTCACCTCTGGCTGGACTGCAATCCACAATCCCAACCCTGCGCTGCTCTCTTGGTTCTGGATAGGCCCTCAGACAGCCCAGCAGCCAGATGTGCCCGGGGTAGGCCCAAACTCCGGCCTACCAGCCCGGGCAATACAACACATGTCCACCCAGACAGCCGTCAAGGTGGCACAGAACACTGATCACCTGACTCCACCCAAATACATAGGTTCTCCCAGCAGGTCAAGGGATTTAAGAAAACCCCTGCCCATTGGCTGGGATACCCCATATACCCATAATCTGACCCTGCACTGCCCTTCTCATATCTAATGCCACCAGGTACCCTGCCACTTACCGACAAAAGAGAGTGCAGCAATTACAGACTATTGCCCTGTACACATGGTCAGACTTTCCAACGGAATATGTGCGATCGGAACTTGTTTGGTGGGCTCCATTGGACTTTTTCCATCGGAATTTCCAACGCACAAAGTTTGAGAGCATGCTATAAATTTTTCCGACAACAAATTCCGATCCTTTAAATTCCGATCGTGTGTAGACAAATCAGACGGACAAAGTGCCATGCATGCTCAGAATAAATTAAGAGACGAAAGCTATTGGCTACTGCCCCGTTTATAGTCCCGACCTACGTGTTTTACGTCACCACGTTCAGAACGATTGGATTTTCCGACAACTTTGTGTGACCGTGTGTATGCAAGACAAGTTTGAGCCAACATCCGTCGGAAAAAATCCATGGATTTTGTTGTCGGAATGTCCGATCAATGTCCGACCGTGTGTACGGGGCATTAGAGTGAAATCAATTGATCCTAACAATTAGCCAAGGTAGCTACACCTGGCAGGTAAATTTAGGAGCAACCCTGCCTAAACACCAGAGCACTACGAGAAGAAGATAAAAGACTTTGGAGTGGAATGACCACCAGTATTACCAATGGCCAAATTCTACCCAGGCCTTCTGAATTCATCTGACTGTAAAAAGAAAAAAACAAAAAAACAATTTTGAGTAGTAATTCCCTCGATCAAAAATTTGAAGTTACTGTATATACATTAAAAAACAAAAAAACATGGAGCTACCTGGATTTCTGTATGAGTGACTCCTAAAATGCAGTCAAATAAAAAAATAAATAGAAAATCTAGGAACAAAATATCACTCATAGCTTTTTACATGGTCATATATACTGTTGATCAACTAGTTGAAGCAATCAAAGTCCTTCATAGAAAAATATTTGGTATGTCTGAACCTCTTAGATAGTAATTAGACTCCATTACCCCAATCATTGAGAAGCTGGAGGTGTGGCTTAATGCTGTGCTGGCCAATTAAAAAGACCAATCAATGTCTGGTAGAGTCTATTCTACTAAAGAAGGTTCTATTCATGTGACTCAAGCCATAATCAAAGGACATAGGAGAGGATTTTGGATGAAGAATTGTAAAGATACATGAAGACAAAAGGGCCACAAAAGCATATCTAAAGGCCTTCATGTATAAATGAAGATACAGGAAATTTGCTGCAAAGTTCACAGCAAAACATAGGATGTCAGTAAAAGACCTGTAGAGATGTCTTAAGGTATAACTAAAGGACAAACTTTTTTTTTAGTTTTGGATAGAGTGGAGAGGGATTAGAATGCTTGTCAGTTTTTATTACTGTCTGTTCCCCGATTAGGGAGATCCCCCCTCTCTATCTGTCCTGTTTACCATTATCATTGAAAGTGAAAGTAATAGAAAATCACACATTTTTGGGTTGTCCCCAGAAAAGTAATAGAGGAGGGATTTTCCAGTGAGGACACTAGTTCTTTGTGACCTGGGGTCCCCAAGGATATCCTTTAATTTGCAGGGATTTCCTCTCACTTACTTTTTGGCTATGAGACAGGAAGTGAAGGGAAATCTCCACAATGGGACACAGATAGCAAAAAAATATATGACAGGGGCTATAACCCTCCCTAACTCTATTCAAAATGGAAAAAAAATGTTTTGCTTATAGTTCTACTTTAAGAGCAACTTAACAACTGTTCCTAAAGTTTTCAAATGGTCACAATGACCACAGAGCACTATTCTATGAATGAATGTAATAAAGGACAGTATAATAGAACATGAAATACTATTTCAAAAAAGAAAGCGTATCACTACCAAAACTTTCCCCCCTCTATGAAGCATGGTGAAGGTAATATTTTTTTTTTTTTAAAGCTTTTTATTGAATTTTTCACAATAACAGAGGTACTGAGAACAGGTTTACAGAGTTACAGATTGAGGGAATCAAGATTGTACAACAAAGCAGTTATATGAATTACATGTACATTGTAAGAATGCAACCTCATAACTTTTGTACTTAAAACACTATAATTAGAGTTATTTGCGTCCAGATGGACATCTGTAATTGTGTGGGGGGAATAATGTCTATGGGTGAGGGCCCATTATTTCCAAAGCTGCTATGATTCCCGAGCCATCATGTATGCTATGAACCAATAGGGCAGAACATGCAATGTAGCGACAAACCATAACAGGCCACCCCATTACCCTTTCACCCCAACCGGAGCTATCTGTGAATGGGCGGGGGGCGATGAAATGCATAAGATAATCAGCTTATACGTGGTTTGTCTGTAGACAGGTAGTGTCCCCTGTGTATTGGAATTCTTCCCAAGACTGGGTGAATGTCAATAGGTCTTTTGCAGGCCATGATGGTGTAATACCCTGTGCAGGATGGGTGGCAAGGTTCCCAGACTGTGCGTCCCAGTGTGATAAATCTGGATAGCAAATGGTGGTGAGTAGGGTGAGCGGGATAGGGGGGTAATGAGGGAGACAGGGGTGACGGATTTCTTGTGTGACCTAATAGGGGTCTGACTATCCTTCCGTATAAGAGAGTTCAACTACTGGTATGGGTGTTGTTAGAACCTGTGGAGTATCTATACTGTGTCCAACAGGCCCATGTGTTTTGGAATTTAGTGGGGTTTTCTTTGGCTTGGTGGATGAGTTTTTCCATTTCAGCCGTTTTGTCTATGCGGTTGATCCATTCAGAGACTGTAGGTGGGTCAGTGTTTCTCCAATGAATTGGTATACACTGGGTGGCAGTGTTGATAAGATGTAAAGTGAGGGATTTTCTATATGACGACAGCGATAGGGATGTATGGTGGAGTAAGTACTGTGCTGGGGTGAAGTCTGGGGTGTATGTCCTGATTTTAATGATCAATTTGTGGATTTCCTTTCAGAAAGGAATTATGGAGTAATGAGCCATGAGCGGCGTTGCATCTCCAGCAAATCGGGGGGATGCTACGAAAGTATTTGTGTATCTTATCGGGCATTCTGTACCATCTGGAGTAGAGTTTGTATCTGTTTTCCTGTGCAGAAATGTTGATGATTCCTGTATGTGTATATTCGTATATGCGTTCCCAGTCTTCTTTAGAAAGGTCAGTGGCTAGTTCAGTTTCCCAGTCAGTTTATCTTGGTGTTTGGGTTGTCGTCAGAAAAGAGTAATGTATATATCACTGAGATTAGGTGTCTCTGGGGTTTCGAGCTAATGCATATATGTTCGAGGGGGGTGAGATCCCGACCCCATTGGGCGAGTGGTTGTGTGTTTTGAAAAAACTGCGGAAATTGCAGAGTATGAGAGGAGGGCCCCATTTTGAAAGAATCGTTGGACTCTAATCTGTGAATTGGGGGGGGGTCCCGTGGACTATGTGTGAAAAGACCTGGCTGGAAGTCAGGATTCTGGGTCAGGCCCGGGAGAAGGAGTCATATTGAGCGTTTTGCATGCTAATCTAAAGTTGAACAGTGTGGGACCAATTAGCGGGTGTGCTGAGTATTCTTTAGGTGTAGATTTCTGGGCAATCCAGGGAAGTTGAGAGACTGGTGTCTAAGCGAAGGCATTTTCAATTTGGACCCAATCTTTGGTATTTGAATGTACATGCCAGTCCACAGTTCTTGTGCGCTGGCTCGCTCAGTAGTATTTGTGAACATCTGGGAGGCCCATCTCTCTTTTCCGCTTAGGGAGCGTCAGTCTGTCCCAACTCAATCTAGGTGTGTTTGAGGACCATATGAAGGTTCTGCACTTTCTCTTGTATGATGTGAAGTAGGAAGGGGGGAGTTTGATGGGTATGGCTTGTAGGAGGTAGAGTATTCTGGGGAGGACATTCATCTTCAAGATGGCGGCTCTGCCAAACCACGAGAAGGGGCCTTTGTGCCAGCTGTGTAGGTCTCCCTGGATTTTCTCTAGGGTAGGTAGAAAGTTCATGGTGTGGAGTTCAGACAGTTTGGTGGGAAGTTTGGTTCCCAGGTATGTTAGTGCATGTGGTTCCCAACCAAAAGGGAAATTATGTTGGCATTGGGATACTATGGTATTCGGAAGTGTAATGTTTAGGACTTTTGATTTGTCAAAATTGATCTGCAGGTTGGAGAGTTGTTTAAACAGGGCAAAGTCTCTAAGGAGGTTGGGAATAGTAGTTATGGGGTCCGAGAGGAATAGTAGGATGTCGTCCACGTATGCAGCGAGTTTGTATTGTTTGTGTTTGACGTTAATCCCTTTTATGTCAGGGTTCTCTCTTAGTCTGCGAAGGAGGGGTTCCATAGTTAAAACAAAGATAAGGGGAGAGAGTGGACAACCCTGGCGTGTACCGTTGGCTATGGAGAAGGCACTTGACAGTCAGCCATTGACTCTGATTCTGGCAGTAGGGGACGAGTATAAGGCAAGTATCATTCGGAGCAAGCGCGCAGGAAGTCCCAGAGCTTTTAGTGTTACTGTCATGTAGTCCCAGGCCACCCTGTCGAATGCCTTCTCCGTGTCCAACGATAAAAATAATCCCTGGAAGGAGGTCGTTGTTAGCCAGTGCTGTATGTTTATAGCTTTTATGGTATTATCCCTGGCTTCCCTACCAGGGATAAAGCCGACTTGGTCGACAGTGTCCAGTCTGGGGAGTAGGGGAAGTAGACGGTTTGTCAGGATTTTGGCATATAGTTTCACGTTTACGTTGAGTAGGGAAATAGGACGATCAATAGAGACCATTGTGGTGTCTTTGCCTGGTTTTGGGATTAATGTGATGTGGGTCTCTAGGATGTCTTTGTTGGCGAGGGGAGAGGAGGCTAGGTTGTTGAATGTTTTGACAAAGTGGGGAATAAGAGTGTCAGGGAGGCTTTGTAAAAGTTAACCGTCAGTCCATCTGGGCCTGGGCTCTTTCCTGTCTTTAGCTGTTTCAGTGCGACCAGGGTTTCTTCAGCTGAAATCGGAAGGTCTTAATTTGATGCCTCTTCCTCTGTGAGGGGAGGGGGGCTATATATAGATAGAAAGTCAGTCATAGTCTTATCCCGGTCGAGGAGGGGGTTGGTAGTTTTGGATTTAGGTAGGTTGTACAGTTTGGAGAAATAGAGGACAAATTTGTCCGCTATGTCTTCCAGAGTGACAAATGCCGGGTACACATGACAGGACTTTTCATTGGACTGAACACCGAAGGACTTTTCAACGGAGTTCCGACGGAGTTCCAATGAAATGGACTTGCCTACACACGATCACACCAAAGTCTGATCATTTTGAACGTGATGACGTACGACTGGACTAGAATAAGGAAGTTCATAGCCAGTAGCCAATAGCTGCCCTTGCGTTCTTTTTTGTCTGTTGGACTAGCATACAGACAAATGAATTTTTTGATCAGACTCAAGTCCGTCGGAAAGATTTGAAACATGTTCTATTTCTAAAGTCCGTCAGATTTTTCGACAGAAAAGGTCAGATGAAGCCCACACACGATCAAATTGTCCGATTGATTCGTTCCATCGGGTCAGTTCTTTCGAAAAGTCTGGTTGTGTGTACATGGCATTAGGCGTCGCCCGATGGAGTCCTAATGGTGTGGATGATATGTGCCGCTTTTTTATTTGTAGGGCTCCGGCCAGTAATTTGCCTGCTTTACTGCCAAATTCATAGAATAGTTTTTGGCTAAGTGCATATTTACGTTTCAGTGTCTTTTGCAGTTCTTCCAATGGTTCTTCTCTAGCTTTTAGAAGATCAGCATAACATTTGGTGGCTAGTGAACATTTGTGTGCGTGCTCAAGGGAACGTATCCGTGCAGACAGTTTCTCAATGCTGGCTTTCCTGAGTTTGTTCCTTCTAGCAGCTATGGATATAAGTTTGCCTCTAATTACGCATTTGTTCACAGCCCAAGTGACAGTGGGTGAGGTTTCTTCCGAGACATTTTTCCACAAAGTATTGGGAGCGGCGTTTGGAGATATTGTGTGTGTTTTCTAGGTCCATCAGAAGGGAGTCGTTCAGGTGCCAGATTGCTGATTTGGTGCGAGTCGACGGGAATGTCAAAGTCATAGTTGTTGGATGATGGTCCGACAGTAGCATGGGTTCAATAGTCGCCCCAGTAAGGAAGGTTATATCATTTTGAGAGAGGAAGAAATAGTAAATCCTGGAATATTTGTTACATGGTGGGGAGAAGAAAGTGAAGTCCCTCACATTCGGGTATAGTGTGCCCCATGTGTTATGTAGGGTTAGATTGCTGAACTGGGTTTTTATTATGCAAAGGGCTCTGTATGTTATACAGGAGGTCCTGTTTGAAGTGTCTTGGGAAGGTGTCAGGGGAAAATTAAAATCCCCCCTACAATAAGAGTGTCCGATTGGAAAGCTGTTAGTTGTTGTAGGGTCCTACGAAAGAAGGACACTTGTTGAGAATTCGGTGCATAGAGATTTGCAATGGTGATTGGTCTATTCTGAAGTGTTCCCTTGAGAAAGAGAAATCTACCTAGACTGTCACTTTGTATGTCAGTGACCTGGATAGGGCAATTTTTTTAGATCAGGATTGATACCCCTTTAGATTTAGCTACCTCATTGGCAGCGTGATATACTGTTGGAAAGTTATGGTTATGGAGCATAAGGATATTGTCAGATCTGAAGTGGGTTTCCTGTATCAGGGCAATGTGCGTTTTGGTTTTTTGAAGTGTATAGAGTAACTGGGACCTCTTCTTAGGAGTATTGAGTCCACAGATATTTAGTGAGCATAATTTAAGTTGGAAGGAAGTGGGTGTAATTGATTGGCTTGCTGAGGAAGGGTTGGTGATGTCCGTCATATTGGAGGGGGTGGGAGTCGTGGGGTGGGGGTATCAGCGAGAGACATGTAGTTTAATGAATTACTAGGACAGTAAGTAAATACTGCCTGTAGGAGGAGACTGCTGAGGGCAGGATAACTCGTTCAATGTCCTCAATTTAAGGATCGGATCAGGGAAGTACAGAACGTAAGTGGTGCCTGCACCGTGATGCGCTGCTGTTTGGGGGTTGACCCAGACCACACTATAAAGAGTGTTTGGTAACTGGCAGGGGAAAGGAGGAGGTGGAACTAACTGTAGACTGTTGCGATAGGTAACAATTATTGTGCCACCGTGTGGATGGTTGGGGGAGGCATGCTGAGTGCATAGTGCCCTCAATTAGGGTACTGGAACGGCAATAGTGTCACTTTGTTATTTCTGTCGTGGTGTACCTTTCTGAGATGAGGTCCCCACTGAGGTCATAGTGGGGAGTCCATGTCAGGGGTGGGAGTTATGACAGTATTAAGGTCTAAGACCCATTATCTGTGGTGAAAAATGTAAACCTTTAACAGTGTTACATACATAGTTACAGTTATAATAGGTGAGCTTGAAAAAAGACACAAGTCCATCAAGTCCATCAAGTGTTAACTTGTTGTTTCAACTAGCATTACAATGATTAAAAGATATTCAATTATACTATCAACCATAGACAAACCTTATTTAAGCAGGTCTGATACCTGCTAAAAGAGTCTTTATATCAGACGACCGGAGTCTAGTAGCTTGCTTGTAGAACTCATAGGCTTGTAAAACGTGTAATTAGTATTACCTGGATGCAGACTTGCATAGAGAGTCTGGTGATTACTCTGTATCGTTTCAGAGAGTCACTCAGTGCTTGCTTGTGGGAGGGATGGAGGCATCAGTGTCTGTGTGGGAGAGCATGTAGACAATGTGGCAGAACGGATGTTCGCTTGTCCCTATAGGAGGAAGTGTCTGGATGAAGTCCCTTGGATTTGTGTATTTAGAGCCTCTGGTGTATTACGGTGATCAAGTCCGGGAGTACGTTGTAGCTGTGGGATTAGTGAAACAGCAGTAGTGAGTTCCTTTTAGCCGTAATCTGGGCTGCTTGTTAGTGTGTCATCAGGTCTAGGGCGTTCGGTTTCCGGAGTGTTCTGTCACTCGTGACAGGCTGTAGAGCAGGAAGTGAGCCGAATATAATTTTTCTTCAATCAGGCACTGCTTGGATGCTGCAATGAGTTATGGTTATTGTAGTACTGGCCTGGGTGCACAAGTCCTGTGATCTCAAAGCGTTAGGCGGTCTTTCTTTTGTTAGCATAGACTGCATTCAGAGGCAGGCTAAATGAAAGAACTACACTGATAGTGTAAACAGCCATCATTTAGTACACAGAATAAAAAAAAAACTTTGAAAAAATAAACTGTGAAAAAAAAAACTGTGAAACAGCATAACTGGGTAAGGTGTAAACCATAGGAGGATAATGAAAATGACCAATGCAAATTCTAGCCAACTTTAGTAAACTGTGACTGTGTGTGAAGAGGTATCCGACTGTTGATTAGCGGTCCCTCCAGGCTCTCCTGGAGCTGGGTGAAGTGGTGGGACTCAGGTCTCTCTGTGGGTTCCGTGACATTGTGTGGTGTCTGGGTCCCAAGGGGAACCGTCTCCTACGGTACCTAGTATCTTGAGTTTCCATCGGTTCCTCCTGATGCTTATCCATCCTATCGACGGCATGATGGAAGTTGGCATACCAGTTAGGGACTTCAACATGGTGAATGCCTAGGGTGTCGCAGAAGTGAGGCAGGTCCTCTGGCACTTTGAGGAGCACTGTACGACCTTGTATGATAGCGGATAGGCAGAAAGGGGAATTTCCATTTATAATGTATTCCCTTGCTGCACAGTGTATCCAACAGGGGCTTCAAGTCTCTACGGTGTTGCAGAGTAATACCTGAAAGGTCCTGGTAAATCTGGATGTTTGCTGTTTCATACATGAGGTGGGGTCTGCGTCTGAGTGTAATCGGGACACTGATGATTGCCTGGAAGCGGTCCCCATGTTGTGTGCGTGGCTATGGGTGAGAATAACTCCGTTTGCTGGTAGAATTGTCCTGTGGTGATGGGAGCTCTAGATTCAAGTGACCATCTTCGAGCATGGTCAATCCACGCCCCGTGAAGGAAATATCTTGGTTTGGGGCTTCTTTCCTGTCTCTGGACATGGACAGTCTTTTGTCACAGAGAGCCAAATATGATGATGAAATCATTTGATCAGCAACACCAGAATCACCACCAACTTGTTGACAATTTAAAACAAGCTGTCACACATTTGTCATCTAGTGGCAGTGATACTACCACTAATTCTGTATGTGGTGGTGGTGGTGGGGGGGGGGGCATTGTTTCCACAGATGGTGAGACTGAGCTATTGTAGACAGAATTGGCAAGGTCAGGGCAGGATAGGGGTAAACTTTGGTAATAAAATGTATTTGGTTGCAGAGTAGATAAGAGAAGGACTAAAGTGGTGAATATTTCTATGGGTTTGCTGGTAGTAGGGATGGGGGGTGTACATGACACCAGGAATGTGTCATGGATGGCAGGTATATTCCCCCAGTAATTGAGTTGTGGTCCCTTTAAAAGGGAAATTTTGAAGACATTGTTGAGCACTCATGGGTTCTCATCCATATTGGGTGAAATGTTCCAGGGTAGTCGGGCTAGAGAGGACTGACTTCCAGCACTCTCTGGATTGATAAGTCCTATTTGGGTTATAAAAGTGGTCTGTTGCATTGTAGATAAGAGAAGGGCTAAAGTGGTGAAGATTTCTGCAGGTTTGCTTCTAGGAGGGATAGGGGGTAAAGATATGGAGAGTAATAAACGAATACGATTATAGCCAGAGAGAGGTAAATGGGTGTTTGGGAAGTTGCATGGAGTGCAGAAGTGTGTGTCTATTGTGTTAGTCCAGTAGGAAGAGGTCGGGTTGAGGAGTTGGGAGGTAGCTGGGGTATAAACATTATTAGGGATGTTAAAGTCACCAAGATGATATTGGGCATTTCAAAGAAAAGAAAATAAGGTAGCTGGGCAGAAAATTCATCAAGGAAGAGTGACACCAGTTGCAGAGACAGATGAATCACAGTGCAGAGAAACTGGAGAAAAGAGAGGAATACAGTGAGCTTCAAATAAAGAGAAGGATAGAGAGGGAGGTGCAGGAAGGGCTTGAAAAGTGTTTTATGGGAAGAGAAGGTGGAGGACATTGTAGCCATATTAGTGCACTTGCAACAACACAGTTTAGTACATTTTGTTTTTTGTTTTTTTTCACAGTTTTTTTCAACAGTTACATTTTCAAGCTATTGGAGGAATCCCTCCCTTCTAATATCCATGCAGTACAGAGGAGCAGTGGAAAAAACACGAAGATGAGAATTGTCATAAAACTGTATGGTAGTGATTTAAAATACTGTGCTCCACATTCAGACCATTACCTTTTCCTCACACAGAATTATTATTCACAGTTTAAAGGTTTTCATTTCCTGAGTATTTTTTAAAAAGTCCCTTTAGGAACCAAAACTTCCAGGTCTACCATAGAATGGTCTGGTTGTGGGAAATTCCACAGCTGCACAGTAATCCTCTTCTTTATGTTCTTTTATTGTGTCTGTGACAGACCTAGCCAGGACAGGGGCTTTTGAAAAAGACTCGGCAAGTTTGACCTGGAATGAAACCTCTGAGTCATCCAGGTGGCTAATTAATGTAATGGTATATGTCTGTTGTTCTAATATTCCTGTGCACAGTTTGTATCGTTAGGGTAATATGATCAGGTGGGGGATGTCTTCCTGTGGTGTATATATTTTGTGTTAGCTTGTTCAAATAAACGTGTTCCAGCTTTACAGCCAAATGAGTCCTGCCTAGTTCTAGGTTGAAATATGCAGCTAGAATATCTGATATCTATTTTCAGACTGGAGGAAGTGGTATATGACGTCAGCACTCAAGCGGAGTGTGGGGGTCGATTCTGTTACATTGGTGGCATACAGTGAGATTCTTCCTGCAGTCTGGGACATTCAAACCTCCACCTGGATCCAAGGTCTGGTTAGCAGGAGAGGAGAGATACAGATACCAGCCGCCATGGAAGAGGAATTTGGAAGGTGTTGCGAGAGATACAGCACAGAGGACCAGTGTCAGAGCAGGCCCTGCTAGGATGGTATGATTCTGTCCGCTGGGAACTCTACAAGAATGCGCTAGCCCGTGAGCAACGACACTGGGGAAACAATCTCTCCTCCTTCCAGGAAAGGTAGTGGTCACAGTACAAAGTGCGCACAAAGAATGGAAAGCTGACTTAACCAGGCTGGTCCAGGCGGAGATGCAGTTGGATGAGACCTACAGAGCCCTCTGCTGGTATGTAGCCCAAGTCTGCCTGTGGACAGCAGACGATACCCCAACAGAAGGCTTTGGCTACAGCGGTCTCGGGCTGTTATTAGAAAGGCTGTCTGAGGACCCTGACTTTGGGAGAGATTTGGAGTGGCATTTGGAGGTAATCTTGGAATACAGAGAACGGAAGCTGAATGTCTCGGAAGTTCTCTGGGCACTTTTGGAGTTTCTATCCAATGAGGAATTGGAGCTGGAGATCACCTACAGGCAGCTGCTAGATTCTGCTCAGCAGCAGGTCTGAGCACCCTTTGCCTGGGACTATCAGGAAACACCAGATGATAACTCTGATATCCCGGCTGAGTCGTCAATGTGGCATAGTAATGCAGAGGTCTTATGGCGCATGCAGCAAGTACTGATTGTCCTTGACGATCTTGTTTCTGCATGGAACGATCTTGGATGGAGGAATGCATCCATCCAGCAGCCAAATGAGGTTAATAGGAGATGAATCAATTGGCTCATGTCTCCAGCTACAGATCACAGAATGTATCAATTTAATTTATTTTTCATCTGAGGATGTTATGGATTATGAGTCACCTGCCAAAGTGTTGGCACAGGGCCCAAGTGCCACCAACCCGTGTCCTGGATTTTCAGAAATTCCTGAGACTAGTGATTTAATCAACTTTTCAGCTAAGGAAGAACAACCAGGTGAGCTTCCAGCAGAAGAGCTGGCATCAGGGCAGAACATCACTGAGCTCTGCCCAGCACCAATAACAGATTCAGCCTTCATGAGAGAAGAGACAGTCAGCCTTTGTTCCACAACACTGACAGAGACATGAGATTTCCTGCCAGCAGCAGTTGTGGAGTTACAAGAAACTTCTCCAGCTGAAGCTCTGGCAACTGGACAGAGGGTCAAAGACCTCGGCCCCACACCTGTGGCAGTTTCGGAGGCCCAGGGTGAGAAAGAGACAGTCACTTTCCAGCAGCAGATCAGGATCCAGGGGGAGAAGGGAGAGGAGGTTGTTGTCCACCCTTTCCAACAGTCAGAGAGAGTGGAGGAAATTGTCTTCACTCCCCAGCCAGGATTTGTGCACTTGGGAGACAGTGACAGAGAAATGTCATCCCAGCAGCCAGATGAGGGAACAGAAGAGGAAGCAACCAGCTTATCTCCCCAATGGTGGATACTTAGTTTGAGAGAGATGGAGGTCATCCTTCCTCCCCAGCAGCAGATCCACAGTCTGGGAGTGAAGGAAGTCGGCCTCCCACCGCAACGGTTAGCCAAAGCGGATGATGTGGAGTCCCCAGCAGAAGTGCTGGCAACAGGGCAGAGTGCTACCAATCTCTGCCCAGCACCGGCAACAATGAAGGAGTTCTAGGGACCTGGAGCAGTCGACCCCTCTCTCCAGTGACTAGCTGATGTAGTGAAGCTACTACTCCCAGCTGAATAGCTAGCAACAGGGAAGAGTCTTCTGCTTAGCACCTACTGTGCCTCCACAGCTTCAGGAAGCTGGGGTAATCGGCCCCCGCACTATTCCTTGCAGCCAAGAATGGAGATCATGCAGACTGCAGATGTGAATTCTCTCTGCCTGACTAATGCATGTCCAGACCAGGTGGAGGTCTGGGACCTTGTTAGTCGACGTTTGATGGGGGAGAAGTGTGATAGACCTAGCTGGGACATGGGCTTTTGGAGAGGACTGGGAGCAAGCCTCTTACCCACTGACTAAGGGCCCTGGCATTTAAGGGAACACTACTGTTTGAAAGGTGTATGCCTGGGAGATCCGTGGAGTGGTCTTGTTACTTTGTATCCAAGTCCATGTCTCCCCAAGACACAAAGACACATAGACTCTGGGACTCTAAGCCTGGGGTCCATGTTAAGGGCCTAGATGCCACATTTCCAACAAGGACTGCTCCACACTATGGAACTCATAGCAGATGTTGATGTCATCAGCAAGCCACCTGTTATAATGTGTTTATTACAAGTAGATGTAGTGTGCTTCCTAAGGGTCTTTCAAGCATTATTAATTGTGTTAATTAACTCACCTTTTGTCTGTCTGCTAAGCAAACCATTGTGGGTTGTGTTTATACTTGTGTATACTCCCCGAAGGAGCTGCTGATTTATTTGGGCCTGTACTTTGCTTTGTTTCCCCTTTGAATATCTCAGTCCCCCTGACACAGCTGTGGTGTAATAGGGTGCAGTCAAAACAAAATCATAAAGGCAAGTTCACAATACTCAATATAATATACCTGTCTGTAGTTACCTTACCCTCCTCTTGGCTGGTGATGAAGAGGAAAACAACACTCACACAGTTATACTTGAATAATAACCTTATTTACTGTAATTGTTTTAGAAGGTTTAAACTACAATGGTTGTACTGTCAGACCAACATAGTCTGACAGTCAACTGAACTTTATATTACAAAGATTCAATACAGGTATAAAATGTCTGAAATAATATATCAGTGGTGTAGCAAAGTAAATTGGATAACCGTCAGAGTGAATTTATCTCACTATGAGCACTATCCTATTTCCTGCGTGCTTTATTACTATACTAAATCAAAGACTAACTTAATAAAGTGTGGTACAACAATTAGAGAGCTCCCTCATTTAGTATCACACTACCCCAATATAGTAAAGGCCTTGTGTTTTACTAAACAGTCCTTCTTTTCTTCTTTTCTTCTGCTAGCAAAAACAAGGTAGATTTGTAATCCAAAGGGTTAATGACTTCTGATCAAAGTAGACTGAAAATGTGAAAGTAAGGTTCTGGTGCAGCCGCACTATAACTAACTTTGATGCCAGGGACTCAGTACTAAATCCTCTTGACTTTGCTTGTGGGACTATGGGTCTCAGCAACTCTGTCTTGTGTAGACGGATGTATAAAAGTGCATCAAGAAACTTTCGGGCAACAGCCCTCTCACCCAACCAGGACAGTGTTGTCAGAAGACTCTGTTCTGATGTACAGGGTTCTGTCTCTGGCCGGCCGGCACTACTGCGCTGCTCCGCAGTTTAAGACGCTCTAAAACTCCCAGAGGACTCCGACAGGCTCCTCTGGCTCCTTCCCAGTCTTGCCCCGTCGTCAGTCCAGCTCTCTGGTGTGTCACAGTACTGCTGCTCGGATCGCTCTTCCGTGGAGGTTGGCCACGCTGTGCTGGAGACCTCACACAGATCCTCCCAGGCTGACCATGCATGTCCAAGAGCCCTAAGATGACCGCTCCCAGCCCTTTTATAATCTTCCCACAATGCAGTTCTGTTCCCTGAGGTTTGTGGGAGTTTATGAGCATTTTGCGTAGGTCAAGTTAATGTCCCAATGTAAACAAACAAAACACTTCCATGTCAACTTCTGAATAATAAAAGCATAAAGATGCAGTCCTTTTATATTTTGGCCACTAGATGGCGCCAAATACCAACTTATCAACATTATAGTATTACATAGAATCAGAAGCAAAAATTGTCAGCGCTACACTTGTAATAATGTGTATTGTCCAGTACACTGTATTCAGTATTGTAGAGGTCGGCAAGTCTGACCTAGAATGAAACCTCTGAGTCATCCAGGTGGCTAATTAACATAATGTTTATAGTATATGTCTGTTGTTCTAATTATATTTCTGTGTACAGTTTGTATTGTTAGGGTAATATGATCAGAAGGGGGAGGTTCTCCTGTGGGGTATATATTATGTGTTAGTTTGTTCAAATAAACGTGTTACAGTTTTGCAGCCAAACGAGTCCTACCTTGTTCTTGGTTACAATATGCAGCTATAATATCTGATATCTATCTTCAGACTGGAGGAAGTGGTATATGACGGAAGCCGTCAAGCAGAGTGTGGGGGACGATGCTGTTACATTGTCTATAAACATTTATGTTTTTGTAACTTCTGTCCTGTTTCACCAATGTGTGATCCATGCTTTCACTTGCTGCATTGAATGAAGTACATCCCATTACTGGTGGCCAAGCTGTATGATCCTGTAATACTGAAGGTTCCTTTTGTTTGTGTGACAATGTTTAATACATTTATGTAGATGCACAGTTTGAAGCATTAATTGCTGCAAGGTTTTGTTCCCTTTTTTGAGTCCCTGTCCTCAGAATGCAGCTTCCTGCTGATTAATGTATGTCTGAGGTTGGGTGGTTGCCTGAAGGTCAGCACTGGGGGTTCTTGGAATATTCCTTTCATGGTTCTTTCCTCTGTTATGATAGGTTTAATCTATTTCATTATCTCTCTCATCCCTTCTAGTGCTGGATTGTATGTGGTTATTAGAGGTACAAGGCTATTTGTTTTCTTCTCTTTGTATTGTAGGATATTTTCTCTTTGGACTTTTAAGGTAGTGTTTATGCTTGTACTGATAGTTTTGTTGCTGTAACCTTTCTAATGCAAGGATTCTGCTAGTACTCCTAGATGTCTATTTCTGTCTTCTGGTTCGGAGCATATTCTGTGGTATGCTGACTAATGAAGGGCCACCTTCTGGAGTGGTCCATGTTTTTCCACCAAGGTATGCATTCTACATCATTGTACACACCAGAAGCTTGGATTTCTTATACTATTATATCTGTAGTTTTGCTCTTGAATAGTTCATATTGTTCTATATTATCTTAGGTCCCAAGGGGTCGATGCTCTGAGGAATGTCTTCCAGGGTTCAGAAAATCTGTAAGAGAAGGCTATCACCCATGTTGTTATAATTGTGCTCCATGTTCAGAAGGAGAAATATCAAACCATTCTGGTAAGCTTGATTTTTTTTTAATAGAAACTCTGATATTTGATTAGAAAATTAGAACTTTTAAAGTCCTTTAAAGTGGTTCTGTAACCACTTTACACTTTGCAGCAAGCAATGAGAACCAGCTTCCTCCTACTGTCTGTCTGAGAAAGCCTCCAACATTTATGTAAAACTAATGGTCAGGAAAATGATTACACTGAAGAGGCCAAAACTGTCAAATAGTTGCATTCTCGGTATACTGTGCTTAATGTTATTTTCACTTATTTTTACTCTACAGACAGTGAACTCTGCAAGAAGTGTCCTGAAAATGAATGGCCCAACAAAGCTAAAAATATTTGTATTGACAAGGTCAATGAGTATTTATCATACAAGGAGGACATTCTAGTTTTATTTTTTTCTATAACCTCAGTCATATTTACTACAACATCTCTCCTTATACTTGGACTATTTGTTTGGTTTCGGAGGACTCCAATAGTCAGAGCCAATAACCGAAACCTCAGCTTCATTCTGCTCCTCTCCCTCATACTGAGCTTCCTTTCTGTATTTCTGTTCCTTGGCCGTCCTGTGGATATTACCTGTATGCTGCAACAAGTCACTTTTGGAATTCCCTTCACCATATCAGTATCTTCTATCCTAGCCAAAACCATCATGGTCTTCACTGCTTTCAAAGCCACCAGACCTGGAAGCTCTTGTAGAAAATGGGTGGGAGTCAAACCTCCCAATACAGTCATGTTATTCTGCTCATCCATTCAGGTTATGAATTGCATTCTCTGGTTGTCCATCTCTCCACCATTTCAGGAGTATGACATGGACTCCTATCCTGGGAAGATCATCATTCAGTGTAATAAAGGGTCAGTTATTGGGTTCTACTTTATGTTGGGTTATATGGGGTTTCTGGCAGCTGGAAGTTTTGTTCTGGCTTTCATGGTGAGGACATTACCGGACAGTTTTAATGAGGCCAAATACATCACCTTTAGCATGCTGGTGTTCTGCAGTGTCTGGATTGCCATGATCCCGGCCTATCTGAGCACCAGAGGGAAATACATGGTGGCTGTGGAGATATTTGCCATACTGACCTCCAGTGCTGGAATATTATTGTGTATGTTTTCTCCAAAACTGTACATTTTGCTTTTCAAACCTCAACTGAATACACAGAAAACAATGCTGGGGAAAAGAATGTTGTAAATATAACACATTGATTCAATGTATAATACTGTAGACCAGATTAAACAAATTCAGCCATATTGTTAAATCATCATCATCATTATGAATGACTTTATCATCATCATTATGATTTTTTGTGTATAGTAACTACCTTCTGTCTGCTTATTGTACATAAGTGGATGGAAGGGGGATGTTACAGGGTGGGAAACTATATCACAGCTTAATTTTTTTCTTGTTCTTACATGCCCCCTAGCCTGCACAAACAAAGTACTGTGACTGCACTGTCCATTGGATGGTGCCAATCACAAAAATATGCTTTGACTAATCAAAGCATCATGCAATGTAACCAACACCTGCAGTAAGCAGCTTGATACCATTTTGCATTCACACACTGATCAGTGTGTTAGAGGAAAGAAATCTTCAAGATCACCAGCCAGTATAAGCTTTATCCAGTACAAGTGCAATCCAGTACCAGCAGTGCCAGTACCAGTAGCAGTACCATAAACAGCTTGAACCATCCCTCTATTATTATTATTATTATTACTATTGGGCAGAGCAACATGTTCTTATCACCTCCCATTGCTGCTGTTGTTTCCAGTAGGACAGGCTGTCTGTGAGTTTCCGGCCAGCGCTCCAGACTACACTACATGCCTACTATTGTCTACTAACATGTAAGTTTAACCTTTTACTTATCCAATAAAGTCAATGATTTTACACTATTTGGAGCCTTTTTTTCCTTCTATGACTATATCTGCAATGCTGTGGGCTGATGTCTGAGTACCTGTCAGTGTGAACACCTTTAGCCTGACCCTGCAGTCTTTGATGTCCCATCTCGGTATAAGGTCTCTGATCCATTGGTCGTGGTTCAAAGCAGTATTAACAAACAGCTTTCTCTGATCCTCTGTAACGGGGGATCCTGAGTTTCTGGTAAGCGGCCAGTCTGATTTCAAGGTGGTGGAGCAAGCACGTTTTTTTCTTCTCACAGCAAGAATTTATGTTTTTTGGAACTTTTTTAAGATACTTTTATATCACTTGGGTGATTTATTTTTTATACATGGACTTTTTATTATCACTTTGAACATTTTATTTTTGGATTGATTATTCATTTGACATGTGTTTTGTATATTATGTATACACTAAAGGGGAACTCTTCACTTAGTTCTAAATATTTGGTTTGGTGATGATGTGTATGATCACCAATCTGTTTTAGCGCGATTCAACCCCCCCTTTTTTCTCATTTAATTTCACTGTGTTTGTGTTACATAGATGAATCGCGGCTATAATTGTTATTGTTTATGTATTTCACCGTATCGCAGTTATTCCCCTAATTTTTCTTCTTCTTATTATTATTATAATACAGGAATTATATAGCGCCAACAGTTTATGAAGCACTTTACAACATAAGGTCAGACAGTGCAATTACAATACAATTCAATACAGGAGGAATCAGAGGGCCCTGCTCATTAGAGCTTACACTCCAAGAGGAGGGGTCAAGAGATTCAAGAGGTAATACCTGTGGGGGATGGGCTGATGGAGAACATAAGTTGTACAGTTGTCAATTGAGGGACAATTAGGTTTTTATGAAGAGATGAGTTTTCAGGGATCATCTGAAAGTGGACAAAGTAGGAGATAATCAGACAAATTGGAGTATAGAGTTACAGAGGATAGGAGAGGCTCTGGAGAAGTCCTGGAGGTGAGTGTGGGATGAGGCGACAAGGGAAATAGAGAGCAGGAGGTATTTGAAGGAACAAAGAGAATCATTTAGTTGTTTTGTTTTTTTTTAATAAGGTTAGTGGTGTAGCTGGGGGCTGAGTTGTGGATGCTTTGTAAGTGATTGTTAGTATCCTGAATTTAATTTGTTGGGTGAGTGGAAGCCAGTGGAGGGATCGCCAGAGAGGGTTAGCAGACGCTGAGCAGTTTGTAAGGTGGATGAGTCTGGCAGCAGCATTCATGATGAACTGAAGGGGGGATAGTCTATTTAAAGGTAAGCCAATGAGGAGGGAGTTGCAGTAATCAAGGTGAGAGATGGCCAGCGAGTGAATTAGAAGCTTTGTGGTGTGGGGGGGGGGATATTATGAGCTCAGTTTTGGATAGATTGAGTTTGAGGCAGTGGTGTGACATCCAGGCTGATATGTTTGTTAGTAAGTTGGTGAAAAGTGAGGAGACTGATGGAGTGAGCTGAGGTAGAGAGATAGATTTGGGTGTCATGGGCATAGAAGTGGTATTGAAAGCCATGGGAGTCAATCAACTGACCAAGGTAGGAGATGTATATTGAGAATAGGAGAGGTCCTAGAACATCTACAGTATATGTAGGCAATTGTTTTCTTTCAACCTTTTCTGCTCTACCATGACTGTCCCCCTGAGCACACATTCAACTCCATAAAGGCATGGATTGATATGTTTGGTGTGCAGGAACTCAAATGTCTTGAACACAGTCCTGACCTAAACCTGATGTGTAAGTCAGGTCTTCTCAATCAACATTAGTTGTATTGGTTAAATGGGCACACATTCCCACAAATACAGTCCAAAATCCAATGCAACGTGGAGACAGTTATAGGCACAAAGGTGGGAGGGGCAACTCCACATTAATGATCGAAATTTTGAAATGAGATGCCCAACCAGCCCATATAGGTGTGATGGTCAGGTGACTACAAATGTTTGGCCATATTGCATATGTGTAGAATGCAATCTCCCGATAAACTTGCATTTCTGAATATTGTTTCTCTAAACATTTCTACTTATATCTCATTGTGCTGCTGGATTCCTTCGTTGTCTCTTTCAAAAAGTTGAATTCATAATTTGTCAATGTTGAATAGTATGTCAGGTGTTCCATACCCGCTTAAGTCTAGAGTCTGTTCAGATAAACTCCTAGTCATCTCTGTAGGTACAGACACTGTGGAGTAAATACTATTCAAAGTTTCCAGCAGAAGTACTTTCATTCTGATCCACCTTCCAGGAGTTGGTTGGCAGCCTGACAGACTTTTAATCTCTAATGTATACACAGATCAGGTACACAGGAGGAGGGGAGAGCAGAGTGCTCAGCCCTGAATATTGGCTACTGTACATTCAAGAATTTTAGGATGAATTGCTCCATGGTGCCTTTGGCTACAGAGGTCTGTAAGAAATTGGTTTAACCCTTTCTGTTACACCAACTTAAGGTTTATGTTGGTGACAGCACTGACCTGTAAACAGACTCCTCACCATTATAGCACCTGGGAGTTTGTTAACATTTTCTTGTCAGCTTTCATGTGGAAGTGGTTTGAGTGACTGTCAAGCTGTCCAATTATTTCCCTGCATACTGTAAAATGCTTACCACCTCTTCTGCCCCTCAACACTGTTTCTAGAACCTACCAGTCCCACCTGGCTGCCCAGGATCTCCAAGGTGAGTGTCAGGTATGAGATCAGCAGGAAGAATGGTCCCAAAAGTGATGTGCTCTGATCTCTTCTGGGTTAAGTGTTGTCATTCCCCGATCTCCATGGCCAAGGAAGAAGATATTTGAGCATGATTGGGCTTTGTTCCTAACAGAGTGCAGAGGTAACATTAATTTTGGGTTCACACCTATGTGAATTGGATGTGGGTTTCCTCACATCCAATTCGCATAGCAGGAGAATGTGACCGGCTCTCTTTGGAGCCAATTCACATGTCTCTGGGACGGTTGCGGAGCGCACTTCACAGAAACGCTGTGCGTCTTTGCCTCTGTTTCAGGGCCAAATTCAGGCAAAGATTCTGCCCCGATTCATCCCTGAAATGGAGAACAGGGACAGACAGCGTTGCTGTGCGATTTGCGGTTGGTTTAGGTGTAAACCGAGCCTAAGAGTCTAAAAGACCCCGATGTCTCCTTAAAGACATTTCTAGAATTCTTCCAACTCATATTCACTCAAGGGCTTCTGTACATAAACAATACATCTGATTATTATATGTCAGCCTTGGATTCTAATCCCAGGACACTAAATGAGAGCAGAAACATTATTTTAAATGGATTTTAAACCCAAGGCTGACCACTAAGAAAATGATAAATCAAAAGTCTGCATTATTAAATAAACTCATATCACTTTTATTATTCCACATAAAAAAAACCTCTAATACCTAGTGGGGCCCTGAACCCTGAATAAGTAATTATACAAAAGTCAGTAGAAAATGTATGTCTTCTCCAAAGAACCAATATGTTTTTCAGATCTATATTAGGACACATACAGTATCTCACAAAAGTGAGTACACCCCTTACATTTTTGTAAATATTTTCTTCTATCTTTTCATGTGACAACACTAAAGAAATGACACTTTGCTACAATGTAAAGTAGTGAGTGTACAGCTTGTATAACAATGCAAATCTGCATTAGTGTTACAAGGTCCCAGGTGTGAATGTGGAGCAGGTATGTTAAATTTGGTTTTATCGCTCTCACTCTCTCATACTGGTCACTGGAAGTTCAACATGGAACCTCATGACACACCTCCAAGACGACCACTGCCTTGCTAAAGAAGCTGAGGTTTAAAGGTGCTGGACTGGCCAAGCATGTCTCTAGACCTAAACCATGTTGAGCATCTGTGGGGCATCCTCAAATGGAAGGTGTAGGAGTGCAAGGTCTCTAACATCCACCAGTTCTGTGATGTCATCATGGAGAGGAAGAAGACTCCAGTGGCAACCTGTGAAGCTCTGGTGAACTCCATGCCCAAAAAGGGTTAAGGCAGTGCTGGAAAATAATGGTGCCCACACAAAATATTGACACTTTGGACCCAAATTGAAAATTTTCACTTAGGTGTGCACTCACTTTTCTTGCCAGTGATTTAGACATTAATGGCTGTGTGTTGAGTTATTTTGAGGAGACAGCAAATTTACACTGTTATACAAGCTGTACACTCTCTACTTTACATTGTAGCAAAGTGTAATTTCTTCAGTTGAAGAAAGAGCAAGATGGAGGAGTCCAAACAGAGAAACACCACAATATAAAAATGTAAAAATTTGTAAAAGGGGGACAAAGAGGTAACAAACCTCGGGACTTTTAAGGTGTTAAAGTGTAAAGGTCAAAAATTGTCAGGCTGCATAAAATTTGAATATTTTATTTAAATAGAAAGGTAAAAAACATGAGAAAAGGAATTACATCCATATCCCAAGACAACATTGAATTTATGAAGCTTTATAACAAGCAAAGTACTGTCATTCTCGACATGTTTCACTGCGTAGAGTTTCTTCAGGAGATTGATGGTGTGACTTTTGTTATATACTGAGAATGAGAAAGGCATAAATAGGTTTCTAATTAACATATTCAAAAATACATAAACATATCCAAGATATACAATTATAGCATAGAAAATCTATGCTTAGGTTACTTGAAATATTGAAGCACAGGGACATCAAAAAAGAATCAAAAACACATGAACACACAAAACAAGAACCAACCTTACCAGGACTGCTTCAAAACAATGATTGGTATGGATGTAGCGATAAAATCAATACATGTAACGTCCTTATTGTCCCGCTTGGGCACCTTATCTGAAGCACTAACAGGGTAATATTTCTGAAATATATAAAACAAAATTCTTATTAGAAAAATGATAAGGGATGGCCAGGGCAGTGGGTATCTAAAGGTACCTTTCCACAAGCAAAAAACATGAAAAGTGAATGAATTACCTTGAGGTAATTAAAAAGGTAGAATCAATAGGGTTAAACTCATCTTGCTAATGGTCAAAGACCAAGGGTAATCGCCTTGGTGCCCGATTAAATTAAATTTCTCCCATAGACTTTTAAAGGGTGTTCCACGGCTTTCGAATTTGCCACGAACACCCCAAATTGTTCGCTGTTCGGCTAACTGGCGAACAGCGATGTTCGAGTCGAACATGAGTTCGACTTGAACTCGAAGCTCATCCCTAATCCAGACCTATCATGAAGGAAATTATATATATATATATATATATATATATATATATATATATATATATATATATATATATACAGTATCTCACAAAAGTGAGTACACCACTCACTTTTTTGTAAATATTTTATTGTATCTTTTCATGTGACACCACAACACTGGTGTGCTCCCCAAATATCTTGTTTGTCTATTGTATGGATTCTGACCAAATCCTTTTGGGTGAGGAGCACCCCACTCCCTCATTAAGTACCTCTCATTAGTGTCCACTTGTGTCATGGATGGAGAACTCAAGTTCTCCTATTAGTGTATTGGTCCCATTGTTCAGAGAAGCAGGATATCCCAGTCTATGAATAGTGTAGGACCCACTAATCATGGGGTACTCTGTCGCAGTAAGTAGGCTTAACCACCATATAGCAATATGGTGTGACCAAATCCCCATATTTTTTGATAATGTTTTTTGAAAATGTCTAGGTGTTTTAAACAAGCCTTGTTGGAGGTAAATGTCTTTTTTGCATGTGTGCGCTGTAATATTTTGTTCTGTTGTATGGTCTTATGGCTGCACCATCTTTAATGCATCTTTTGGGGTGTGCCCCCCAAATATCTTGTTTGTTTTTAGCACTGAAGAAATGACACTTTGCTACAATGTAAAGTAGTGAGTGTACAGTTGGAATAACAGTGTAAATTTGCTGTCCCCTCAAAATAACTCAACACACAGCCATTAATGTCTAAACCGCTGGCAACAAAAGTCAGTACACCCCTAAGTGAAAATGTCCAAATTGGGCTAAATTAGCCATTTTCCCTCCTCTGTGTCATGTGACTCATTAGTGTTACAAGGTCTCAGGTGTGAATGGGGAGCAGGTGTGTTAAATTTGGTGTTATCGCTCTCACTCTCTCATACTGGTCACTGGAAGTTCAACATGGCACCTCATGGCAAAGAACTCTCTGAGGAGCTGAAAAAAAGAATTGTTGCACTACATAAAGATGGCCTAGGCTATAAAGAGGATTGCCAATATCCTGAAACTGAGCTGCAGCACAGTGGCCAAGACCATACAGCAGATTAACAGGACAGGTGCCACTCAGAACAGGCCTCGCCGTGGTCCACCAAAGACATTGAGTGCATGTTCTCAGCATCATATCCAGAGGTTGTCTTTGGGAAATAGGCGCATGAGTGCTGTCAGCATTGCTGCAGAGGTTGTAGGGGTGGGGGGGTCAGCCTGTCAGTGCTCAGACCATACGCTGCACACTGCATCACATTTGTCTGCATATTTGTCATCCCAGAAGGAAGCCTCTTCTAAAGATGATGCACAAGAAAGCCCGCAAACAGTTTGCTGAAGACAAGCAGACTAAGGACATGAATTACTGGAACCATGTCCTGTGGTCTGAGGAGACCAAGATAAACTTATTTGGTTCAGATGGTGTCAGGCGTGTGTGGCGGCAACCAGGTGAGGAGTACAAAGACAAATGTGTCTTGCCTACAGTCAAGCATGGTGGTGGGAGCGTCATGGTCTGGGGCTGCATGAGTGCTGCAGGCACTGGGGAGCTACAGTTCATTGAGGGAACCATGAATGCCAATATGTACTGTGACATACTGAAGCAGAGCATAATCCCCTCCCCTCAGAGACTGGGCCGCAGGGCAGTATTCCAACATGATAACGACCCCAAACACACCTCCAAGATGACCACTGCCTTACATAGTTACATAGTTAGTAAGGTTGAATAAAGACACCAATCCATCCAGTTCAACCTGAGTGAGTGTGGGTGCGTGTCTACAATTGTCCCTATCCCTGTACATTGTGTCTCATTAAGCTGCTCATCTATTATATTATTATTTTTATAGCACTGCCTTGCTAAAGAAGCTGAGGGTAAAGGTCATGATGGACTGGCCAAGCATGTCTCCAGACCTAAACCATATTGAGCATCTGTGGGGCATCCTCAAATGTAAGGTGTAGGAGCGCAAGGTCTCTAACATCCACCAGTTCTGTGATGTCATCATGGAGGAGGGGAAGAGGACTCTAGTGGCAACCTGTGAAGCTCTGGTGACCTCCATGCCCAAGAGGGTTAAGGCAGTGCTGGAAAATAATGGTGGCCACACAAAATATTGACACTTTGGGCCCAATTTGGACATTTTCACTTAGGGGTGTACTCACTTTTGTTTCCAGTGGTTTAGACATTAATGGGTGTGTGTTGAGTTATTTTAAGGGGACAGAAAATGTACACTGTTATACAAGCTGTACACTCACTACTTTACATTGTAGACAAGTGTCATTTCTTCAGTGTTGTCACATGAAAAGATAGAATAAAATATTTACAAAAATGTGAGGGGTGTACTTACGTTTGTGAGATACTGGATAGATATATATATATTGTGTGTGTGTGTATACATATATATATTATGAAGGGGACTCGTTATTTTAGTAACATTAACCACACCGTCTGTCCATGTACTGAGCGGTGATAATTTATCACTGCCTAATAAACTGACATCTCTGTGTTTCTGTGAATTTCTGGTGCTGTAATCTCATAAAGTCTCACTACTCTACACTAACAATTTCCACAAACCATTTTCTTCCCCGGCGTGCATCGTATCACCGAAAGGAGAATATCGCTCTTTGAAAGTAAAGCACGGGTCTTCACTTTGAGCTTTATTATTCCGATATGTCATATAAAAGTCACACTGGTGTGATATCATTTTAATTAGCAGATGATTATTTTGTGGGGTAAATATATGAGGGCACGCAAATTTTTTAATTGTTGCTTTGGGAAAAGTTACAAAAAAATCACAGAAAAAAATCCCCTTTTCTACTTTTTTAATATTTATTCCCTGTAAAAAAAATAAAAAAAACAAGGAAAAAAAGACGTGTATCTAGATTTTCTACAAAAATAAATCTCTGTCCCAAAAAAAACGATGATTCTATAATACAATAGGGAAGACAAGAATTGAAAGATTTAATGTACAGAATTGAGACATTGTGGAAACTTTTGGGATTTGGGGAGAAAAGGTCTGGAGGATCAAATGGTTACCATGGTCACCACAAAGAGACAAATTCCAAAAATACAATAAAAGTTCAAATCTACAAAACAATTGTCCCCCATCAATGACTTTATTGTGTGACATTGGGGAAGTCATAAAGGGGCTCCTAATTTCCCACAAACATCACAAAATCATGAGATGAGAAAGAGTAGAGACTGCAAAGAGGGGGAGGGGGGCTCTGTATTAATGATCATATGAAATGAGATGTCCAGTAATCTCTGATAGGTGGGATGTCTAAAAACCACTTACCATATAGTGTGTGGCCACTAGAAAGGGATTTGTCGGAGGACATAGGTGGGGGATGGGAATTGAAGGTGGCCACATTTAGAGGAAGAGTTTGGACCACATTGTAATGTTCTTTTATGTATTAAATATTCCAATCCATCTCTTCCATATGTCCCATCACCTGCCCCTCCCCCGCACAGCAGTCTAAGGGGTCTCTACAGTGAAATACAGAATGATTTCTAACATTCAGCTGATGATGATTTCTGCAGCAGATTCTCAGTTCATAGATCTTCTTCATCAGGAGATATAGGAGGAGGAGAGCCTCCAATATTATAGAAATACTGACATAACAATGTCATAGAAATGATTTACAGACTTGAGACACATTATCATATGTAGAATATTCCATACAGTATCCACCAATTACTCCATGAAGAAGAGACTCTCTCCTACCCACAGGAGACTGTAGGGGGCGTACAAGGGGTCCTGGAGAACAAATCTTATCTATGTTTGAGTCACTCAGCACTATTCTGTCTGGTGAACCTGAAAATAAAAAGACACGTATGGGAGTTGTTACATAAACAGAGCTCAGAATCCCAATTAGGACCACTGCGGTGTAATGACCCCAACTTGGTAATTCACCAAACTTCATAGTTTTTATAGAGACAAAATTATATCCCCCCTCCCCCATGTGTGGGGACATCATCCAGGGCTATAAATCGAAGATCAAACTCTGAATGTCCAAGTTCTGGAAAATCCCCAGATACTGGCAGAGAAGGGGATTGGTTCTCATGGAATATCTATGGAGGGTGATACGGTTCTTACATTTTTGGGTCATTTCTCAAACATAGAAAAGATTGCTTGGGCATGTAAGTGCATGGATGACATGTGAGGAAAGGTATGTTAGATATTCCATTCCGGGGGGGGGTAAAATCACTGCCTTTGACCATCATTTTGCATTGAATATATGTTAGCAATGGAATCACCACAGTATAAAAATATTCTCCCCATAGCCCCCATTTGCAGTGTGATATTGTCATGGAGAGAGATAGAACAGGACTCTGTTCAGTGCTACTAGTGAGATTGTGTGCTATTGTGATTGTATTGTCAGTGTAGAATATGAATTTAGTGTGAATCTAGTGATAGTGCAGTGTGAGTGTAGTGTGACCGTTCATGTTTACTTTACTGTCATTTTATATTGTCAGGGCAGGTTTCCTGCAGTATATTTCTGTGCTCTGGTGCACGTTTAATGCAATATATTGCAGTGTGTCAGTGCAATTTCACTGCAGTATAGACATCTACAATTTGTTTAGTTCTGAATTCGTTTTTTAACGAATTTTGACAAATTCATTATTTCCGAAATTTCCACATTTACGAAATTCCAAATTTCGTATTTCCGAATGTTAAATTTTCGAGTTTTTGAAAAAATCGGAATTTTGGAAAGTCGGAAATTCAAAATTTCGGAAATTGAAAATCAGAAATTCAAAATTTCGGAAATTCAAAGTGTCGGAAATTCGAAATTCGAAAATTTTAAATTTCGGAAATTTGAAATTTGAAAATTCAAATTTGGAAATTAGAAATTTTGGAAATTAGAAAAATTGAAATTAGGAAATTTGAATATTTGAAAATTCAAAAATTTGTAAATTTAAAAATTCTAAAATTTGTAAATTTGAAAATTCTAAAATTTGTAAATGTGAGACTCAAAAATTTGGAAATTTGAAAATCCAAAAATAATTCAAAAGAATGAAAATCTGCAAATTCGAAAAGCCGAAAATCTGAAATAATAATAACTAATTAATAATAGATATTAAATTATAGGTATTGGAATTTCCTTTCAAATTTGGCTGTTAGTGAATGTAACAAATACAAATTTATCCAAAGTTACGAATTACTTGAAATAACGAATGCCGCATCTAAACAAATGGAATGTAATGATCTAATAAAAATAAATAACAATAATAATAATAAAATCTTTTTATTATTATTATTATTTATTATTAAAACATATGTAAAGAGGGAGACAAAGCTCTCTCTAGTAAAATGGGATTTTTAAAGGGAGATAATGTGTCTGTTTACGGTGAGCCAATACAGTAATAGTTAATATAAAACTATACATTTTATTGAAAAAACATATTAAAATATACATTACAAATATAGCAATCAAACGTCAGAATGACCATGCAATAGCTTGTGTTCAGAAATCATTTGTGATCAGCCATTAAGGACATCACAGATTTTATCTTTGCAAACACGAGGATCCTGCAGCCCATCTGTATTCTACTACTAGACCTCTGCCTGTTATTCTGCACAGTCCAGTTCCCCTATCGGCACTGCCCATCGGGATCTGGCACCCATGGGCTTTTTACTCCGGGTGATCTATTAGGGGGCATTTGGTTGTGGAGGTGGCTGCTCATTTGTCCTCTCGATTTGCAATAGACTAGATAAAATCTGTGATGTCCTTAATGCCCTGACGAAGCAAAATATATGCAAAACATGTTGGCTGGCTGATCACAAATGATTTCTGAACACAAGCTATTGCATGGTCATTGTGACGTTTGATTGCTATTTTTGTCATGTATATTTTAATATGTTTTTTCAATAAAATGTATAGTTTTATATTAACTATTGCTGTATTGGCTCAACGTAAACAGACACATTATCTCCCTTCAAAAATCCCATTTTACTAGAGAGAGCTTTGTCTCCCTCTTTACATTTGTTTTGCTCTTTAGGGATTGGGAGAGTCCTGTCTCTGTTTTCCCTGAAATTTAGTCCAACCATTTACTTTCATAGTCGCTATTATTTATTATTAATCTGTTCCATTCCATTTGTTTAGATGCGGAATTTGTTATTTTGGATAATTCGTAACTTCAGATAAATTTGTATTTGGTACGTTCACAAACAGACAAATTTGAAAGGAAATTCCAATACCTATAATTTAATAGTTAGTTATTATTAGTTTGTTATTATTTCAGAAATTCGAAATTCTGAAATTTGAAATTCCAAAATTAGAAAATTTGAAAATTCGGAAATCCGAAAATTCGAAATTTGGATATTCTAAAATTCGAAATTTTGAAATTCAGAAATTTGAAAATCCGTATTTTCAGGTTTTCGAATTCTGAATTTCCAAATTTTGAAATTTTCACATTTCCGAAAAAAGCAAAAAACTAATGAAACGAAAATGAACACATTTTTTTGTCATTGAACATATCTAATAGGGCTCCCCTTAACCACTTCAATACACTATATTATATATTGTACACTGCACTATATACCCTGCACTGTATTATATATACTACACTGAGGGCACTATATACTCTGAGCTGCAGTATATATACTATATGGACTGCACTATATACTCTGCACTGCAGTATATATACTATATGGACTGCACTATATACTCTGCACTGCAGTATATATACTATATGGACTGCACTATATACTCTGATATGCAGTATATATACTATACGGACTGCACTATATACTCTGACCTGCAGTATATATACTATATGGACTGCACTATATACTCTGAACTGCAGTATATATACTGTATGGACTGCACTATATACTCTGAACTGCAGTATATATACTATATGGACTGCACTATATACTCTGAACTGCAGTATATATACTACATGGACTGCACTATATACTCTGAACTGCAGTATATATACTATACGGATTGCACTATATACTCTGAACTGCAGTATATATACTATATGGACTGCACTATATACTCTGAACTGCAGTATATATACTATATGGACTGCACTATATACTCTGACCTGCAGTATATATACTATATGGACTGCAATATATACTCTGAACTGCAGTATATATACTATACAGACTGCACTATATACTCTGACCTGCAGTATATATACTATATGGACTGCACTATATACTCTGACCTGCAGTATATATACTATATGGACTGCACTATATACTCTGAACTGCAGTATATATACTATATGGACAGCACTATATACTCTGAACTGCAGTATATGTACTATATGGACTGCACTATATACTCTGAACTGCAGTATATATACTATATGGACTGCACTATATACTCTGACCTGCAGTATATATACTATATGGACTGCACTATATACTCTGAAGTGCAGTATATATACTATATGGACTGCACTATATACTCTGAAGTGCAGTATATATACTATATGGACTGCACTATATACTCTGGACTGCAGTATATATACTATATGGACTGCACTATATACTCTGAAGTGCAGTATATATACTATATGGACTGCACTATATACTCTGGACTGCAGTATATATACTATATGGACTGCACTATATACTCTGATGAAGAATTGTGTCTTAGGTGTTGGTGGTGGCAGAACACGGTGACCCCTCACAGATACTCTTGTTGGGCTCAGGAACGATCCCGGCTGGTAAATATTATTTCATAAATGATAATTATGAACATGGAGCTCATCTCTAGTCATGACTTCATATTGTGTGCGAAACATCCACACACTTTGTACTCAGAATTCTCCATACTTTACACTTTAAAAGTCTTTATTTGTCAGTTTAGTTACTTTTTTGTCTTTATTATTTGTTACTTTTTATTTTATTTTTTCTCATGTATCTCTTGAATTGCACAGAAGAAAGATAATGGGGTACAAATAGTTGTGTATGATCGGCTTCCCTGGACACTTCTGTTGTCGGTGGGTTACTATCAGACATGTGCGCTTCATTTCATTCCCAATCAAAATTTGGAGGAAATTTCTGTCATTCGGAGATTCGGATGTGTCTGAATATTCCAATTACAGTAATAACAAATTTCAACCAATCCAAAATAAGGAAATTACATTTTTTCTGAAATAACAAATTATTTGAATAGAATCAAAGTGAATTGAATTTGAATTAGAAAACAAATGTAAAATGTGATCTCATTTCTTGCTGACTATTAGGCCGGGTTCTCACATATGGGGGTTTCCTCGCATCCAATTCACATGTCAGGAGAGGGTGATCGGCTCTCAATGGAGCTCCGGGGGGGCCGCGCTCCACATATAAAAAGGGTCCTGTGTGTCTTCAGTTCGGATTCAGGTACAAATTCAGACAGAAATGTCGGATCCGATTCACACCTGAATTGGTGAGCGGGGGACACACCGGACCCCATGCTGTGCTCCACGGCTGCAGCGTATGTGACCCGGATTACTGATCTCCTCCATAGACTGGCTGTGTATTAGTGGACCTAAAAGATCTGATGATGTTTTGGAGACAAAGAATATTCAAATATTGATTGGATTTGGATTTTTCTTCTCCTCGCTCACTCTGCATTTTATAAATGGATAAAAATAAAGAAGTAAATCTGTAGATATGAAATCATTTGTACTTTACATTTTTTCTTCACACCTGCCTAAAACTTTTGCACAGTTCTGTACATAGAGACACAAAATGTTGAAGTCGGATGTTTCTTTTATAACTTAGAAGACGTCACATATTGGGAATAAATCTTATCATTAATACAAATAAGATGAACGTGTCTTGGATGAAACGGACAATTTTTCTGGTGAATGGATGATTTTCTCATCATACAGATCATTCATAAATCCCCCTTCACTTCTCTCAGGGTTGTTATGTTGCCCCCGGATGATACTACAGATGTTCCATTCATTGTTTTCTCATTAATCTACGCTCAGCATCCCATAATGACAAAGTGACATCACAATATTAGAAATGTTACTAATGTATGAAAAAGGAAAAACTGAAATCTCACATTGGCAGAAGTCTTCACACCCTTTACATCAACACTTGGGATTTATCTCAGGAGCCTCCCAATTCTGGATGGTTGGTGAGATGTTTCTACACCTTGATTGGAGTCCACCTGTGGGAAACTCGGAAGTCAGATAAATATTGTCTCTATTTTATTATATTTCATTTCATTTGATTTGAAATTTGACTTTTGAAAGATAGTAATATTCATTCTATTCTATTCAAAATTCCTATTTTGATCTCTAAAAGACATTAGAGCCTTTCTATTATATTCTATTCTATTCAAGATTCAAATTTCAACATTTGAATTTCAGACGACAGCTATATTCTTTCTATTTTATTCTATTCTATTCTAAAGTTGAAATTTAAATTTCAAAATTCAATTTTCGAAAGTTGGCTATATATTTTTTCTATTGTATTTTATGTGAAATTTAGAATTTTGGAAAACAGCTATATTCTTTCTCTTTTATTCTATTGTATTAAAATTCAAAATTAAATTTCAGAAGTCAGCTATTTATGTTTTCTATTTTATTCTATTCTATATGAAATCTGAGTTTCGGAAGATGTCTATATTCTTTCTATTCTATTATGTTTTAAATTTAAAATTAAAATTTCAAAATTAGAATTTTGAAGGACGGATATATGCTTTTTTTTGGTCTATTTTATTCAAAATTACAATTTTGGAATTTGAAATTAAACATTTTGTACGGCAGTTATATTATTTCAATTTTAATCTATTTTACTCTATTCTATGCAAAATTTAAATTTCAAATTTTGAAATATGAACTTTGGAAGTTGGCTTTATATTTTTTCTATTCTATTCTATTGTATTTAAAATTATGGATTTTAGAAGACAACTATATATCATTTCTATTCTATTGTATTCAAAATGTGAAACTCAAATTTCAAAATTCTCATTTCAGAAGCTTGCTATATTCTTTCTATTTTATTTTGTTTTATTATATTAAAAATTTAAAGATTACATTTCAAAAGTTGGCTATATTCTTTCTATTTTATTCTATTCCATTCTTTTCTATACAAAATTCTAATTCTGAAATTTAAAATTTGAATGTTGAAAGACAGATATATTTTTTCTCTTTTTTTATTCTTTTTGAAATACTAAATTTGGAAACCGGCTACATTCTTTCTACTTTTTTCTTTACTATTCAAAATTTGAACTTCAAAATTCAAAATTTGAAAGTAAGTTATGTATTTTTTTTCTATTTTATTTTTATTTTTTTAAAATTTGAATTTGAGAAGATGGTAATTTTCCTTCTTTTTTACTCTATTCTATTTGTATCTATTCAAAATTCATATTTCATCATTTGAATTTCCAAACACATATATATATTTTTATATTTTATTTTATTATATTTGAAATACACATTTTGGAAAATGGCTACATTCATTAAATTGTATTCTATTCTTTTCAAATTTCAATTTGGAAAGACAGCTATATTCTTTCTACTTTCTATTCTATTCTATTCAAAATTTTAAATTCAAAATTTTAAAATCCAATTTTGAAATTTGACTATAGGTTTTATTCGATTCTATTGTATTTGAAATTATGGATTTTAGAAGGTGGCTATATACTTTTTATTGCATTGTATTCAAAATTTGAAATTCTAATTTTAAACTTTGAATTTCAGAAGAATGCTATATTCTTTTTATTTTATTAAATTATGTTCTTTTCTATTCTATTCTTTTCTGTTCAAAATTAGCATTTCAGAAAAGGGCTATATGCTTTCTATTTTATTCTGTTCTATTCTATTAAAAATTTGAAATTCAAATTTCAGAAGACAGCTACATTTTTTCCATTTTATTCTATTCTATTATTTTCTTTTTTTAAATTAAATTTTTTGAAAGTTAAATTTGAATTTTGGAAGACAGATGTATTTTTTTTTCTATTTTGTTTAATTCTATTAAAATGCTAATTTTGGAAAACATCTACATTCTTTCTATTTAATTCTATTCTATTATACTCAAAATTTGAAATTTGAGTTTCTAAATTCAAGTCACCTATATATTTTTATATTTTATTCTACTCTATTTATAATTTGAATTTCTCAAGAAGGCAATATTCTTTTGATTCTATTTGAAATCAGATTTTCTAAATTGGATTTTTGGAAGGTGGCTATATTTTTTTCTCTTTTACTCTATTCTATTCAATTCAAACTTCTAATTTTGAATGAAAGCTATATTCTTTCTATTTTATTCTGTTCAATTATTTTCTATTAAAAATTCCTATTTCAAAATGTGAATTTCCAAAGACAGCTTTTTAAAATTATTTTAAATTTGAAATACAAATTTCAGAAAATGGCTATATTCTTTCTCTTTTATTCTATTCTGTTCAAAATTCCAATTTGGGAAGATGGCTATATTCTTTCTATTTTGTTCTACTCCTCTCTATTTTAATCTATTCAAATTTAGATTTTCAGAAGACAGCTATATTCTTTCTATATAATATAATTATATTCAAAATTTGAAATTCAAATAATGAAAGGCAGTTATATTCTTTTCTTTTATTCTATTCTATTTGTATCTATTGTCTATTCTATTCTATTCTATTTGTTCTATTCTAATCTGTTTCTATTCTTTTTTATTCTTTTATTTTCTATTATATTCTGTTTTATGCTATTCTTTTATATTCTATTTGATTCTTTATATACTTTTTATTATATTCTGTTATATCGTATCATATTCTATTATATTCTTTTATTTTCCATTCTATTCTGTTTTATTCTTTTCTATTCTGTTCTATTCTATTCTTTTATATTCTGTTCTATTTTATTCTGTTTTATTCTATTATATCCTTTTATAGAATACTCTATTTTCTTCAGTTTTATACTATTCTGTTCTATTATATGAAGCAGCCCAAGTAGGAATCATCATAGTTTTTTTTTTCTTTTAAACCTTGATGTTATTACTTTGGTCTACAAATCTTGGGAAATGATCCCCTCCGAGATAAAATGTGCTAATTCTTACATATTTTGATTGGATTAGAAAACAGATGATAAAGGGGCTTGTTAGCTAAAGTTTTCACGCCATTTCACAATAAAGATTTATACACAGGGGAATATATTTTCCTACAAGGGATGGAGGTGTCTGATGGTCATGATGTCTCATAACTTCTCCACAAAGTACGGGAGAAGAATGAAAATGTCACCACATGGAAGTATATAAATGTATCTTCACTGTGAGACTAAAGATTATTACCTGACTGTAATTTATTCTTCTTTTATTACAAGGTACATTTGTCTTGGTCAGATCTACGCCTCACAGAGTTACATCTGGTGACTTGTGAAAGTGTCATTGCCTAACTTTTCCAAGGAACAGTTGTGTGAGATTTTCCCTCAGAAGCCAAAATTAGACATGAGCAATTTGTTTCCTTCCGATTTAGTTTTTAAACAAATTTTGACAAATTCCTTATTTTGGAAATATCCAAATTATTGAAAACCTATTTAACAACTTTTTCCAAATATTCATAAATTATAATATTTGAAAATTCAGGAAATTGGTAAATTCAAAAATTCGGAAATTGGTAAATTCAAAAATTTGAAAATTCCGAAAATTGGAAATTCAAAATATGAAAATCCAAAAACTCAAGAATTTGAAAATCTGAAATAATAACTAACTAATAATAACTTAACCATTACTAACTATTAAATTATAGGTATTGGAATTTCCTTTCAAATTTGGCTGTTAGTGAACAAAACGAATACGTATTTATCAGAAGTTGGGAATTATCTGAAAGAATGGAATGTAAGAAATTAATAATAATAAATAATAATAATAATAATATTAATAATAATAAAAGTTTTATTATTATTATTATTATTATTATTAGTAGTAGTAGTAGTAGTAGTAGTAGTAGTAGTAGTAGTAGTATTCATTATTAATTTGTTCAGTTCCAATTGTTTAGATGCAACATTCGTTATTTTAGATAATTTGTAACTTTGGATAAATTCATTCATTTTCTAATGTTCTAATTTATGAATTTTCAAATTTATGAATTTTCAAATTTTCTAATTGATGAATTTTCTAATTTTCAAATTTATGAATTTTCTAATTTTCTAATTTATGAATTTTCTATTTTTGTAATTTTCGAATTTATGGATTTTCTGATTTTCTAATTCATGAATTTTCACGTTTTCTAATTTATGAATTTTCGAATTTATGAATTTTCAAATTTTCTATTTAATGAATTTTCACATTTCTAATTTATGAATTTTCTAATTTATGAATTTAGAATTTTCTAATTTATGAATTTTTGAATTTTGTAATTTTATAAATTAGAAATTTATGGATTTTTGAATTTTCAAATTCATAAATCTTCGAGTTTTCTAATTTATGAATTTTCTAATTTATACATTTTCTAATTTATAAATTTTCTAATTTATGAATTTTCTCATTTTCTAATTTGCTCATTTATGAATTTTCTAATTTTCTCATTTAAGATTTTTTTAATTTATGAATTATCTTATTTTCCAATGTATGAATTTCCTAATTTATGAATTTTCGAATTCTCTAATTTATGAATTTTCTAAATTTCTTATTTATGACTTTTTGAATTTTCTTATTTATGAATTTTTGAATTGTCTAATTTATGAATTTTCAAATTGTCTAATTTATGAATTTTCAAATTTATGATTTTTTCAAATTTTCTATTTATGAATTTTCAAATTTTCTAATTTATAAATTTTCAATATTTCTAATTTATGAATTTTCTAATTTATGAATTTTCTAATTTTCTAATTCATGAATTTATGAATTTTTAAATTTAGGAATATACGAATTGCAATCATAATGAATGACCCAAAAAACAAAAATAAAGCAAATGAAATGAAAACTAACTGACTTTTGGGCAGTGCACATGTCTAGCCAAGATGCCTCCAAAATGTGTAAACAACACAGATTATTATTACTTTTATTATTGTTATTGATGATTTATTTAGCGCACAGTTGATGTAGCTCTTTACAATGTAGAGGGAGGGCGGCACAATTACAATACAGAAGGGACAGGAGGGTCCGGCCCATAGAGCTTACATTCTAAAGGGAGGGGCAGATATCTTCTGATACATTTGGTGACATCAGTGGTAATAAAGACATATCAGCGATATATTGGATGGAATATCGGGGATCAGGACAAGAGTTGGGCTCCTCATTATTCTTGTATAACATGTACAACGTATTTGTGTCATTGGATAAAAGAAAAAATAAAGTCCATGTCTTTCACAGTCCCAATGGTGTGGAGGGAACCCACCAATCAGAGTAGTGACTGATAGTTTTCATGGTTCCCCCGATTGTAAAAGGGATCTCAGAAAAGAACATCCAAACATTCGATCTGCACTGCGTCTTTTACCCCATGGTACAAAATAGCCCATCACCCTCATCATTTAGAATTATTTTGATGCTCTTTTGACCTGAAGTTGTATCTTGGAAACTGGAGCCAATGAATACTCAGGACTTCGTTTTCCTTTATTAGTGACCCAATTCTGGTAGAATTTATCTACTTTCCTTTCATTTCTACTCTTTGTAGACCAGAGTAAGTGCCTAGCCGCCTGACAAGTCGCCTCCCGTTCTGTACAATGGAACTGTTCTAATAGGAGCGACGCAAGTCGCTCCGACTTAGAAAAAGGTTCCTGTACTACTTTGGGGGCGACTTGAGGCGACTTGCATAGACTTCTATACCGAAGTCATTTTGCAAGTCACCGTGGAAGTTGTGTGCAGGTCGCCTCGCTGAGGCGACCTGCAAGTCGTGCCGCCCCTGTGTGAACCGGGGCTTATTGTAATATGTTTCACATTCATTTACAAATTTGTAGAATTCTTTTTGTTATAATTTATTTCAGATAGGGATGAGCCGAACACCCCCCTGTTCGGTTCGCACCAGAACATGCGAACAGGAAAAAAGTTCGTTCGAACATGCGAACACCGTTTAAGTCTATGGGACACGAACATGAATAATCAAAAGTGCTAATTTTAAAGGCTTATATGCAAGTTATTGTCATAAAAAGTGTTTGGGGACCTGGGTCCTGCCCCAGGGGACATGGATCAATGCAAAAAAAAGTTTTAAAAACGGCCGTTTTTTCAGGAGCAGTGATTTTAATAATGCTTAAAGTCAAACAATAAAAGTGTAATATCCCTTTAAATTTCGTACCTGGGGGGTGTCTATAGTATGCCTGTAAAGGGGCGCATGTTTCCTGTGTTTAGAACAGTCTGACAGCAAAATGACATTTTGAAGGAAAAAACTCATTTAAAACTACCCGCGACTATTGCATTGCCGACAATACACATAGAAGTTCATTGATAAAAACGGCATGGGAATTCCCCAAAGGGGAACCCCGAACCAAAATTAAAAAAAAAAAATGACGTGGGAGTCCTCCTAAATTCCATACCAGGCCCTTCAGGTCTGGTATGGATATTAAGGGGAACCCCGGCCAAAATTAAAAAAAAAAAAATGACGTGGGGTTCCCCCTAAATTCCATACCAGACCCTACAGGTCTGGTATGGATTTTAAGGGGAACCCCGCGCCAAAAAAAAAAAAAAAACGGCGTGGGGTCCCCCCAAAAATCCATACCAGACCCTTATCCGAGCACGCAACCTGGCAGGCCACAGGAAAAGAGGGGGGGACGAGAGTGCGGCCCCCCCTCCCTCCTGAACCGTACCAGGCCACATGCCCTCAACATTGGGAGGGTGCTTTGGGGTAGCCCCCCAAAACACCTTGTCCCCATGTTGATGAGGACAAGGGCCTCATCCCCACAACCCTGGCCGGTGGTTGTGGGGGTCTGCGGGCGGGGGGCTTATCAGAATCTGGAAGCCCCCTTTAACAAGGTGACCCCCAGATCCCGGCCCCCCCCTGTGTGGAATGGTAAGGGGGTACATAAGTACCCCTACCATTTCACGAAAAAAGTGTCAAAAATGTTAAAAATGACAAGAGACAGTTTTTGACAATTCCTTTATTTAAATGCTTCTTCTTTCTTCTATCTTCCTTCATCTTCTGGTTCTTCTGGTTCTTCTGGCTCTTCTGGTTCTTCCTCCGGCGTTCTCGTCCAGCATCTCCTCCGCGGCGTCTTCTATCTTCTTCTCCTCGGGCCGCTCCGCACCCATGGCATAGGGGGGAGGCTCCCGCTCTTCTCTTCTTCTTTTCTTCTCTTCTGTTCTTCTTCATTTTCTTCTCCGGGCCGCTCCGCAATCCATGCTGGCATGGAGGGAGGCTCCCGCTGTGTGACGGCGCTCCTCGTCTGACAGTTCTTAAATAACCGGGTGGGCGGGGCCACCCGGTGACCCCCGCCCCCCTCTGACGCACGGTGACTTGACGGGACTTCCCTGTGACGTCACGGGGAATGCCACAGGGAAGTCCCGTCAAGTCACCGTGCGTCAGAGGGGGCGGGGTCACCGGGTGGCCCCGCCCCCCGTTATTTAAGAACTGTCAGACGAGGAGCGCCGTCACACAGCGGGAGCCTCCCTCCATGCCAGCATGGATTGCGGAGCGGCCCGGAGAAGAAAATGAAGAAGAACAGAAGAGAAGAAAAGAAGAAGAGAAGAGCGGGAGCCTCCCCCCTATGCCATGGGTGCGGAGCGGCCCGAGGAGAAGAAGATAGAAGATGCCGCGGAGGAGATGCTGGACGAGAACGCCGGAGGAAGAACCAGAAGAGCCAGAAGAACCAGAAGAACCAGAAGATGAAGGAAGATAGAAGAAAGAAGAAGCATTTAAATAAAGGAATTGTCAAAAACTGTCTCTTGTCATTTTTAACATTTTTGACACTTTTTTCGTGAAATGGTAGGGGTACTTATGTACCCCCTTACCATTTCACACAGGGGGGGGGCCAGGATCTGGGGGTCACCTTGTTAAAGGGGGCTGCCAGATTCCGATAAGCCCCCCGCCCGCAGACCCCCACAACCACCGGCCAGGGTTGTGGGGATGAGGCCCTTGTCCTCATCAACATGGGGACAAGGTGTTTTGGGGGGCTACCCCAAAGCACCCTCCCAATGTTGAGGGCATGTGGCCTGGTACGGTTCAGGAGGGAGGGGGGGCCGCACTCTCATCCCCCCCTCTTTTCCTGCGGCCTGCCAGGTTGTGTGCTCGGATAAGGGTCTGGTATGGATTTTTGGGGGGACCCCACGCCGTTTTTTTTTTTTTTTTTTTGGCGCGGGGTTCCCCTTAAAATCCATACCAGACCTGAAGGGTCTGGTATGGAATTTAGGGGGAACCCCACGTCATTTTTTTTTTAAATTTTGGCCGGGGTTCCCCTTAATATCCATACCAGACCTGAAGGGCCTGGTATGGAATTTAGGGGGACTCCCACGTCATTTTTTTTTTTAATTTTGGTTCGGGGTTCCCCTTTGGGGAATTCCCATGCCGTTTTTATCAATGAACTTCTATGTGTATTGTCGGCAATGCAATAGCCGCGGGTAGTTTTAAATGAGTTTTTTCCTTCAAAATGTCATTTTGCTGTCAGACTGTTCTAAACACAGGAAACATGCGCCCCTTTACAGACACACTATAGACACCCCCCAGGTACGAAATTTAAAGGGATATTACACTTTTATTGATTGACTTTAAGCATTATTAAAATCACTGCTCCTGAAAAAACAGCCGTTTTTAAAACTTTTTTTTGCATTGATCCATGTCCCCTGGGGCAGGACCCAGGTCCCCAAACACTTTTTATGACAATAACTTGCATATTAGCCTTTAAAATTAGCACTTTTGATTTCTCCCATAGACTTTTAAAGGGTGTTCCGCGGCATTCGAATTTGCCGCGAACACCCCAAATTGTTCGCTGTTCGGTGAACTTGCGAACAGCCAATGTTCGAGTCGAACATGAGTTCGACTCGAACTCGAAGCTCATCCCTAATTTCAGAATAGTTGACATTTGTTACAATTGTGATTTGGAAATTCAGATAAATCCGAATCTCCAATGAATGAAAATGTTGTGTGAATTTTGATTGATAATGAAATGAATGTCACATGTCTACTGGCTGGATGGAAGCCTCTCCTCCATACAAATCACATAAAGGTCCTCTTGGAGTTTACAAAGAAATCACCTGAAGATCTCTCAGACTGTGAGGACCAAGATTCTCTCCTCTGAGGAAACCAAAATGGAAATGTTTGTCCTCAATTCTAAATGTTCTGTCTGGAGGAGACCAAGCAGTGCTCATTAGACATGTGACATTCCTTTCCATCCCAATACTAATTCACACACATTTTTGGTTATTCAGAGATTCGGTTGTATCTGAATCTCTGAACTTGGCCTCATTAAAACTGTCTGGTAATGTCCTCACCATGAAAGCCAGAACAAAACTCACAGCTGCCAGAAACCCCATATAACCCAACATAGAGTAGAACCCGATAACTGACCCTTCATTACACTGAATGATGATCCTCCCAGGATAGGAGTCCATGTCATACTCCTGAAATGGTGGAGACATGGACAACCAGAGAATGCAATTCATAACCTGAATGGATGAGCAGAATAACATGACTGTATTGGGAAGTTTGACTCTCACCCATTTTCTACAAGGGCTTCCAGGTCTGGTGGCTTTGAAAGCAATGAAGACCATGATGGTTTTGGCTAGGATAGAAGATGCTGAGATGGTGAAGGGAATTCCAAAAGTGACTTTTTGCAGCATACAGGTAATATCCACAGGATGGCCAAGGAACAGGAATACAGAAAGGAAGCTCAGGATGAGAGAGAGGAGCAGAATGAAGCTGAGGTTCTGGTTATTGGCTCTGACTATGGGAGTCATCCGAAACCAAACAAATATGGTGCATGCGCTGCAGCACCTAACATGGATGCTTAGTCCAGGAGCTCTGTCCTGCCCCAGCAGCATCGGCCTCATTTAAGGCAGACTGAACGGCTACAGTCACCTGGATCCACTCCCCAAATGCTGCAGAACCCCTGGGGACTCCCCCGATGTAGGCCGGAGCCGTGAGACGCAATCTCCAGCCCGCATTTGAAGCTACACAGCCCCGGCCCGGAACGGCCAAGATGGCGACAGCACCTCACTGCGTCTCCACAGTAAGTCTCCCAGACATGCACAACACGGCCTCTCCCTCTCTGCTGCCACAGGACATTACTGTAAGGAGCCAGATAATTAACCCAGCATCACCAGCATCTGCTGAGTCCCTAATAGGACGATCATTAGCTGGCCTGGACTTCTCCCCCATGGAGGCCGGCCCTTCCCAGACACACCAGTTACTAAAGCCCGGGGATTCGGGCCCACTCCGGCCTGTGGATGTAGCAGACTTTTATAAGTTTGCGTTACTCTTAGACAGAGGCTTAATTAGCACAGCCAACAAGATAACGAACGATATAAAAGCAGACCTTCAAAACACTGGAACTCATATGGAAATCATAGAATCTCACCTGGAAGCCACCACATCCAGAACGAATCAAAACACTGCATGCATACAGATTCTACAGGATCAGCTGGAGACAGCGCATGCTAAGATCGACGACCTTGAGAACAGAAACCGCAGGTACAACTTCAGGTTAAGAGGGCTCCCCGAATCTTACAAAGACATCCCTGAAACTGTCAAATCGTTCATCAAGGACATACTTCCTGACACTCCACAACACAGATTGGAGCTAGACCGGGCCCATAGAGCTCTCAAACCACCTAGAGCTGACGGTCTACCCCGCAACATTGTGGTTAAACCACATTTCTACTCTGTCAAGGAGGAGGTGATGCGGAAATCAAGATCCCTACCCAAGATTGTTTTCCAAGGTCATCAGCTGCAAATTTTTGCAGACCTTTCTCCTTCCACCATCCAAAAGAGGAGAGCTTTAAAGCCACTACTCCAAATCCTTTTGGAAATTAAGTATTGGTGGCTCTTTCCTTTCCAGCTCAAATTCCTTTGGAAAGGCAAATCGTTCACCTTCGGCTCACTTCAAGAAGGAGAGAAACTTTTGCTTCAACTAGGCCTTATCAGCTTGGACTCAAACCCTCAATCGTCAGGATGTCCTCCAAACTCCGCTAAAAGGCAACTCCCAACCAGCCCTCTGACTCCAGTATGGGAATCGGCAAGATCCAAGAAACCTAAGGAAACAGTTCCACCATGAACCTTTTGACTCTACCAACTCTAACATCTTCACTTTCCCTCCGGGACTTCTTGTCTCTCCCCAGTGACACTCTGGGGAGAATCATGCCCCATGTCGACTCCTCATGAGATAAGACCCCTTTAGCTTTAAATTATGCCTATCCTGAGGAGGCCCCACGGGCGCCCACTCCCGGGGATGTGAAAACCTCACGAAAATGCACTCATCATGCATTGAGGTCAGACACCCCCTCTCGCTCACTCCCTATTATGATTGGTCGAAAGGTGGATGTGGAGAGGGGACTTCCTATCATTCCTGAGGCCCAACTTAGAGGTCTTACCCTCTCCTTACACTGCCCCTGATATTAGTGCCTTCCCTTTTCTAGTGAATTAAACATTCCATATACCTCACCCCCTTCCCGTGGGTTAAATTGCCCCTTACGGATCCAGTTTTTCTATTTTTTTATATCTATGCTTTAAGATTGTTCGCTGCCTTACCTTAATAATTTTATAGGTTATCTGTAAACTCACCTCCTAATTCTATCTATTTGACATCTTAGGTTGCTTGAGGTGAACTGTTTGCTTTTAGTTTTTAGTTCTATGTTTTATTTTTCCTTTTGTGTATCAACGGGCCCAGAGGCCATAACAGGCAAAAGTTTTTTCGATGAATTGATTAACATCGTTTTAGAGGACTTCCTGCTGGGGTGGAGTTCATGCACCCCCTCTTGTCTAGTGGATCAGGTTATACCATCCTCTGGACAAGTTTAGTCCCTGTCAGTTAGAGGGACTCCAGAATTCACCTTACTCCTAGATGGAGGTTTCTGTCACCTCCACCCTACGGAAGACTCCCTTGTCTTTTGTCTTTCCTTTCTCTTATCATCTCCTTTCTCTTTCACAAGGCATTTACTACAGTCTCTTTACAGAAGTCGATTGGGGGGAAGAACCTCGATACTACCCGAAGTCCTCTGAAGACTCAGCCTGGCATATGATCTGTCTTGGTCATCATGGAAACTTGATGGTAAGTGCTGGTGGATTCCCTGATCGCCCCCCTCCTCTGCTCAATGGCTTATAATCTTGCGGTGAAAATACACCTCAAGGTAGTGACTCACAATGTGCAGGGTCTAAATTCCCCAATTAAAAGACGTAAAGTTTTTCAATATATGCACACTCAAAAAGTTGACGTTTTACTATTACAGGAGACTCACTTCCCAAAAAGTTATCGCCCATCTTTCATACACCCCAACTTACCCTCCTTTTTTTTGGCTAATGCCAAAAACAAAACTAGGGGAGTTGGCTTCTTCTTCTCTAAGCGGTGCAAATTCACCTTAAAATCAGAACATAAAGATCCAGAAGGCAGGTACAGAAGGCAGGTACTTACTTCTAGTAGGTGAATTAGATGGACAATTGTATACATTTATATCTTACTATGCCCCTAATAGGGGTCAATTAGCCTTTTTTCAACACATGTTAACAAACCTGTCTTCACTCTCAGAAGGTACGGTGATATTTCAAAGGGGACTCCAATACTGCTTTCGACCAGGGGCTGGACAAGTCCAGACCTCCAGGAAAACGTCATACTAGACCCACTAAACAAAGCCTCCGAATAGCCAAACTGCTTTTTCAACATGGCCTAATTGATATTTGGAGGGAAGTAAATCCTACTGCTCAGGATTTCACTCACTTCTCCAACCCTCACGGATCGTTCGCGAGGATAGATCATATTCTCCTTACTTCGACCTCTGTTCCTTTGACGAACAAGACTTATATCAAAGATGTGGTCTGGTCGGATCATTCCTTGGTAATCCTAACTCTCCATCGTCCGGAGAGAAGGAACCCAGATAGACGATGGAGACTCAACGAGTCCATCCTGAGTGATCCGACCAGAGCAATGGAAATCAAAAGGCATATACAAAACTATTTTCTTACCAACGACACACCCGACATTAGTCCCCCTTCTTTATGGGCAGCTCACAAGGCAGTACTCAGAGGTCTATAACCAAAGATATGTACAATCAGCGCAAACAAACAAAATCAATCTAATTGCAAGCTGAACACTAAAGGGTAAACACCAAGCCCAAATGACATAATATACAAAGCAATAAAAGTGCAGCGCAAAAAACTTGAGAAAAAATAGAGTCCTTTAAAGGGCATATATTTCTCTTCTGTAAACTTTCTTCTTGTTAAAAGACAACCCACATACTTCAGCATTACTGAGCAAGTTAACTGCTTACCAGATGGAAAATCAAAGTAGGCATAATTACCACCGATGCTGGGGATACTTGGATCAGCTGATCTGACAGTCTGAAATAATGTCCGGCAGCTTGTCCTCCAATGCGATAGGTGATACAGTCACTACAAGATGCGGTAAAGCGGTAAAGTCTCACGTCACCCGCTGTCATCTCACAGCTGTTCGGATGCGAACAGTCTGGTTTATCTCCGCTCGTGGATGTTTTTAAATAGCGCTACCTTTTTTATGGACTGTATTCCGATCCATTTAAGTTAATAAAATATATTGAGCCATATGGAACGCTCTTAGATGTCCCTTCCTTTTTTCCTGCTTTACCGCATCTTGTAGTGACTGTATCACCTATCGCATTGGAGGACAAGCTGCCGGACATTATTTCAGACTGTCAGATCAGCTGATCCAAGTATCCCCAGCATCGGTGGTAATTATGCCTACTTTGATTTTCCATCTGGTAAGCAGTTAACTTGCTCAGTAATGCTGAAGTATGTGGGTTGTCTTTTAACAAGAAGAAAGTTTACAGAAGAGAAATATATGCCCTTTAAAGGACTCTATTTTTTTCTCAAGTTTTTTGCGCTGCACTTTTATTGCTTTGTATAGTACTCAGAGGTCACCTAATCCAAATAGCATCCCAGATCAACAAGTCCAACAAAGCGGAAATCGAAAAGCTTGATAAGGAGTTTTCTGCTTTAGCTAAAAAACATAAGACGGATCCAAGTTCAGTTCCCATTACTAAATTAGATGCTGCCCGGATGGCACTAAACCTGGCCCTCACCACTAAGGCCGAAAAATGGATTTGGTGGAATAGAAATAGATTTTACTGTCAAGGTGATAAGATAGGCTCAATGTTAGCTGGTAGGCTCTCCCCAAAATTTAGATCCCCGGCCCTCCCTAAAATTAGAATTCAAGGTGGCACCCTATCACAAAATCCCCAAGGTATCATGGGGGAATTTCAAAATTTCTACAAATCTCTATACAGCGGTGAACAAGGTCCATCTCAGCAGGCGATAGTTTTCTAAACAATATTCAAATACCTAAATTAAAAGATAGTCACCGTCAAAAACTAGATGCCCCTATATCTGCGGAAGAAGTTTGCATGGTCATAAAGAATTTAAAATCACACTCGGCTCCTGGCCGAGATGGCTTTTATGTCCCCTATTATAAATCATTTTCTAGCACGTTAGCTATTTATATGGCTGGCTTTTTTAACGCCCTTAGACAGGGGGGACAATTAGACTCCTCACTCAACATGGCCCACATCACAGTCCTCCCCAAACCCAATAAAGATACCAGCTCAGTTAGTAATTATAGACCAATTTCCCTTATTAATAACGACCTAAAGATACTGACCAAAATCCTTGCAGACCGCCTGGCCTCCTTTATTAGCCTATACATTCACAAGGACCAAGTAGGTTTTATCCCCGGGAGACAAGGCCCCGATCAAACACGACGTGCAATAGACTTAATTTCCCTCCTTAACTCTAATTGGGATAAGAGCTCTCCCATACAAGGTTGCCTGTTATCCCTAGATCTCCAAAAGGCCTTCGATTCTGTCCACTGGACATATTTATTCAATATCCTGCAACGTTGGGGCTTTGGAGACTCATTCCTAAATGTTATGCATGCTTTATATTCATATCCTTCAGCCCAGGTGCGTCTGCAAGGATTTTACCCATTTCCAGAGGTACAAGACAAGGTTGCCCTCTCTCCTCACTGATCTTCGCCATAGCAATTGAATCACTCGCAATAGCCATCAGAACCAATCCAAACATCCAGGGCATTCAATGTGGCCCCCGTCACCACAAATGTGCATTATTTGCGGATGACATCCTAATGTTTATCTCCTCTCCTCTAACCTCACAAACAAACATTTGTTGTCTCCTAGGCAACTTTGGAATGATTGCAGGCCTTAAGGTGAACTGCAACAAGTCGCATGCTTTCAACATTAACATTCCTGACCCACTCCTTGCCAGGCTCAGGGAGAGCTTTTAGTTCACTTGGAATGACTCAAATATAACCTACCTGGGCATTAAATTAACCCCCAAGATAGAGCTCCCCTACCAAGCAAATTACCTTCAGCTATACCAAAAATTAGAGGAAGACTTGGCAAGATGGTCCGGGCTCTCTCTCTCCTGGCTTGGCAAAATTAACTCAATTAAAATGACCTTCTTACCAAGCATATTATATTATTTTCGAGCCCTCCCAATCCCTATTGATAAAGCCCATCTAAAATGATTCCAAGCTAAAATTATTACATTTATCTGAGGTAAAGGAGGACATAGATTCTCCAACTCAATCCTGTTTAGATCTAGGACAGAAGGGGGTCTGGGCCTCCCCAACCTACACTGGTACTTCCAAGCAGCTCAACTGGCACAGATCTCGGCGGTTTATTCACAATGGGAACATCCGGACTTATTGAGAGACAGGCAGTCCCCCTCCATACCTTAGACTATCTTATGTGGTGCCCCACAAAACTGAGACCTCCAATCATGTCCCCCTATGCTTTCACATTCATTAGCTCTTTGGGATAACTTAAGAAAAAATATTCAGCTCTCCTCCCCCATAGAACCTCCTAAAGACATCTTTCAAAACCCTGAATTTCCACTGGGTCTTGACATTAAAGTTTTTAAATGGTGGCTTGACAAAGGGCTATACAGGATCGGACACTTCCTTATACCTCTGGGCCCTATCACTAAAGCATACTGTGTAAGTAATCTGGAAATGCCTGCCTCAGAACTCTTTCAATTCGCTCAACTCTCAAACTTCTTACATAAAAAGTGTAAAAAATTCCCAAATGGCCCCTTAATCACTGCATACGAGTCATAGTGTGGCCAGGCCAGTGAGCAGAGGGGGGCATATCGGTGATTTATAAAGCGATCTAATTGGCACGCTCCAAGGCAACATACATGCTCCACTGGGAAGAGGACCTAACGCAGCACTGGAAACCTGACACCTGGCACTGAAATTTTTCTCGCTCCTTCAAAGGTATTCTTAATTCCAGCATTATGGAAGCTAGTGTAAAAGTCCTAACCAGATGGTATTTAGTCCCCTCAAAACTGGCAGCGATTTTCCCCTCAACGTCTCCTCTTTGTTTTCTAGGTTGCGACATACGAGGGGATATGTTCCATACCTGGTGTACTTGCCCCAGAATAAGAGTTTTGGCACAAGATCTTTAGTTGGATCAACAAAATTACCACATTATCTATTCAGATGTCTCCTATCATAGCGCTCCTAAACTTCCCAGTACAGGGGGGCACCCAAGAGTTCCCAACGCCTCATCTATTTCATTCTACTGGATGCAAAGCTCACACCGGCCAAGGCTTGGAAAAAACTTTTGTTTCCACCCTCCTGGCCAAAAGAAAGATATCCTAGATTATGAACCAGGAAAAGATGGCTAGTGTTATCCTGGATTGCTCGGATAAGTTCAAACTCACATGGGAACCTTGGGCAACCTTTGTAGGCGTTACTCTATTGATATCCTCTTGGTATATAGTGATGTCGTTGTGCTCCCCCCAGTCGACTTCCACTCATTCTCTCTCTTTTCCTCCTCTTATTTCATCTCTTTCTTTCTCTCTTCCTTTTCCTCTTTACTCTTGTTTTTTCCTCGATCACTATCCTTCTCCCCAATGGCTTTTACCAGAACCGGGACCCGACACTGCTCAGCGTTTGGGTCTCTCCTTAAGCTGGTTTTTCATACATACTTTGCAAGGCTTTGTAGACCAGAATTTTGTTCCTAAACTCGTTTGTTCAACAATTAGTTTTGTTTTCTATATTGTTTAAACTAGCTAAACCTATGGTATTTCTAGTGTACCAACAGTTCTCTCATAAAGGTGCAGTATCCCTTAGGCAGGATTTCTTTGGACTTTTTTAGCTACAAGCAGACCCTATGTGTGCTCGGGGAGGGGGGTCTCAGGGGATGGAGTCTCTGCCACAGCTTGCTCCCTATTGGGGTGGTGGAGCGCTTCCCTCCATAACTCCCTCCAGTCTCTTAATCCTAGGTAAACTCTAGCTACATACAGAGATCAGTTTGTATACTTTATTTTCAGGTCAAATCCCTACTGCACGTTATACTCGACCTGTACATGGAATGTTAGTTTAACCCTGTTAGAACTATTTCGTCTTTAATGTGACTTTACGGTCTCCCAAAGGGTTGAAGGCCACCATTGTATCTATGCTTTATGATGTATTTTTATTATTTTGAAAATAAAAATTTATTGAAACGAAACCAAACAAATAGTCCAAGTATAAGGAGAGATGTTGTAGCAAATATGAGTGAAGTTATAGAAAAAAATAAAACTAGAATATCCTCCGCGTATGATAAATACTTGATGACCTTGTCAATACAAATATTTTTAGCTTTGTTAGGCCATTCATTTTCAGGACACTTCTTGCAGAGTTCACTGTAGAGTAAAAGTAAGTGAAAATAATATTAGGCATGGTAGCTATTTGACAGTATTAAATATTTTTTCTGAATTTTTCCTTAACCACTTGACCTCCAGAAGATTTACCCCCTTTATGACCAGGCCATTTTTTGATCACCTCTGCACTTTTTGTTTTTTGCGCTATAAACAAAAAAAGACCACTAATCTTTAGTCCTTGGCGCTCAGGGCTGTCAGCTTCAAGATCCCATCAGCAGCATCTGTATAATATGGTGGCAGATTATAGTGGCAGATTATCTATGGTGAAAACAGACATGGAGAGCTTTCCAGTTGATGATCCACTGGGTTACTGGGTCATGAGAATAGACCACTAGCAAGGAACCTGCCCAGTATGCAATTGAGCTGCTGGGCTGCCCTGCATCCAGTGTGCTTTGGGCATTCAGTTCTGCCATAGGTTTTGTGACAGATAAAAGAGCGCATCTGTCCACAGACCCCGTGGTCTGGTTGACATTTATCAAAATGTATCAGTCCCAGATTAGCAGCAGCTACTGTATAAAGCCACTGATGCCAGTGTCGCTGATTAAGTGCTTGCTAGAATTGGAATCTCTGAAAGACTGTCTAGGCTGCCTAGCTTTGTGGGTATTGATTTCTTTGAGAAGACATGTTTTGGTGTTGCTTTCATGAGCACAATTAACACCCAAGGACCAATTTTGCCGTGCCTGTTTGACATGTGCCTTATTGTTTACATTTTTGACAGCAAGGCCAATTCTTGCTTTAATCAAGAGTACCTCAATAGAATACCACTAACACCCAAAAAACAATTTTTCCACCACTGTTTGGCCAAGGCATATCAATTCAAATTTTGTCAGCAAGGCCAATTCTTGCTTTCATTAAGAGTACCTCTATACCATAGGGTTATAGTGTAAAGGTACCACCAACACCCAATGCCCAATTTTTCCACACCTGTTACTATCCAAAGTCTATGAAAGAGACACCAGAATTTATCCAAAGAATCTCTAATCTTGCTCCGAGTGCACTACTTTGTGGCCTCATCATACATTATTTACAAGATAAAGAAAGCCTGCAGGGAAAACTTTTTTTGCTTTATAAATGCAATTATTGCTGCAGCAGCTTATATACAGGTACAGATGTGTTACACACAGACTAAGGGGACCCCCCAGGCACTATATTTAAAATATTGTTTTTATTTTTCATTGTTATTTCTCATTTTGATGGTTTCAATTTAAGCATCAGTAAATCACTGCTCATTTAAAAATGATGTTTTTACAACCTTTTTTTTATTGCTACGTGTCCCCCAGGGCAGTACTCAGACCCACATTATGATTGTATGTCCAATTTCTTCCATATAAGCCTTCAAAATGGGCACTTTTGATTTTTCCACTTTAGGTCTCATAGACTTCAATGGAGGTTAATTATTCGGTTACAAACTTTTGAGATGTTTGAAATTTCTGCTGCAAACCGAACGGGGAGGTTGTTTGGCCCATGTCAGATCTTGAACATAGCTATTCTTCCCATGTCCCCCCAGGGGAAGTCTTGCCCATGACTGTGTACAAATTTTAAAGGAGGTGAATAGTACTTCAATGTTGTTGGTAGTGTACGCCTGCAACTCTCTGGTGACTCGGACCCCCAAGTATTGAATAGCTGCCACTATGCTTAGTGAGAAAGATACTGAGCTTTGTGATGGCTGGTAGATGTATAGGGGGAGGATTTGCAATTTACCCCAATGAATATGTAACCTGGAAAGTGCCCAGAGGGACCGGTGTCTTCTAAGTAAAATTTCATGTCGTCTACATACATTCTTATAGTTTCCACAAGAGAGCCTGAACGAAGACCATGAATATCAGGATGCAATCTAAGTGAAATGGCCAGGGGTTAAGCTGAGAAGAGCATATGATAATGGAGACAACTGACATCCCTGTCAAGTTCCTCGCCCAAGAGGGGAGGAGTCAGACACCCACGCATTCACTGAAACACGGGCCACCAGAGAGTAATAAAGCAATTGTACCCATATGATAGCTTTAGGACTGAAGCCAAAATCCTGTAGACATTCCCAGAGGTATCCATACACCACAGAATCAAACTCCTTGGTGGTGTCTAGTGCCACCTCCACTTGGGTGCCTACCATATCATGATGGGCTTGGATATTCATGCTCAGGCAATGGATTTTCATGGCAGTGTTTTTCCCAGGCATAAACCCTGTTTGGTCAGGGTATTTAAGTGATAGGATAACTTGGTTTAGGCATATGGCCAGAACTTTTGCTAGGATTTTAATGCCCACATGTAGTAGAGAAATTGAGCGATATGATTCGGGTTAGTGGGGGTCCTTGCCCAGTTTTCAAGGCCTCCCTCATGAAGTCAGGTAGGACAGCCACTTCAAAGATATATTTGTACAGGGACAACAATTGTGGGACTAAGACCTCTGAATAGGCAGCATAGAAGTCAAGGGGAAGGCAGTCTCACTCAAGGTCTTTAACAAGGGCAAGGGTGGCAGTCGCAGTGGCAATTTCATCTGGGGAGAGGGGGACTCAAGGGCAGAGTATCTGAAGTAGTACCAGTCACTTGGGAGGAGTATAAGGATTTATAATATAAACAGAATTCTGCAGCAATCAGCGATGGGCCAGTAATTTGGGTGCCCTGTATATCCAAAAAAAAGTAATAACCACCAGGGGCCTACAATCTTGGTGGGCCAAATGATCCAGCATTTTACCAGCTCACTAACCCTGCTGAAAAATTGCCTACAAAGAAAAGCTTTTGTTTAGCTTTCTCATAGCGAAGTTGGTCAACAAGGCGAGTTTGTGATTTCAATGCAGTGGAGTTGTTGGGAGAAGGATCCGCCACAAAAGTATCAGCGAGGGACATCAGCCAGTTGATGGCTTGTTGCAAAATTAGTTTGGAGGAGGCTTTCAGCCAGTTTATGCACCTAGATAACAGAGAGCAGACATGTAATTTGAATGCCTCCCAGCCAACCCCACCTAGGCTGTATCACTGTTATGCCCTGTATACACGGTCGGATTTTCCGACTGAAAATGTATGATAGGACCTTGTTGTCGGAAATTCCAACTGTGTGTGGGCTCCATCACACATTTTCCATCAGAATTTCTGACACACAAAGTTAAAGCTTGCTATAAAATTTTCCGACAACAAAATCAGTTGTCAGAAATTCCGATCGTGTGTACACAAATCCGATGCACAAAGTGCTACGCATGCTCAGAATAAATAAAGAGATGAAAGCTATTGGCTACTGCCCCATTTATAGTCCTGATGTACGTGTTTTACGTCACCTCGTTTGGAACGATCAGATTTTCCGACAGCTTTGTTTGACCGTGTGTATGCAAGACAAGTTTGAGCCAACATCCGTCGGAAAAAATCCATGGATTTTGTTGTCAGAATGTCCGATCAATGTCAGACCGTGTGTACAGGGCATTAGAGTTATCAAGTTAAAGTAAAATTGTCATTCTTGCTGAATGTCCCCTTGATCCATCAGGGCGGTCAGCCAAAAAGGGTGTAATCACTATGGATGAGGCAAACCCTGAGGAGCAAGGTGGAGAGTTACCCATTAGGGGTCCAGGGTCCGAAAGTATTCTAGGGTGGAATCCTACTTCCTTCATCAGAGGTAGCAGGGTGGTGAACACCACTATAAAATCTATACAGGACATGGTTGAATGCATTGCTGAGAAAAGAAAGAAAACCCTTGAGTGGTTGGGTTATTTTTAACACCAAGTGTCCGTCAAAGCTAAATCTGCAAATAAACAACTTAATCAAGTGGCCAATGTGATAGCAGAGGGCGAGTGCAGGAGATCTAGTGCTGGACTGAGAACCATATTAAACTTTCCCAGCCAAATAGCTGGCATGGCTGGAAATTGTGCCATAAATAGAAAACCGTCACTAACCACCGCAGAACTGTAGAGGGGAGGAATGTGAAAGGCCAAAATTAGATTAGGGCTATCATACAATACTACATGCATAAAAGTGAATCTGCCCTGAGGGTCCAAGATTACTGATAGAATCTCAAATTGGACCGTTTTGGCAATCAGAACAGAAACTCCCTGGGACTAAGGGGTGTGCGTAACAATGGCAAGTCCAGCCAGTCCAGGGGAGCTTGATAACAATTTGAAGTTGTCCAGTAATGTATGTCTCTACTAGGACCACAATGTAATTTGAGGTAATTAAAGACAGTGGAGTATTTAAGCTTATCATAGATTCCACAAACATTCCACGTGAGAAACTTTATGGGGGCCATGGGATAAGCAAGATCAAGACCGCCCTGCCAAAGGTAGTGATCAGGAGATTCTCCAGAAAGGTACCAGGGTCAGGACTTTCTGAGCCCTCAGGAAGACTGATAAAGCAAAATTTGCAGCACCAGGCTCGATTCTCTAGGTCAACTAGTTTCTGGGTGAGTTGTTGGATCTGATGCTGCATGGCTTCTGAGGTGCGCTGCTGGGGGTGTCCTCAGTTTGACTGATCCTGGCCTCCACATCTGTGATATGATCCCGCAGTTTGTGCATCAGAGTCGCCTGGCAAATGGAAATAACCTCCAGCACTAGCAATGTCAGCCATGGCAGGATCAGGAGTGGGCACATCAGCGGCGCCATCTTCCTTCAAGGGATTACACTCGTGCCTCCGATATTTGTCCAGAGAAGGCATAGCAGTTGCAGCTTTATGGGGCGGGGACATGTGGAGAAGGGTTAAAGTAATAATAGATGAACCTTGCGAGCCACTTACGGATAAATGCCCAAAAAAATCAAAATAGTGTATAACCAATCCTGTGTAACCAATCAGCTGCAAACACTCAATCACGTTTCATAATCGTGTAAGTGACAAATAGAAAAAAATGTGTCTGCGCTAGATAAAAATTAGCGTTTCAATAATAAATACAAAAATAAATACGTAAAAAAAAAAAAGTGTTATAGCTAACCAATAAATCAAAAAATAACCATAAGTACATAAATTTGTAAAGTGCTCAGTGCTATATCAAACATGCAATAAAAGTGCTCAATCAGAAAATAGAATATCAAAAAATTTGATATAAGTGCTCAATCAAAAAATTAAATACAATATAAAAGGGAATATCTTCTTGTGAATCTAATAAAGTCCAAGACAATGTGCATCCAAAAATGTAAAAGTGCCCAAAAACATTGTCCATATTCAGTGAAATCCACACATCTTTCCTTCTGAAAGTGTATCACCATAAAACGTGCTAAAGTGTCTTCCAGTGTTCCCCACAAGCATGTATGCTCACCTTCTTGCGTGTGACACAGTGGTTACACTCTGTCAAACCAAGCTTTGGAGACACTCCTGTGCTCTAATGGAAACCGCTGTGTAGATCTCCAATGCTCTCAATCAAGGTTATATATGCAAAAAGAAAAGAGACTCCATAGTGCAACATTGCATGATGTAATAAAACGTTTTATTGAGAAAAGACTAACTCCCCTTGTGGGGGTACTCACATACTGTGGGTGCGTTAGTGCACCATCCTAAACAGATTAAAAACGGCCGATCTCGTGGTATGGCGTGCGGTGCGGTGTGTCATACGAACTCTCCCTCTCTCTCTCTCTCTGCTGACAGCCAGAGAGAGAGAGAGAGGGAGAGTTCGTATGACACACCGCACCGCACGCCATACCACGAGATCGGCCGTTTTTAATCTGTTTAGGATGGTGCACTAACGCACCCACAGTATGTGAGTACCCCCACAAGGGGAGTTAGTCTTTTCTCAATAAAACGTTTTATTACATCATGCAATGTTGCACTATGGAGTCTCTTTTCTTTTTGCATATATAACCTTGATTGAGAGCATTGGAGATCTACACAGCGGTTTCCATTAGAGCACAGGAGTGTCTCCAAAGCTTGGTTTGACAGAGTGTAACCACTGTGTCACACGCAAGAAGGTGAGCATACATGCTTGTGGGGAACACTGGAAGACACTTTAGCACGTTTTATGGTGATACACTTTCAGAAGGAAAGATGTGTGGATTTCACTGAATATGGACAATGTTTTTGGGCACTTTTACATTTTTGGATGCACATTGTCTTGGACTTTATTAGATTCACAAGAAGATATTCCCTTTTATATTGTATTTAATTTTTTGATTGAGCACTTATATCAAATTTTTTGATATTCTATTTTCTGATTGAGCACTTTTATTGCATGTTTGATATAGCACTGAGCACTTTACAAATTTATGTACTTATGGTTATTTTTTGATTTATTGGTTAGCTATAACACTTTTTTTTTACGTATTTATTTTTGTATTTATTATTGAAACGATAATTTTTATGTGGAGAAGGGTTGACAGTATACTAAATGAAGATAAAAATACCAAAAGTGGGCACTTAGTATTTCAGGAATAGGATAGACTGGAAGCAGAGCTCAGCACATGTGTACCCTACTCCATTGCTGTCCAGGCCATGCCCCTCACCCACCACCCCCATGTTTATAGACCCATTTATTTTGTCTCTCAGTATTTAGACATGTACTGTAACTGAAGCATGCTGAAATGTTTCAAAATTCTTTAAAAAATTGTTAGGGGTGAACTTCGACTTCACCACTACAATTAATTTGCAGCAATTCCCCGGCATTCACAAAGTTTGCACATTTTAGACTTTTGGATGATACGTTTTCAGGTTCACCAACAGAAATAAGGGACAACCTATAATGCAGTGCATACTTATTGCCCCTAGTCATCTGAGTCACAAGAGCCAATAATGTAAAGGAATGGATAACCTAGACTTTTTTTATATAATGGTGGCTTTACAGCAGCCATATTGTCAGTGTGTGTCAGAATTGTTAGGGACAGCTGACAATTATGTGTAGGGAGAGATTTTTTATTTTGTCATTGGTACATCCTTTGATCTCTGCAGCAGAAAATTTCAGCTTGTGGACCTTGCCTTGTCCCACTACACAATGTGATATCAAATAAAAAAAAACAGATCTACAATACCATCTGCTGGATCACAGATTTATTGTCAAAGTAGAAGGTACAAAAAGTCAGACATCAATATAGAGACCTTGGCTTGCCTCACATGGAAACGTTTCTTTACCAATGTCAAATTGTCAAATTCTCATTAGGAATTAGGATACTGCACAGCAAACAGCAATGTAAAATTGCCTGGCAGGATAGTTTTAATCGGGGATAATAGGCCTAACTGGTGTATGCCTAACTTTTATCTTATCAGTTGGGATAGGGGGTTTGGTGAATGATGGGTGGTGGTTTAGGTGCAAACTTTTCATGTACTTAGTCTTTCAAATAATCCAGTGGCATACTTCAAATAAATGGCAGCTTAAAGAGCAGATTGGAAGTAACATGCTAATGTTCTGAAATATGCACATACATGGGGGACATGAACCGATTAAAAAAAATATATATATATAAAATAATAATCTCATTCTACAAAGAATTGTCCGCTGTCCCTGACAACATGGATAATAAAGCTGCTGTGACCCCACCCATCCATCGATAGGTCATCCACTCCTTCATCCATTCCTTGTGCACTGCATTAGAGGTTGTTCTCTATTTTGGTGGTGAACCAGCAAACTTTTCAGCCAAAAGTTTGTGATTCACAAACTTTAGGAATCCCAGGGATTCACCAAAAATCTATGGTAGCTGCTAAACCTCATCCCTTCACTTGTATCAGAATAATAATAATAATAATAATAATAATAATAATAATAATAATAATAAACATGGCATTCTTGGCCATCAAACTTCTCATTTTTACCGTTTCATGTACAATATGTCATAATTATATTTTTATAACCTTCACTTTCTACAGTGCTGACAAAGATGGATTCTGTGTATTTTAGGTTTGGCTTTTTTTTCCTACTCTATAAGCAGATTCATGTTCTATCAGTAATAAATGACAGAATTATTCTTTATAAACCTGACACTCTCACAGCTTTCAGCTGAGCCATGAAGTCAGTGTCAGGATCCTGGGCTGATGTCAGTGATAATGAAGTCAGGAGAAGAGGAAGAAGTCATTGGAGTCTATCAGAGACTAGGCCATGGTGTCTTCAAATATCCACTTAGAATATTGTGGTTGTTGTCTTTGTGTGTGACCCCCTGCACATCTGACACTCAGAACTCTGTTCACCGCTGTGATATGACTATGAGGAATTATACATTTGAGTACAAGTATTCTCAGGATGGAAACATCATTATAGGAGGGATATTCTCTGTACATTCTGCAGTGTCAGTGTGGAGTCAGAAGGGAAGCCTTATTAAAAATCTCATGTGTGCCGCGTAAGTGAAATATGAAGTGTAAAGCTTCCAATATGATATATAGAGCTGTGTCTTTAGGAGATATGTGTGATAATGTGCAGGACTCATTCAGTCTGTTACACTGCATTTATATCAAATTAAAGTATATCCTTGAATGTGTTCATGAAAATCAGGTATGGCTCATTCACATTTAGGTGTTCCATTGCCGGGTGTTAATGGTCACATTCATTCATATTGAATAGCTGCCAATGTACCACAATTGATGAAAAAACATGCAATACCTTTTTTTAATAAGGCAGCACACCGCAGAGCATGGTATGTGTATTATGGTGCCTAGAGGTGTGTTGTGTGTTGGGATCTACTGTACAATGCATTGGGGGACATTCACAATGAATGGCACTGCATTGCACTGCCCATAGAGAAGGTGCTTTGCCATGCATTGTTATGTGTTAAGGTGTGCATTTTTACCACAATGCACAAGTGTGAATGAGACCTTCAATGACTTTGGCCCTTGATGACTCCATATCTTTTTTTTTTTTTCACTTTTGAATAGAGTGGGGAAGGATAAAGAATCCTTGTCAGGTTTTTACTGCTATCTGGGGCTCCATAAAAGACATTCCCGTCGCAGAAATACTATATAATGTTATTGTGGTGCCTTAAAATGCATATCCAACCAAAACCTTTTTTCTTTTGGACAGCCACTGTCCAGGGCTCCATTAGAGAAATGTCCCCTCACTTCATGTCCTATAGATAACATTTTACCATAGAAAGTGTGGGAATCTCTCCAACAGTAGTACAGAAAGAAAAAAGGTTTTGGTTGGACATGAATTTTAAGGCACCACAATAACATGATATCGTATTTCTGTTTCTGATGGCCGGCATTGCATTTACCTTTTCACTGGCATGCACAATTTAAAGGCTTTACATGTTGGGTTTCTATTTACTCAGAACAACCTCATATTTTATATTTTACCAACACGTTGGGTAATGAATCTCGCTTGTGTGCAGTAACATTACTTTTAGTGTTTTTTTACAGAAAATATGTATTTGATAAACAGTTCCTCTCATATCATAGCAATTTTAAACTACCACCATTGTATTCTGCAGGGTCTTTGCTTTCAGAAAATATATAATGTTTAGAGGGTTTAACTAGTCGTCGGGCAATTTAATATTTCACACAAAAGCTGATCTGGCAGTGAAATGATTAAAGACAACGCAGTCACAGAAAAATTCCCATTGATCTGTTCTTGTAGCGGACTGACAATACCGTTCTATTTGTTAAATGTAATAACAAGGAATGGTGTCAGCCCTGCCAAGTTTCTTTTGTTAAACTAAAGAATAACATATAAATGTATGTGTTATCCCGCGCTGTCTCCTTCAATATCAAAATATATTCATATGACAGCTGCAGAACCAAAATATTGTGTTCCCGCAACTGAAAAGTGAAAAAGATACTATGTGTTGGTTGTGCTTATCAAAATAGGAAAAACCCAATCCTGCATTAGTGACATAAATACACAATCCTACAGATTGTAACAAAAAATATATATATATAGTTTGTAGTAAATGTTCTTAAACACGGTACTCCTTAAATATGATCCTCTGTAACCTTCACCCTACGTGGGTTAAAAACAGCATGTATGTGCATCAATCCCCGGCACCGATTCACCACTGCGCTCACCTCAATAATAGACCTGTGTAGGTCCAATCTCATCTTTCCCAACTTGGGTATAATCCGGGTTGCTGAGACCTCGGATTGGTGTCCTTCTCCTCCTTTCCCCTCGCCGAGTTATGTTAGAGGCTTTATGTGAGCTGTGTGGAGTAACTTCCTTTTTCATCCGTTTCCCCTTGATCAAAGCAAACAAGCTCTCATAGTGTAGTATTTAAAAACACATAGAATTTATTGAAAGAATCCATTTACATTTATGATAAAAAACTGTGCATTCAATCTCTATCTCCAGCGGGGTCATGGCTCCCATGTGCTGCCTGCGCAACGTCACCCGACTCTGCCCAGCGTGTATCGCCACTACCACGTGACTTCCTCAGGGCTCAAAGGTCAGGTGACCATGCCTATGGGCTTTAAAAAGCTGTCACCCAACATCTGACCTTTGACCCCCGAGGAAGTCACCACCTATTGGGTTTTTACATTGGATCATGTTGGTAATTTTTGCTTTTTCATAGAACATGTTATGTTTCCTCTCCTGAAGAAGTGCAGTTGATCCACAAAACGCATCAAGCTTATAGGGTACAGTCATGTCCCTAACATTCAGTTAATTTTTCACCTTGATACAACAATTTTGTTTTTCCAATTGATCTTATGATATGCGGTATTTATGGTTTACATTACTGGGTACTGCAATATGTCACCATGTGATATATGATTATGCTAGAACTACATTTACAGTATGTGCCACTATGTGACCCATGTGTACATATATGAATTGTTTTTATAAATATACCATATTTATCGGCGTATAACATGCGCCGGTGTATAACACGCGCCGGCCTATAACACGCACCCCAAGTTTAGGAGGGTATTTTAAGAAAAAAAAATTTTTAAGGATAAAAATTACATTTAAATGCCCATCAATGCAGACTTATCAGTGTCCATCTGCAGCCTCGTCAGTGTCCATCTGCAGCCTCGCAGTGTCATCTGCAGCCTTGTCCCAGTGTCATTTTCAGCCTTATCAGTGTCCATCTGCAGCCTTGTCAGTGTCATTTGCAGCCTTGTCAGTGTCACTGCAGTTTAAATATGGCGCCGCCGAGATACACAGAGCCAGTCCTGTGTATCTTGGCTCCTCTCGGCTCCTCTCGGCTCCTCTCACAGTCCCGCCCTATGATGGACATAACACAGGACCAATGAAGGGACTGGGCGTGACTGTGAGCACCGCCGATATACATACATAGCCGAGTGTACTCTGCTAGACTCGGCTCCACTCACAATCACGTCCAGTCTCTGTGTTATGTCCATCATAGGGCGGGACTGGGTGTGACTGTGAGCGGAGCCGAGCCTAGCCGAGTACACTCGGCTATGTATGTATATCGGTGGTGCTCGCTCCTCCTCTCACAATCAATTGGGGATCGGCTGGGACCTGTGTATAACACGCACCGGTTTACCCCTGATTTTAAGGGGAAAAAAGTGCGTGTTATACGCTGATAAATACAGTATATATATATATATATATATATATATATATATATATATATATATATGAATTTTTTACTATCTAGTTATGTATCAATTGCTACGTGTCATGCCAGGTTTTGATGATAATAAACATGTTTACATTTTTTCAAGTTGCTAGTCCTATGGAGCAATACACACAGCCACCAATCCCACCTTAGATCTCTAATTGAAATGTGTTTTACATTTTGCCATAAAGAAATTCTGCTTGAATCCTTGTACTGTAGACCAATGCAAAGCTATCCATTTTCTGCAGGGTTTATGGGAGAGAATACAGACATCTCCTGGCTTTTATATTTGCTATTAATGAGATAAACAGCAGTCCAGATATTCTGCCCAACATAACTCTGGGATACCATGTGTATGATTCTTGTGGACATGTGAATAAAGCTATAAAAGACGTTCTACAGATATTGTCTGGACATACAAAGGAAGCTCCAAATTATTCCTGTATGGAGCGGGGTGCCCTGGCTGGTTTCATTGGAGATCTCAATTCTGACACCACCCTCAAAATGGCACAGCTGCTGAATCTATATGGTTACACCCAGGTAAGAAAAGCTGAATTTTCTATATTACATAAGGTTAGGAGAGCTATTCATCTTATGGTGAGGTGGGTCAAAAGGGTACAAATAATCCTTGTGGCAAAGCATCTGAAAAGTATAAGATTGGTCTAAAAAAAGAAGGCGGTGCTGTGTAGGGATGTGCCAATGGTTCAGTCCAACCTTTGGCTGTTATGGCATTTGGACAAATGCCTGAAATTTTGCCCATTCAGTCCCCTGATGATCACACCCTATATTACCAAAAGTATTGGGATGTCTGCTATTACACGCACATGTACTTTAATGGCATCCCAGTCTTAGTCTGTAGGGTTCAATATTGATTTGGCCCACCTTTTGCAGCTATAACAGCTTCAACTCTTCTGGGAAGGCTGTCCACAAGATTTAGGAGTGTGTCTATGGGAATGTTTGACCATTCTTCCATTTGTGAGGTCAGCACTGATTAGCAAGATTGGGAGCCTGATCCCCAGTCAGGCGACCAAAAAATAGTGGGGGCATGTTGGACTATTGCGGTACAGTACAAATAAATAACAATATAGAGAATATACCAGTGATAAAAAATGTATAGTCGATTTTATTGATGCAGAAGACAAATCATTGGTAACACACTACAGCAAGGTAAAAATAAAGAAAAAAATATATATTTATTTTTACCTTGCTGTAGTGTATTACCAATGATTTGTCTTCTGCATCAATAAAATCGACTATTCATTTTTTATCACTGGTATATTCTCCATATTTTTATTTATTTGTACTGTACCGCAATAGTCCAACATGCCCCCACTATTTTTTGGTCGCCTGACTAGGGATCAGGCTCCCAATCTTGCTAATTATTGATTTCTGGATGATGGTACATGTGTATTGTTGTTTACCTCAGTATCTTACCATAGAGGCCACTCACTTACCGTCAGGCACTGATGTTGGACGAGAAGGCCTGGCTCACAGTCTGTGCTCTAATTCATCCCAAAGGTGTTCTATCAGGTTGAGATCAGGACTCTGTGCAAGCCAGTCAAGTTCCTTAACCCCAAGCTTGCTTATCCATATCTTTATGGACATTGATTTGCGCACTGGCGGGCAGTCATGTTGGAACAGGAAGGGGCCACCCCCAAACTATTCCCACAAAGTTGGGAGCATGAAATTGTCGAAAATGTCTTCGTATGCTGACATCTTATGGGTTCCTTTCACTGAAACTAAGGGGCCAAGCCCAACCCCTGAAAAACAAACCTGCACCATAATTCCCCCTCCAGCAAATGATTTGGACCAGTGTACAAAGCAAGGCCCATAAAGACATGGGTGGGTGTGTTTGGGGTGGAGGAACTTGACTGGCCTGCACAGAGTCCTAACTTCAACCCAAAAGAACACCTTTGGGATGAATTAGAGCTGAGACTGTGAGCCAGAACTTCTCATCCAACATCAGTGCCTGACCTCTCAAATGCACCTCCAGAAGAATTGTCAAAAATTCCAATAGACACACTCCTAAACCTTGTGGACGGCCTTCATAGAAGAGTTGAAGCAGTTGTAGCTGCAAAGGGTGGGCAAACTCAATACTGAATTGACTAAGACTGGGATGCCATTACAGTGTGTATGTAAAGGCAGATGTCCCAATACTTTTGGTAGCATAGTGTATACGGAAGAAACATTTTAGGAAACTAGGAGCCACCAAAGTTATCGATGTCATTGGCTTACATGGCTGTTAATTCCCCCTGGCCATGGCCATATTTGGTCCCTTCCCTGTCATGTGTGCCGGGTCTGTTGGGTTTTTAGTTTGGACAGGTTGGCAGGTGACAGAAATCATAAATATTGATGGATTTACAATGAGGGGCTTTTCTTGGGTTCTTTTTTTTAATAAATGACTTGTAAAATTTGGGTGTATTTATCTATAGGTCACTTTTTTGTGAATGAGTAGGAGTACTATATCCCTCTTACTCATTCACATGGGGGGCCAGTATCTGGAGGCCCCCTTATTTTTAAAAGCCTCCCGCTTGCAGACCCCCACAACCACCGGACCAGGGTTGTGGGGAGAAGGATTAGCTATTGGAGGATCTTGGATCCCACATATAATTGAAAGAGGACTTTTAACACAAGTTTGTTTTGTTATTGAATTATTGTATTATTTCATATTCCATTGATCAGTCGGGGAGATTACTGTGCACATGGTGGTTGGATGGATATATTGTAAATGTAGAAGCACTGCATAATTCTACCATGTATAGTGTATACAGTATATAGAGTATCAATCCTTGTAGGTCTGAATATTATATGTATTGTAGTTGCTGTCAATGTAGTTTTTGGGGATTGATACAATGTGTGTATACAGTGCAAGGAAGGTATTGAAAAGACTGATCAAAGTAAATGGAAGTTTATTTTTTTTTAGTTTCATTTATAACTTGAATAAATTATTTTTTGCAAGACAATTTTGCATTTTTAACCCAAAAATGTATATATATAGAAATGAGAGTTATGGTTGAACAGACAGGCCCATGGTGGAAATGTAAACATTGATCTGGTCCATAAAGGATATACAGGTTCAGGAGCTGAGCTGGTAATTGTGTTTATACTCGGTTGTCCACCTCCAGCTAAAGACAAAATCAGTCTTGCAGTGGGAGTGTCTGGCCAGAAAACTGATGATCAGGAGACCCCTAGGTGGGATTACAGGAGGAAGATCTCTTAGAGGGGAATTTATCAAAACTGGAGCAGCCAGAATCTGGGGTAGTTGTGTATGGCAACCAATCAGCGTCCATATTTCATCTTTAAAGCTTAACTAAACAAGCTGAAGATAGAGGCTGATTGGTTGTTTCAGCTTCTGGCTGATCCCGTTTTTATAAATTCTCCCTTAATATCTTATGATCTTTCACTGATAGCTGTAATCATTTATAAAATAATAAATTTGCTAAAATTTTATAAAAGCACCACTAAAATCTGCTTATAGATCTCTTGTAGACAGCTCAGATGACATGTTTGTTGCTCTTAAAAAAAAAAATTAACATTTTCTACGGTTTTCTTCTGTCCATTTGGACATACACATGAGCGGAATGTCCGACAGAGAAAGTCTGACGGAAGCTTTTCATCGTCTATCGTGTGTATGCCTCATCGGACTTTTCTTTTCAAAAATTCTGATGGCCCTAGAAATGTTCTAAATATTTCAGACGGAACCAATTCCTATCGGTAAAACCACTCGTCTGTATTCTGTTCCGACGGACTAAAAATTACGCATGCTCTGAAGCAAGTATAAGACGGAATCTATTGGCTACTGGCTATTGAACTTCCTTTTGCTAGTCCCGTCATACGTGCTGTACGTCACCACGTTCTGGATGGTCAGACTTTGGTCGGACTTTGGTTTGACTGTGTGTAGACAAGACCGCTTAAATGGAATTCCGTTGGAGCTCCGTCAGAGAAACCTTTGGAGATTATTCTGATGGCAAAACCGGTCGTGTGTACGTGGCATTAGAGTTCCAGATTAATTATACAGACTTTTTTTTTTTCTTTCTAGATTAGTTATGGAGCTAGAGATACTTTATTAAGTAATAGAAAGAGGTATCCAAATTTTTTCCGGACAGTTCCGGATGATGAGGTGCAATATGTGGCCATAGCAAAGTTACTGGAAAGGTTGAAGTGGAACTGGGTCGGGATCCTTACATCTGATGATGAATACGGAGAGAGGGAGATCCGACAACTCAGCAAACATTTATCTAATCATGGAATTTGTATTGAATTCAAGATTCTGGTGTCTATAAAGAATTATAATAAAATTCCTCCAGAGCTGCGGACCTCAACTACGGAAGTTCTTATTATTTGTGGCTCAGTTAGTCTGACTTATTACAAGTTTTTGTATAATAATATCCCTTATCACACAGAGAAAACATTTATTCTACCAGATTCTTGGTCAATGAGTGAAATGTTTTTTAATATCAATAACTGCAGCTTGGTGTTTACGTTCCCCCTTCTCTACATAAAGGGATTGCTGGAATATTTTTATAGTATTTATCCATCCAGCCGCCCAAATGACCCACTGATGGAGGATATTCTCATAACTGAATATAGATGCTTTTCAAATAACCAAATGAAAAATGTCCTTATTCCACTCACATTTAGACATCCTCTTAAGGACTGCAGTTTGGAGACACGTCCACTTGATTTATATTATCCTGATGAGAAATCATCCTATAGAGTGTATATTGCAGTCTACATTTTGGCTCAAGCATTACATGACATGGATTTCTCTTTTAAAATAAATAACAAAAAATCTGAAATAAATCCACACACACTAAAGTATAAGGTGAGAGCGTCCAATGAAAGTTTACTCGTATCTTTTTATACTCGGTCAGTTCAGTACTGGAACACAATGTGCCCAGACAAAAATTACACCCAGTTTAGGTTCATGTTTAGTTTTTGAGGGTTTTTTTTATTTTTGCACCCATGTTTAAAAAATCAATTAAGGCCTGAAGATTATTTAAAACCCCTAAACAAGGAGTCTCATACTGGTGGCCCCCCAGCTGTTGAAAAACTACAAGTCTCATGAGGCATTCCAAGGCTGCCAGTTACAAGCTTGACTTCCACAGGCAGAGGCATGATGGAACTTGTAGTTTTGCAACAGCTGGAGGGCCACCAGTTTGAGGCCCCTGACTTGAACAGTATACAGTATATTTTCTGAAAGCAGAGACCCTGGAGAAACAATGCTTGCTGTATCATCTTTTTCTGTCACATGATATTAGTGCAATGGTTTACCAAATGTAATCTTTTGTTCTCAGAATAAGATACACTAAGTTCATTTTAGGGCATACAAATGTAATATATTACCTACTTATTTGGTAGAATATAAAAGATGAAGTTGCACTGAATAAATAGATAGCCAGTATGTCAAGCCTTAAAATGACCGGCACCTCTGAAATGGTGACAAACTTTAGTACCTTTACTTTTCCATAGGTAATGCTATTAAGGCTAAGTTCACCTTTTGGAACATGTTACATGGCACATCAGTATTTAGGGTGTAAAGTGTTCCAGCACATGTTCTCTCACACGTCCCCATGCCAGTGGGTAGTGGGTTCCTCTCCCCCAAAACCGCAGCCACATTTAAAACCAGCATTGCTTGCAGGACTCTGCCCACACAGCCATGTCATTCACATGAATCTATGAATGAAAAAAAAACAAGTCCTTCCATCATGGCAGACATAATTGTAGTATCAATGGACTGCGGTCATGCTGATCAGTGCACTCATATAGTTACATAGTTACATAGTAGGTAAGGTTGAATAAAGACAATAGTCAATCCAGTTCAACCTGTGTAGGTGCACATGTGTCAGTGTCTATAATTATTTCTTATATCCCTGTATGTTGTGTTCTTTAAGACACACATCCAAGAGTCTTTTAAAAATATCAATACTCTGTGCTGACAGCACCAATTGTAGGAGAGTTCCACATCCTTATTGCCCTGACAGTGAAAAAAACCCTACGCAGTTTAAGGTTAAACAGCTCCAATCTCATTGTGTGGCTCCGTGACCATACTTTACGGCATACTTGGTCCAGCGGACCAGAGTCCAGCGGACAATTTGATCGTGTCTGGGGTCCAGCGGACTTTTTTCCCCAAAGTTTGACGGACCTAGAAATGAAACATGTTTCAAATCGAGTCCGGTCGAAAAGTCCGCTCTTCTGTATGCTAGTCCGACGGACAAAAATTGGCTACTGGCTATGAACTTCCTTGTTTTAGTCTGGTTGTACGTCATCACATACAAATCTATCGGACTTTGGTTGACCGTGTGTAGGCAAGTCCGTTCATTTGGAAAGTCCATCGGAAAGTCTGTCGAAAAGTCTGCCAGACAAAGTCTGCCGTAAAGTCTGCTTGTGTGTACGCGGCATTACGCTCCTTCAGACTGAATCATTTTTTTCCTATGCTGGGATCACCATTGAGTAGGGATGAGCTGAACACCCCCAGTTCGGTTCGCGGCAGAACATGTGAACAGACAAAAAATACAGTGCAGCCGTAGTGCAGTTGTTACTCCTTTTATGGTGGTGTACACAGTACACAATGCAATGCAGCTGTAGTGCAGTTGCTACTACTTTTCTGGTGGTGTACACAGTACACAATACAGCGCCACCAATGAGAGGCAGACGCTCACAGACCACTAAAAGAGGGCAAGTAGGCTCTGTGTCTACAGTCCACAGTGCTGGCCATGGCCATGGTGCATCTTCTGCAGATGACCATGGGGCACGCTTGTCCTTTTTTTCTGCTGCTGGGACAGGGGCAGGAAAATTGGGCCTTTGGTGGTGGTGGTGCCACAACACTGTAACCCCTCACAGATACTCTTGTTGGGCGCAGGAACGGGCCCTGCGGTGAAATATTAGATCAAAAATTGTAATTACACGCCCCTGTTACACAGGGACAGAAAAATTGGGTCTTAGGCAGTGGTGGTGGTGCCCTAAACCAAAAATATTGTTGGAAGCTAGCATCATAATGAGGCCTTTGTCCCCATGTTGATGGGGACAAGGGTCTCATCCCCACAACCCTTGCCAGGTGGCTGTGTTGCGGTCTGTGGGCGGGGGGCTTATCGGAATCTGGAAGCCCCCTTTAACAAGGGGACCCCCCCAGATCCCGCCCCCTGTTTGAAATGGTAACGGGTACATTGTACCTGTACCATTTCACAAAAAAAGTGTAATTTTTTTTTAAAAACACAACACCCTTTGGGACAAGTCCTTTATTAAAAAATAAAAATGTCCCACAAAGTCCATTCATCTTCTTCTCTTGCTCCGCCGATGGACTGAAACCCCCCCGCAGGCCACCACTGATCTGCCTCCATGGGAGGCTCCCACTGTCTGACGCGTCCTCGCAGGTGACAGTTCTTTTATAACTGAGGGCGGGGCCACACGGTGACGTACCCGGCTGACCCCGCCCCCCTCTGATGCACGGGGACTTCCCAATGGCTTTCCACTCGGGTCACCCGGGTACGTCACTGTGTGGCCCCGCCCTCAGTTATAAAAGAACTGTCATCTGCAAGGACGCGTCATACGGCGGGTGCCTCCCATGGAGGCGGATCAGTGGTGGCCTGCGGGGTTTTTTTTTTTCAGTCTGTCGGTGGAGCGAGAGAAGAAGATGAATAGAGTTCATGGGACATTTTTATTTTTTTTATTTTTTAATAAAGGACTTGTCCCAAAGTGTGTCTTGTGGTTTTTTTAAATTTTGACACTTTTCTTGTGAAATGGTACAATGTACCCGTTACCATTTCAAACAGGGAGGCGGGATCTGGGGGTCCCCTCGTTAAAGGGGGCTTCCAGATTCCGATAAGCCCCCTGCCTGTGGACCCCTGCAATCACCCCAAAGCACCCTCCCCATGTTGAGGGCATGTGGCCTGGTATGGTTCAGGAGTGGGGCGCTCTCTCACCCCCCCTCTTTTCCTGCGGCCTGCCAGGTTGTGTGGATAAGGATAAGGGTCTGGTATGGATTTTGAGGGGGACCCCTACACCATTTAAAAAAAAATTGGCACAGGGTTCCCATTAATATCCATACCAGACCTGAAGGGCCTGGTATGGAATTTGGGGGGGCCCCCACAAAATGTTTTTTTAATTTTGGTTCAGGGTTCCCCTTAATATTCATACCAGACCCAAAGGGCCTGGTAATGGACTGGGTGGATCCCATGCGTTTTTTTTTCAATGACTTTTATCTGTATTGCCGAGACCCAACAATTTATTATAGCCGCTATTACTTTTAAATTACTTTTTTTTCCTTTAGAAATGTAATTTTGCTCTCGGAAATATTCTAAACACTGGAAAAACATGCTACTTTCCAGGCATACTATAGACACCCCCGAAATTTACAAAATGTACAAAATTTAAAGGAATATTTCACTTTTATTGTTTCACTTTAAGCATTATTAAAATCACTGCTCCTGAAAAAATGGCAGTTTTTAAAACTTTTTTTGCATTGATACATGTCCCCGGGGCCAGGACCCAGGTCCCCAAACACTTTTTATGACAATAACTTGCATATTAACCCTTAAAATTAGCACTTTCAATTTTTCACGTTCATGTCCCATAGACTTTAACAGTGTCTGCGTGTTTGAACAAATTTTTTGCCTGTTCACGTGTTTTGCTGCGAACCGAACCAGGGGGTGTTCGGCTCATCCCTACTGATTACTACTAATGATATTTTTTCTCAGGTAAATTTTTGTATATAGTCCCTTATCATCTCCTCTAATAATTTACCTACTATTGATGTTAGGCTGACTGGCCTGTAGTTTCCAGGGATTTGTCTATGCCCTTTTTTGAATATTGCCCACATAAAAAACGAGGAAGGGAGGATGGTTACAGATAACACAGAGAAGACAACTGTACAAAATGCCTTCTTCGCCTCAGTTTTTATGCAGGAAAAGAAGAGGTATATTGTGAAAGTACTGTTAGTGACACATCACAGGACATACCCTCGTGGCTAACAGAGGCCGGAGTGAAGGAAAGACTTAATAAACTCAATACAAATAAATCACCAATACCAGATGGCTTGCACCCGAGAGTCCTCAAAGAATTCAGTCAGGTTATAGCCAGACCAATTTTCCTAATCTTTGTGGACAGCATACTGACAGGAAGTGTACCAGCTGATTGGAGAAAAGCCAATTTGGTATTTGCGCAAATGCAGCGAGGTCTAAAAAATCAGTTGCACCTTCTTTTTATTCTAGAGATCCTTTCCTTTAGAAAATGTATGGTTTCAGGGGTCTTTCAGAAATTCTGAAAGCTGTAAGGGAAAAAACCTTCTTAATTTTTTGAGAAATTTGGATATTTACATTTTTGCGTACGTTCGATTTTCACCTTTTCGCAAAAAGGCCCACTGTAAAAATTACAATTTTTTGTTATTTATTAACTGCATACAGGATATGCTTTTATATTTAATAGGGATTTAGCAGGAATTTTGTAAAATTAGCTGTGTTTTTATCTGCTAATAATGATTTTAGTGTATATTTTGCGAATATATTGTTTCGATAAACATTTGCGCAAATACCACATGGTCTAAAAAATCTGTAGAACCTTCTTTTTATTCCACAGGTCATTTGCTTTCAGAAAATATATGGCTAGAGAAATTTGGATATTTACACTTTTGAGCCTGTTAGATTTTCAATTTTGCAAAATTTACCAAAAAGGCGCAATTTAAAAGTTACAAATATTTGTTATTTATTAACTCAATACAGGTTAAGCTTTTATATTTAGTAGGAATTTTGTAAAATTTGCTGTGTTTTTATCTGCTAATAATGATTTTAGTGTATTTTTAACAAAAATAGTGTTTTGATAAACATTTGTGCAAATATCATTGTGCCCTAGAAATCAGTAGTACCCTATTTGTATTCTACTGGTCATGAGGTTTAAGAAAATATATGGTTTGGGGGTCTTTAACAAACTCTGAAAACTGTAAGGGAAAAAGAAAAAAGCAAAGAAAAAATTGCAAAAATGGCCTGGCCACCTGAGGTGTAAAAATGGAGCATAGAGCAGATCGCATTACAAAACATTATTTCCTGGCTGAGCGAGCCGGGGACACCGAAAATTTGACCTGGAAGTGATGTCAGAGACATCACTTTCCAGGTCACAAGAAGAAGCCGAGGAGAGCGGATGTGTGTCCGCTTCTCCTTCCCCTCCAGCCACCAGCACCCGCCATGGAGCTCTCAGGCCCACAGATGGGCAAGCAGAGCCTGGTAAGCATGGCGGGGTGTGGCGGCGGGGGGGTGCTGGTACTAGGGCTGTCTGAGAGCAACCCATTGGCAGCAGCACCACCTGAATGCTCTCACCTGACAGGCAGGAGGCTGCCTGTCAGTTTCACACACAATCCCAGTGACTGCAGCCACCAAATTGTGTGCAATGCCTTCACCATCAGGTCCGTATGACATACGGACCAGGCGGTGAAAGGGTTAAGTGAATACCTCTTTTCCAGAGTGAATACCTGTAATCTATCAGTCCTCATAGCTGAGATCCTCTGTCCTCCTTGTTAATTTTGTTGCCATTTGCTGACCTCTTTATAATTTATCAACATCTTTCCGGAGGATTGGTGACCAAAACTGAACTGTATATTCAAGATGAGGCTGAGCCAGTGTATTGTAAAGGGGTAGAATTATTGATTTATCTCTGGAACGATCACATTCACAAAGCAAATTGTTTATAAATAGTCCCAATAAAATGTATCTGATTATAAATGTTCAGCAAACAGGTCATCTCATCCTGATGACATTCTCTGATTGATATATAGCTAGATAAACAATCTATAGTCAAAAAAAATGACTGAATGTTATAAATACTTGTTACCTATAATTATTTTTGTAATTTTTTAAGCTGTCCCGCTATGTAAAAGAAGTCCAGTACAAGGATCCGAATGGCAAGGTCATGATTTTTAATGCTAAAGGAGAACTGCCCAGCCCAATGGACATTGTAAATTGGATTACAAGAATTAAAGGTAGAAATATCACTGATTGGATGATTGTGGGTCACTTTGATGGGTCCCTTCCAGAGGGTCAGCAACTTACACTAGAACCAGAGCTAATTTCATGGAAAGGAGACAAGGTGAGTTACACCGGGAAAGCTGATCCAGAACTTATACAAGAAACATACTAGTTTTGACCCTACAGACCATCTCCAGACAAAACCTAACCCCCTCCCCCCATCCTATTCATAGACAGCCAACATCTGCCCCAACTCATTCCATGGTGATTAGATGAAGGTGTCAGTGCTGGTTGTGTGGATATAAATGCCGGGATATGTTCCCATCACTCTATATAACTGAAGAAGTGGATAAACTATAAAACATCTTCTATATTACAGAACAAGTCCAGCTGAACGTGACTGACTACTATTACTTTCTCCTCCTCATCACACAGACCAGGATATAGACACTCATAGAAGGACCCTGACTCCTGTGTACAGAAGAAGATAAAAGACTTTGGAGTGGAATGACCGCCAGTATTATCCATGGCCAGATTCTACCCAGGCCTTCTGAATTCATCAGACTGTAAAAAAAAAAAACAGTTTAGAGTAGTAATTCCCACAATCAGAAATTTGCAGTTACTGTATATACATTAAAAATAAAAAAACAAGGAGCTACCTGGATTTCTGTGTGAGTTACTCCTAAAATGCGGTTGATTTTTGCATATAGTTACATAGTCAGCCCAGTTCTCCAGGAAACCAAACCCCTCTTTTCTACACCAGCTCCTCAGCCACTTGTTTACTTCCTTAATCTCCCTCTGCCTTTCTGGTGTGGCTCGAAGTACCGGTAGTATTTCTGAGAATACTACCTTGGAGGTCCTTTTCCTCAATTTTGCTCCTAAGTCCCTAAAATAGTTTTTTAGGACACTCCATCTTCCTCTGACTTTGTCATTGGTGCCAATGAGCCCCATGACAGCCGGGTCTTCCCTAGCCCCTCCCAGTAATCTGTCCACCAGATCTGTGATGTGCCGAATTCGAGAGCCTGGTAGACAACATACAGTTCGGTGCTTCAGGTCTTTGATTGTCCTCTCTGTCCTTATAAGAATTCTAATAATTTTCTCTTTGGATTTTTTTTCTTCAATAGGTTTTTATTGCACACCTGATTCACAAGCAAACGCCCTACACCCTGTGATACCTCCACTGCGCTTCTGAATAAGTAAAAAAAGTATAATTTAAATAAACTATAGCTGCCACTTAATATGTAACAAATACGTGAATTTAAACCTCTAGAGATAAGTGAGTAAATAGAGTAAGAGTAAATAGTAGCGCTCAAATAAATAAAAAAATATGAAAAAAAGAAAAAAAAAAATAAAAAAAAAAATAAAAAATAAAAAATAAAATTAAAAATGTGCTAATAAAAGCAATGATCGATATAAATGAACAGTATAGGTATATATGTGTGAATATTGACAATAATACCCTCACTGAAAATCAGTCACAATGTGAATGTGATCTGACAAAAAAGTTATTGGTGAACACTGTGAGGAAACACATCATATCACATAATAATCAAAACAACACACCCTGTGACAGATGTGAAAATAATGAATAAAGTGTTAACATGAAGTTCATAAATTATGAATATTCCGATGAATGGTCTGAAAAAATCTATAAATGTAAACTTTTGGTTGTTCTTTGTGATCTTCCACCACACCTCAGTGTTTGTGTTTCCACTCCCACTTAAAGATTTGCACTCACCAGCTACAATTATCCGATCAGCCCCTACCCTGTCCACCTTTAGGAGATCCTTGAAAACTCATTTATTCAGGGAAGCTTATCCCACACCCACCTAACTGTCCCTGAGCCACCCCCATCAAATCATTCTTTGCAGCCATAACCTTTTGTACCACCACCCCCTCCCTTTAGAATGTAAGCTCTATGAGCAGGGCCCTCCTGTACCTTTTGTATTGAACTGTACTGTAATTGTGTTGTCCCCCTTATACATTGTAAAGCGCTGAGTAAACTGTTGGCGCTATATAAATCTCGTATAATAATAATAATACAATTGCCTCCCACTCTCGTGTTTGGCATAACTCGCCTCAACCCACACTTATTGGGGACTAAAATGTGACTTGATGTCTTGATATAATATTTCACAGCAGGGCCCAGTCCAGCACCCACCAAGAGTAACTGTGAGGGCTTACAGTGTTCTGGTACTACCAACACCTAAGGTCCAATTTTCCACAGAGTGTATAGGGCAGGCCGTATAGTATATACAGGCGGTCCCCTATTTTCAAACATCTGACTTACAAATGACTCCTACTTAGAAACTGAGGGAGACAACAGGAAGTGAGATGAAATCTACCCCTAGGAAGGAAAAATTCTCTTCTGTAAGAGTTAATATGGGAAAAAGGTGTCTCCACTGATGTTTTATCACCAATCCTTGTTTCCCTAATAACCCAAAATGTTCTAAATCCAATTGTCATTGGGACAGAAAATGAGGTGAAATCTTCTGAACAGGGGCACAGACAGCAAAACAAATGTTACAGGGGTGATGATAACCCCTCCCTATGTTATCCAAAAAGCTTAAAACAAGATTTTTTGGCTGGAGATACACTTACAAACTGTACCTGTTCCAAATCACAAACAGATTAAACTTAAGAACAAATCTACAGTCCCTGTCTTGTTTGTAACTCGAGGACCGCCTGTATACTGTTCAGAGTAAATGGGCCTGGGGGCCCCATGCCTTTTTTAAAATTTGGGTGTGGGGTTCCCCTTAACATCCATACCAGACCGAAAGGGCCCAGTAATGGGCTGGGGGGGGGGGGGGGCAACATTACATTACAGCTGCAAGCAGTTTTAAATGACTTTTATTCCTTTAGAAATGTCATTTTGTGCAGGGACTGTTCTAAACACGGGAAAAATGTGCCACTTTACAGGCATACTATAGACACCCCCCAGGTACGATATTTAAAGGAATATTTCACTTTTATTGTTTCACTTTAAGCATTATTAAAATCACTGCTCCCGAAAAAAATGGCCATTTTTAAAACTTTTTTTTGCATTGATCCATGTCCCCTGGGGCAGGACCCGGGTCCCCAAACACTTTTTATGACAATAACTTGCATATAAGCCTTTAAAATTAGCACTTTAGATGTTTTCATGTTCGAGTCCCATAGACTTTTTAATGGTGTTCGCGTGTTCGCACAAACAAAATATTTGATCGATCAATTATCTACTTGTTGTGCCACATCCTAAATTCGAGTTTAGAGCAAAGGAAGTTCCCCTAGTGGACTTTGAAGGCACATTTTTTAAGAAAATATTTAAAAAAAAGGTATGTAAAGTAGATAACAGTTTATTAGTTACAAAAAATAATCAAGTGAATCACATAGTTACAAAGTTAAAAACAAGGAATGCATTTCCGTAAATATAGAAGTTGATACCAATACATGTGCACCCGACGCGTTTCGGAGTTACTTATGCCTCCTTCTTCAGGGGTGATTGTAGGGTTTGCAACAAGAATTTTCTATATGGGAAATAATATGTATAACATAGACATGATGAGTGCACAATAAAGGAACGTAAATACAAAATCTATAGTTGTATGAGTCTGTATACATACACATTCATTTCTCTGTTTACACTTACATTGGTATCTACGGATATAGGTTGTGCATTCCAGGACGAATTAAAAGAAACATAGATATGTTGACGTACTGCCCATCGGACACGCTCCCTGGTCGTGGTGTGTAAAACTTTAGTGAAGTATAGCAGGAGTATTCACATAGCCACTGTCAAGGTGGAGGTAGAGACGTATAGATATATAGGGTGGTTTTATTCTTCCTTCCAGTAGGAAGAAAGGCCCAGGGTTAGCGGGCATATGACAGTTTAGATCTGAGGTCACACTGGGGCCAAATGTGTATCCTGTAAATCATGAAGATATATATATATGTAAGGATGTGCATACATATAGATAATTAAAGTAGTACATGGAGAATCCAAAAGCTGTATCCTACCTGGTCCGCCTACAATAATGGGGGGCAGTAACTGGTGGTAAATATGGATCAGATGTGGTTCAGAAAGCTGGAGAATCAACATAGAAATGGGAAGTATATTAAAACCCTGGTTGGTGAGAGGGAGGGGGGGAGGGGGGGGGGGGGGGAAGAGAAAAAGGGGGGGGGGGGCAGGGGAAGGGGGGGAGGGGAAGGGGGGGGGGGGGAAGAGAAAAGGGGGGGGGGGGGAAAGAGGGGGGGGAGGGAAGGGGGAGGAAGAGAAAGGAAAGGAAAAGGAGGGAAGGCAAGGAACAGAAAGTAGAAGAGGGGGAGGGGGGGGGGGCAGTTCGGAAAGGAGGGGGAGGGGAAAGAAGAAAGAGGGAAGAAGGGGGGGGAGGAAGGTAAGAGGAGGGAGGGGAAAGAGAAAAAGAGAGAGAAAATATAGTGAGTGAGAAAGCAGAAAAGAAAGATGTATGACATCTAGATAGCATAAATGACTAGTGATTTCAATGAGGAAGGATAGATCACCAAGCATATCATAAGAGAAGGGAAAGCCCCAGAACATAGTAGATAGCGGGTGAAGCAAATATAGTATGATAGGCAACAGGCAGGGTTTACAACCAGTGACTTCAACATAGAGATCCATGTCAATAGGTAGGGGATAAGTTACTAACCAAGTGTCACAGCACCTCGCACCAAGAGCGTCCTGTCTGCAGCAGATGACGCCTGGTGTGGGCTGGAGCCGAATATATAAAGCCCTCCCCACCTATCAGCTGTTGATGGAGGAGATACAACAGCTGATTGTGGTGAGGGAGGGACGGATACACTAGGACTGGCCCCCCGGGTGGAGCGCGCGCCGCCAGGCATCCACAGCGCATGCGGACGCAGACGTCGTGAGGCGTGGCCACGCCCACTGCACCCGCCGGCACGTCTGGCTTCCCCAACGGACTGCGCATGTCCGTTGGGGTCGCAAGATGGAGGACAGATGATTCTGTACCTCACACAGCGCCACCATGAGTCCAAACTTAGCTCAGGCGGCTCTTTTCGTGCCGGGCGGATCACAGATCATAATGTGAAGCTAATAAGTAATAAGTCAAAGCATAAATTAATGCAACTGAACAGGGGAAAAATAGTATCACATCTTTTGCTATCCCAGGGAAGCAGGGCCGATAGGCAGTGCGATACGGGTTAGGAGTGAAACCCGATGGGGGAAAACATTTCAAACATGACAAAGTAGTAATTATGTACAGATATTACAAGTACAATTCGAGGACAAGTTATACAGATAGAGTGATATCAGGTTATATGCATATAGTCCAGAAATCAATAACCTAGAGTATCATACAATATACATAATAGAAAACAACATTACAATACATGACCTAGAGTGGCATACTGTATAATATAGAGACTGTATGTCCTATAGTATAATTAGGATTGCCCCTATATGCGGGTCAAGGGGGGGCCCCAATATGTAATAGTCGGGCTCGATTACTGTAACGAATGTTGGGTATGGGGTCTTTTTTCTTTTTTCTATTAGTGGGTATGGAAAGCAGATATATGGGGGGGTATCTCAAAACATATGGGGGGGCCCCATAGCCAATAATAGAGTCCCCTATGTTTGAGGGCAGTGATAGATGGAATAGATGTAGTCGGCTGGTCTCTAATGTCACCCCAAGCATATAGTTGTCTGTGGGGTAGTCCTCCCTATTGTTCTCTGCCGCCGGAGGAAAAGCCTTCGAGGAAGGGTTTAAACCAAATGGTTTCGTTTAGGCCTGGGGGTTCGGTAGCCCTTAGGTTATATATCCATCGAGACTCTAATTGCAGCAATGTCTTGTTCCAGTCCCCTCCCCTTGACTCTGGATGTACCCGATCCAAGATGAGAAATTTGATTTTTGGGCATATGCCATTATGTACTGTTAGGGTGTGTCTCCCCAGTGGGAGGTCCGGATCCCCAGTTTCCATGCTTACTAGGTGTCTATATGCCCTCTTCCAAAATTCTGTCTTGGTTTTTCCTACATAAAAGCAGGTACATTCACACAGGAGTAAGTAGACAACCCCAAAAGTCCTGCAATTAGCAAAGTGTTTGGGGTGGAAAGATTGACCATTTGGAAGGGTCGGGTTTCTAGTTGTAAGCATGTATTTACAGTATCTACATTTGCCACACATAAATGTCCCCTTGTATTTACAGTGTATCTTATTATTCTCTGCCTTGAATTCACTGGCTGTGATTTTGTCTCCCAGGGAGGTGGTTCTTTTAAATGTAAAGAGGGGTCTCTGTGGGACCAGTGGTCCTAAGGTTGGATCGCATTGTAGCATGTGCCAATACTTTGTCACAATATTCCTCACCTGTCTGTGTTGATTATTGAATTTGGTAATGATTCTAAGAGTACCAATATCATTCTTGTCAGACTTGTTGGCTTTTTGAGAATATAGTAATTCCTCTCTTGGCTGCAGGAGGGCTTTTTTGAAAGAGCGTTTCAAAGACGCATGGGAATACCCCCTTAGTAATAGCCTATCGCGTAGCCTATTCGCCTCCAGTTTGAAGGTGTCACTATCTGAGCAGTTTCGTTTTGCTCTCAGGTACTGGCTGTATGGAATAGAGTTAAGGAGGGGTTTAGGGTGGAAACTGCTTGCATGTAATATGGCATTGCTTGCGGTTGATTTCCTATACAGTTTGCTAATGACACTACCTTCCTCACCTCTGCAGACCTCTACATCAAGAAACGTGATACACTGTTTATCAAATGACATAGTGAAGTTTAGGTTGAAATCATTGCGGTTCATCCTCAATAGACACTCCCTGAGGAGGTCGATCGGTCCGTCCCAGACGATGAAGAGGTCGTCGATGTACCGGTACCAACATAATATGTGGTCCGTGTACATCGACAAGCCCTCATCACCTAGGAACATGGCCTCCCACTCCCCCAGGTACAGGTTGGCATACGATGGGGCACAACATGTCCCCATCGCAACCCCCTGCACCTGGAGGTAGTGGGAGCCGTTGAAGGTGAATACATTATGGCTGAGGATATGTTCCAAAAGTGAAGTAATGAATTCACTATATGTAGGGTCCAGATCTTGTGTTGTGCGTAGAACATGTTTTATGGCTGCTACGCCCTTCTCATGGGGGATAGAACTATAGAGAGATTCAACGTCAATTGTGACAAACATGGCATGTTCGGGGATTTTTAGTTGGTCAATAATTTGTAGAAAGTGTACTGTGTCCTTTACAAAAGAGGGGAGAGCATGAACAAATGGTTTAAGTACTTCATCTATCAGCCTGCTCGCATTTTCACTAATGGCCCCTATGCCGGAGATAATCGGTCTGCCGGGGGGATTTTTGATGTCTTTATGGACTTTGGGTAGTGCATAGAATACTGGTGTACGTGGGAAGTCATTTCTGATAAACTGCCATAAGGATTTGTTGATAGTAGAATTAGAGTATGCCATATCTATCAGTGTGTAGAAATCTTTATTGTATTTCTTAACCAGACTCGCTGGTATGGGACGGTACCACTCTCGATTATCCAGTATTCTATTGCACATTTTGATGTAATCCTTATTGTCAAATACTACAAATACTACAATGTTCGCACAAATGTTTTGCCTGTTCGCATGTTTTGCCGCAAGCCGAACCGGGGGGTGTTCGGCTCATCCCTATTTCCACCAAGGTATACTGTACATGCTGCATCATTTTAAACATCAGAAGCTTGGCTGACCTACACTATTATATCTGTACTTTTGCTCTTGAATAGATCATATAGCTCTATATTATCTCAGGTCCCAAGAGGTCAATGCTCCGAGGAATGTCTTCCAGGGTTCCGAAAATCTGTAAGAGAAGGATATCACCATTGTTGTTATAATTGTGCTCCATGTTCAGAAGGAGAAATATCAAACCATTCTGGTAAGCTTTATGTTTCTTTAAGTATAAATTCTGATATTGAATTAGAAAATGAAAACATTTAAAGTCCTTTAAATTGATTCTGTACACACTTTACACTTTGCAGGCTGAATATCCCCCTAAATTGTATGAAATTATTGATTACTGATGGTGCCTTTCTGCACTTTTCTTCTACCTCTGACCCTTCTGGGAGTGTTGGAGGCTTTCTCAAGCAAGCAACTGGAAGCTCCTTCCTCCTCCTGTCTGTCTGACAAAGCCTCCGACACATTTGCATTTATATAAAAAAGAACTATCTGGAAAATTATTTCACAGAAGAGACCAAAAGTGATAAAATAAGGGAATTTCATTGCTACATACATAGTTACATAGTAGGTGAGGTTGAAAAAAGACACAAGTCCATCAAGTCCAACCTATGTGTGTGATTATGTGTCAGTATTACATTGTATATCCCTGTATGTTGCGGTCATTCAGGTGATTATCTAATAGTTTCTTGAAACTATCGATGCTCCCCGCTGAGACCACCGCCTGTGGAAGGGAATTCCACATCCTTGCTGCTCTTACAGTAAAGAACCCTCTACGTAGTTTAAGGTTAAACCTCTTTTCTTCTAATTTTAATGAGTGGCCATGTGTCTTTTTGAGCTCCCTTCCGCAAAAAAGTTTTATCCCTATTGTGGGGTCACCAGTACAGTATTTGTATATTGAAATCATATCCCCTCTCAAGCATCTCTTCTCCAGAGAGGATAAGTTCAGTGCTCACAACCTTTCCTCATAACTAAGATCCTCCAGACCCTTTATTAGCTTTGTTGCCCTTCTTTGTACTCGCTCCATTTCCAGTAGATCCTTCCTGCGGACTGGTGCCCAGAACTGGACAGCATACTCCAGGTGCGGCCGGACCAGAGTCTTGTAGAGCGGGAGAATTATCATTTTATCTCTGGAATTAATCCCCTTTTAATGCCAATATTCTGTTTGCTTTGTTAGTGGCAGCTTGGCATTGCATATCATTGCTGAGCCTATCATCTACTAGGATCCCCAGGTCCTTTTCCATCCATGTTAAAGTTACAGACTGTGTCATGGCCATCACCGAGGCTGAAGGTTCTTTTGTTTTTAGTAGGACATCATCACACTTTATTTATGACTAAAACTTTCTTGAGATAGTCAACATATACTGTATATTGTTCCAACTTTTTTTTTGTTTTGTACGCTTTTAATTCATATTTAACATTACCATCTTAACTACAAAAAACTTTAAGCAAACCACTTCCGGACTGCCATTTAGATTTACTGCTACAGAGTGGCCCTCCTGTGCAGGATCACATATATATACATGATTCTGCACCTCCACCTGCAGGGGGTGCACTTGCCCCTTCAGCGGACTGCTTCTGCTGTGATTGATCACAGCAGAAGCTGATCTGTGGGTGCTGAGTACTGGATGTCTGCTGGCACCCGTTGATCATCAGTAAAACACACAGAACCAAGATCTGCCTATGTAAACAAGGCAGATCTCTGTTCTGACAAGGGGGAAGGGGTGGATTATGTTTCCCTGAAAAGCACAGAATGAAATCCATCTCTTCCCCTAGTAAAAGCAGCACACACAGTACACAAAAACACTGGCTAGGTACACAGATAACCCTTTTATCGTCCCTGATGTTTAACCCCTTCCCAGCCAGTGTCATTAGTGCATTGACAGTGCATATTTTTTAGCACGGATCACTGTATTAGTGTCACTGGTTCCCACAAAGTGTCAAAAGTGTCAGCCACAATCATAGTCCCTCTATAAGTTGCTGATTACCGCCATTACTAGTATAAAAAAATAAAATAAATTCCATAAATATATACCACAGTTTGTATACCACAGTTCACATAAACCAATCAATATACACTTATTGGGATATTTTTTTTTACCCAGAACATGTAGCGGAATACATATTGGCTTTATGAATTTTTGAAGATTTATTTTTGAAATTTATGAAGAAATTGGATTGTTTTGAACATTTTTTATTGAATGTATTTTTCAAGATTGTTGGTCTTTTTTTGTTTATAGTGCAAAAAACAAAAAGTGCAGAGGTGATCAAAAAATGGCCTGGTCATAAAGGGGGGTAAATCTTCTGGAGGTCAAGTGGTTAAGGAAAAATACAGATAAAATATTTAATACTGTCGAATTGCTACCATGCCTAATGTTATTTTCACTTATTTTTACTCTACAGACAGTGAACTCTGCAAGAAGTGTCCTGAAAATGAATGGCCCAACAAAGCTAAAACTATTTGTATTGACAAGGTCATCGAGTATTTATCATATGAGGAGGACATTCTAGTTTTATTTTTTTCTATAACTTCACTCATATTTGCTACAACATCTCTCCTTATACTTGGACTATTTGTTTGGTTTCGGAGCACTCCCATAGTCAAAGCCAATAACCGGAACCTCAGCTTCATTCTGCTCCTCTCCCTCATACTGAGCTTCCTTTCTGTATTCCTGTTCCTTGGCCGTCCTGTGGATATTACCTGTATGCTGCAACAAGTCACTTTTGGAATTCTCTTCACCATCTCAGCATCTTCTATCCTAGCCAAAACCATCATGGTCTTCATTGCTTTTAAAGCCACCAGACCTGGAAGCCCTTGTAGAATATGGGTGGGAGTCAAACTTCCCAATACAGTCATGTTATTCTGCTCATCCATTCAGGTTATGAATTGCATTCTCTGGTTGTCCATCTCTCCACCATTTCAGGAGTATGACATGGACTCCTATCCTGGGAAGATCATCATTTATTGTAATGAAGGGTCAGTTATCGGGTTCTACTCTATGTTGGGTTATATGGGGTTTCTGGCAGCTGTGAGTTTTGTTCTGGCTTTCATGGTGAGGACATTACCGGACAGTTTTAATGAGGCCAAGTACATCACCTTCAGCATGCTGGTGTTCTGCAGTGTCTGGATTGCCATGATCCCGGCCTATCTGAGCACCAGAGGGAAATACATGGTGGCTGTGGAGATATTCGCCATACTGACCTCCAGTGCTGGAATATTATTGTGTATGTTTTCTCCAAAAATCTACATTTTACTTTTAAAACCTGAGCTGAACACGAGAGGGACAATGCTGGGGAAAAGAATGTTGTAAATGTAACACATTGATTTAATGTATAATGCTGTAGACCAGATTAAACAAGGTTAGTCAAATTGCTACCATCATCATTGTCATCATTATGAATGACATTACCATCAGCATTATGATTTTTTGGGTACATTGACTGCCTTCTGTCTGCCTATTGTACAGAAGTGGATGGAAGGTGGATGTTACAGGATTGGATGCTATTTTAGAGCCTCAATTTTTTCTTGCTCTTACATGACCCTAGCATGCACAAGCAAAGTACTGTGACTGCACCGTCCATTGGACAGTGCTGATCACAAAAAAATGCTGTGACCAATCAAACCATCTCCACCCAAAAACTGAAACACTGCTATCTGCTTTGCTTGTGTGTCTTAATAATTGCTGGTATGTTATTTTTGCTTAACAGTCTGTAGACCTGTCCACATTACAATGCTTTATTATCTCCCTTGTCTTACCCAGAATTATGGCCCGTTAACTTTAGTGCCCTCTTGCTAGTCTGTTTCTGGACTAAGAATTTTGCCCTGTTAACCAGCCAACCTTTATTACCTCGTGATTGCTAATTGAAATCCACCCACCACCCACCCCTATCAGTATAAATATAAGCTTCTTTTGGGGGAAGCATTTTCAGGGGGCACACATTTGCAACTGGGTCTTTCTCAAAGTGGGTGATTTCTATAAGTGGAAGCACTTCTGACTCTGCACTTCAGAGAATGCACAAAGCAAATGAACACAAGAAAAAACTTTGAAAAACACCAGACAGACATCAGGTGACCTTGTTTACCCCTTCAACCCTTTCTCCTTGTAACATGCACTCTCTCCTACTCCTTTTGACAGCTCTGTCCTCTATCCTTAAACTTAAACTATCTCTCCTTCACCCCTCTTCTCCCCTCCACAGCATATATATATATCACCCTCACTTCTGTCCTCTCCTTATTACTGCACCTACCAACTCCTGCTAATTCTAAATCCACACACACTAAAAATCTCTAAGACCCTGGGCCATGTCCCTTCATATATATCCCACTCCCGTATTACCTCCCTCACTCTCCTGCTTCTCCTAACCTCCGGAGATATATCCCCAAACCCTGGTCCTCCATCATTTAACTGTACCCCATGCACCCATCATCCTGCACCCTCTGGCAGCAGCCGCAATCAACACAATTTAGTTCCCATTTATATTCTTCCTAAGACCAGACTCCCTGTCTCTTGTGCCCTTTGGAACTCCCACTCTGTCTGCAACAAACTCACCTCTCTCCATGACCTCTTTATTGCCAGCTCATTTAACCTACTCGCCATTACCAAAACCTGGCTCCTCAAATCTGACACTGAGTCTTCTGCTGCCCTATCCCATGGTGGTCTTCTCTGGACTCACTCCCCCAGATCCAGTGGATGTAAGGGAGGAGGTGTTGGAATCCTTCTAGCCCCACATAGCACCTTTCAGGTACTACACCTACCTCCCTCTCTGTCACTCTCCTTTTTCAAAGCACACTGCTTTCGTCTTTTCACTCCGGTTTCTCTAAGGATAGCTGTGATCTACAGGCCCCCTGGACCGGTATCAACCTTTCTTGATGACTTCTCTGCCTGGCTACCCTACTTTCTTTCTTCTGAAATCCCCACAATCATTCTCGGGGACTTCAACGTCCATATTAATACTAACACTCCTGCCACTTCCAAACTTCTCAGCCTAACATCCTCCTTTGACCTGGAGCAGTGGATACATGCTCCTACTCACTCCGAAGGCAATACCCTTGACCTCATTTTCTCTCACCTTTGCACTCCATGCAACCTCTTTAACTTTCCATTCCCTCTCTCTGATCACCACCTTATTAGTTTCACTCTCTCCCTCTCCTCCACCTCCTCTCCCTCCAACCCCCTAAAAGTTACCCGCAGAAACCTACGTCATCTCAACCCTTCTCTTCTCTACTCTGCTATCGACAACATTTACAACAAAATCTCACCCCTATCCTGCACCAACCTAGCCACTTCTGTCTACAACACCTCACTTCTAGCCTCACTGGACTCAATGGCCCCCCTCACTACACACACAGAATCAGGCCCTGACCCCTTCAACCTTGGCAAACAGATGATACTAGAAGTCTGAAAAAATGCAGTCATGCTCACGAGCGCCAGTGTCATAAGACTAAGTCTCAGAGAGATTTCAACCAATATAAATCTGCCCTCCAAAAATACAATTCCAGCCTCCTCACTGGCAAGCAGACCTACTTTATCACTCTCATTAGCAACTTATCATCCCGTCCCAACCAACTCTTCTCTGCCTTCAACGCTCTACTTTGTCCTCCACCGCCTCCACCCACCAACTCACTTACTGCCCAGGAGATCGCCAATCACTTCAAACAGAAGATTGATACAATTCATGAGGAGATCTCTACTGTTCCGATACCCTCCATGCTTCACACTTCATGCCCACAGGCACAATCATTACTTCCCTCTTTCAACCCCAACACTATAGATGAGGTTGCTAAACTACTTGCTAATGTCCACCTTAACATTTGCCCTCTGGATCCTGTTCCCTCACAAATGCTACGTTCACCCTCTGGCTCTATGCTACACTCTCTAACCCACATCTTCAATCTCTCCCTCTCTTCTGGCATCTTCCCCAACTCTCTAAAACATGCACTTGTCAGACCCCTACTTAAAAAGCCCTCACTGGACCCATCCAATCTTAACAACCTATGCCCCATCTCCTTGCTCCCCTTCTTATCCAAACTCCTCAAACGTCTGGTCTACAACTGACTGAGCGTCCACCTCACTGATAATAGCCTTCTTGATCCCCTTCAGTCTCGATTTCATCCTTAACACTCCACAGAAACCGCTCTCCTAAAACTAACAAAATATCTACTAACGGCCAAAACAAATTGACATTATTCTGTACACCTACTCCTGGACCTCTCTGCTGCCTTTGATATGGTTGACCACCCCCTCCTCCTCAAAAAACTCTACGTCTTTGGTCTCTGTGACTGTACTCTTTGCTGGTTCTCTTCCTACTTATCCAACCACACCTTTAGCGTTTCCTACAACTCTACTTCCTCTTCTCCTCTTCCTTTCTCAGTTGGGGTCCCCCAAGGTGCTGTCTTGGACCTCTCCTATTTTCAATCTACACCTCCTCCCTGGGTCAGCTGATAGCCTCCCATGGCTTCCAATACCACCTCTACGCTGACGACACCCAAATCTATTTCTCTACCCCTCAGCTCACTCTCCTCACATATCACTAATTTACTTCAAGTGTATCAGTCTGGATGTCACACCACTTCCTCAAACTTAATCTATCCAAAACCAAACTTATAATTTTTCCTCCCCCATATGCCCCTTCCCCTGATCTCTCAGTCAAAATCAATGGCACAACTATAAGCCCATCCCCACATGCCAAGGTTCTAGGTGTCATCCTAGACTCTGAACTTTCCTTCAAGCACCATGTCCAATCACTGTCCAAATCCTGCCGCCTCAACCTCCGCAACATCTCCAAAATATGCCCCTTTCTAACCAATGACACAACAAAGCTCTTAATTCACTCGCTGGTCATCTCTTGCCTCGACTACTGCAACTCCCTTCTCATTGGCTTATCTCTACATAGTCTATCACCTCTTCAATCCGTCATGAATGCTGCTGCCAGACTCATCCACCTTACCAATCGCTCTGTCTCTGTTACCCCTCTCTGTTAATCCCTCCACTGGCTTACGGTCGGCCAAAGAATTGGATTCAAAATACTAACAACTACATACAAAGCCATCCACAATTTAGCCCCCCAGCTACATCACTAGCCTAGTCTCTATATACCAACCTACTCGTTCTCTTTGTTCCTCTCAAGACCTTCTGCTCTTTAGCTCCCTCATCACCCCCTCCCATGCTCGCCTCCAGGACCTTTCCAAAGCCTCTCCAATCCTATGGAATGCCTTACCCCTATCTTCAGAGAAGCCTACCCTACCCACACCTAACAACTGTTTTTTAATTTTCTCCATCAGCTCACCCCCCACAGTTATTACCTTTTGTTTCCACTTGACCCTCCCTTCTAGATTGTAAGCTCTAATGAGCAGGGCCCTCCGATTCCTCCTGTATTGATTTGTATTGTAAGTGTACTGTCTGCCCTCATGTTGTAAAGCACTGCGTAAACTGTTGGCACTATATAAATCCTGTTTATTATTAATATTAATAATAATAATAATAATAACCAACACCTGAAGTTAGCAGCTCGCCCCCACTTTGACCTCACATACTGATTGGAGTGTGATAGAAAAGAAAGATTCAAGATCACCAGCCAGTACAAGTACAATCCAGTACCAGCAGTACCAGAACCAGCTCCAGTCTTCCTTCTATTATCATTCATCCCTCTACAGCACAGATATCAAACACAAGGCCCACGGGCTGAATACGGCTCACCAGGCCTTGACATGTGATCCTCCAAACCAGTTCTGCAGCCTGAATGTGAACTCCATTCTAGATCTCACCCTCCGCTCCTCACTGTCACTTGTAAACACAGAAGTCTTCTATGATTACAAGGGACATCTTTGCTCTCAGTGGTTCCTGGAACTAACAGATCCCTGTACACACTCACAGTGGGGCACAGCGGGGACAGATCTCCAGAATCTGAGAGAGAAAACGATCTCCCTGCAGGGTGAACTCCATATTAATGACCATAATTGTGAAATGGGATGTCCAATCAGCGCATATAGGTGTGAAGGTCAGGTGACTACACATATTTGGCCATTAACCACTTCAGCTCCGGAAGGTTCACCCCCCTTCCTGACCAGGACATTTTTGCGATACTGCACTGCATTGCTTTAGCTGACAATTGCGCGGTCATGCGACACTGTGCCCAAATTATTTTCCTTTTTCCCCACAAATAGAGATTTCTTTTGGTGGTATTTGATCACTTCTGCAGTTTTTATTTTTTGCGCTATAAACAAAAAAAAACAATAATTTTGAAAACATTTTTTTACATTCTGCTATAAAACACATCCAATTAAAAATGTAAAAAAATCTAATTTCTTCATCAATTTAGGCCAATATGTATTCTGTTATATATTTTTGGTAAGAAAATCACAATAAGCGTATATTGATTGGTTTGCGCAAAAGTTATAGTGTCTACAAACTATGGGATAGATATGTGCAATTTTTTTTTTTTACTAGTAATGGCGGAGATCAGCGATTTTTAGCGGGACTGCGACATTGTGGCGGACAAATCTGACACTAATTGACACTTTTTGGGTACCAGTGACACCAGTACAGTGATCAGGACTAAAAAAATGCACTGTCACTGTACTAATGACACGGGCAGGGAAGGAGTTAACATCAGGGGTGATCAAAAGGTTAAATGTGTTCCCTGGGAGTGTTTTTTTTACTGTGTGGGGGATGGTTTATCTGTACAAAGACAGAGATCTGTGTCTATCACAAAATCTATGTCTTCCTTACTAGCAGAACGTCAGTCTACCTTGTTTACATACAGAATACCGTTCTGCCTCTCTCGTTGTATTGAAGGGTCGCCCTTCCTCAGTATATGTATGGGGGGCCGTCCTTAAGCAGTTAAGCAAATCTGTAGAATGTCATTTCCTGATGAATTTACATTTCTGAATATTATTTCTGTAAACATTTCTATCTATATCTCATTGTGCTGCTGGATTCCTTCCTTGTCTCTTTCACAAAGTTCCATTGATCATTTTTCAATGTTGATCAGGATGTCAGGTGGTCCATACCTGATTAAGTCTAGTGACTGGGCTCAGGATGTTCAGATAAGCTCCTAGTCATCTCTGGAGGTGCAGACACTGTGGAGTAATTCATCATCAATGTTTCCAGCAGAAGTAGCTTCATTCTGATCCACCTTCCATGCCTGACAGCCTGATAGACTTCTAATCTCTAATGTAATCACAGATCAGGTACACAGGAGGAGGGGAGAGCAGAGTGCTGAGCCCTGAATAATGGCTACATTGCTTCTATTAGGAAGTTAAGGATGAATTGCTCCATGATGTTAGGTTATATTGGGACAAAAACAGAGCCCCCCACCCCAAATCACCCCCCATATTGAGGACATGTGGTCTGGTATGGTTCAGAAGGTGTGGCACTTGCTCCTCCCCCTCTTTCCTGACCTGCTGGGCTCCATGCTCGGATAAGGGCCTGGTCTGGTTTTTTGGGGGACCCCATGTCATTTTTGTTTTGCTGACAATTTGTTGTTGACATTTCAGCTGTCGGTGGAGAAGCCCGCTGACAGCTGAGGAGTCATCGGTTGTGAAGGACGCGGTGGTCGGCTTCCCGGCCCGCTGCTTAACAACCAGCTATTCTTCACACAGAATTAGAATCGGTCGATTATTTTTCAACTGTTCCGACTTGTAATTGTTCTGAAAATTTGGAATTCATTACAAAATGAACTAGAAAAGGTACAATTTCTGGGGAAATTGTGAAAAGTGTTCTTGCCTCTACAACTGGAGTGGGCGGAGTAACTGGGTGGAGTGGCTTGAGTAACTGTGAAAAGTGCTAAAAAGCTTAATATTTTAAAAAGTATAAATAGTAGTAAAAAAGTTGAAGTCCCATCATTAGCTGAAAGAGCTGAACATTTTTTTTCAAAAGTTTTTTTTTTCAAAAATGATTTTTTTTTTTAAATGAAATTTTTTTTCAAAAATAATTTTTTTTTTCAAAAATGATTTTTTTTTCAAAAATGATTTTTTTTCAAAAATGATTTTTTTTTTTCAAAAATGATTTTTTTTTTCAAAAATGATTTTTTTTTTTCAAAAATGATTTTTTTTTTTCCAAAAATAATTTTTTTTTCATGGGGCGGTCATACTGTTTTGGATGATCATGGGGTTGTCAGCTTTTGTCACCTCCCACTCTAGTTTTTAACATTTCACCATTCATTCCTATGGGACCAATTTCGCCGCAAAAACGACAATATTTCGTGAACCATTCGGCGAAACGTTCCACAAAATAATTTTTTTTTATGGGGCGGTCATAATGTTTTGGCTGATCATGGGGTGGTCATAATGTTTTGGCTGATCATGGGGTTGACAGTTTTTGTCACCTCCCACTCTAGTTTTGAACATTTTGCCATTCATTCCTATGGGACCAATTTCGCCACAAAAACAATGATATTTTGTGGACCATTCGGTGAAACGTTCCACAAAGTAATAACACACCATTCGGGAACAATCCGCACGTTTCGGTATATTACTTGTCTCTGTAGTGTAAAAACTGTGGGAGGAGTTAGGGTGGTAAATTTGGCTATAATAATATATATGTGAGATAACAGTAAGTGGTCTTGCTATGCAAGAACACTTAATAAACAAAATGAAATTTTATGAATTTCAACAAAATTTGTTACTATTTGTGACAATTTTATTCAGAGATTCAGAAACAACCGAATCTCCGAATAACCAAAAATGTGTGTGAATTAGTATTGGGATGGAAAGGAATGTCACATGTCTAGTGAGCACTGCTTGGTCTCCTCCAGACACAACATTTAGAATTGAGGACAAACATCTCCATTTTGGTTTCCTCAGAGGAGAGAATCTTGGTCCTCACAGTCTGAGAAATCTTCAGGTGATTTCTTTGTAAACTCCGAGAGGACCTTTATGTGATTTGTATGGAGGAGGGGCTTCCATCCAGCCAGTAGACATGTGACATTCATTTCATTATCAATCAACATTCACACAACATTTTCATTCATTGGAGATTCGGATTTATCTGAATTTCCAAATCACAATCGTAACAAATGTCAACTAATCTGAAATAAATGATAACAAAATGAATTCTACAAATGTGTAAATGAATGTGAAACATATTACAATAACTCTGGTCTACAAAGAGTAGAAATGAAAGGAAAGTAGATAAATTCTACCAGAATTGGGTCACTAATAAAGGAAAACCAAGTCCTGAGTATTCATTGGCTCCAGTTTCCAAGATACAACTTCAGGTCAAAAGAGCATCCAAATAATTCTAAATGATGAGGGGGATGGGCGATTATGTACCATGGGGTAAAAGACGCAGTGCGGATCGAATGTTTGGATGTTCTTTTCTGAGATCCCTTTTACAATCGGGGGAACCATGAAAACGATCAGTCACTACTCTGATTGGTGGGTTCCCTCCACACCATTGGGACTGTGAAAGACATGGACTTTATTCTTTCTTTTATCCAATGACACAAATACGTTGTACATGTTATACAAGAATAATGAGGAGCCCAACTCTTGTCCTGATCCCCGATATTACATCCAATATATCGCTGATATGTCTTTATTACCACTGATGTCACCAAATGTATCAGAAGATATCTGCCCCTCCCTTTAGAATGTAAGCTTTATGGGCCGGACCCTCCTGTCCCTTCTGTATTGTAATTGTGCCGTCCTCCCTCTACATTGTAAAGAGCTACATCAACTGTGTGCTAAATAAATCATCTATAATAATAATAATAATAATAATAATAATAATAATAATAATAATCTGTGTTGTCTACACATTTTGGAGGCATCTCGGCTAGACATGAGCACTGCTAAAAAGACAGTTAGTTTTCATTTCATTTGTTTTATTTTTGTTTTCTGGGTCATTAGTTATGATCGTAATTCTTAAATTCGTAAATAAAAAAAAATCAATAAATTCATAAATTAGAAAATTCGAAAATTCATAAATTAGAAAATTCAAAAATTCATAAACTAGAAAATTTGAAAATTCATAAATTAGAAAATTTGAAAATTCATAAATTAGAAAATTAGAGTATTCATAAATTAAAAAATTTGAAAATTCATAAATTCGAAAATTCATAAATTAGAAAATTCAAAAAATTCATAAATTAGAAAATGTGAAAATTCACAAATTAAAAAATCAAACAATTCAAATTCATAAATTCAAAAATTCATAAATTATAAAATTCAAAAATTAGAAAATTCATTCATTAAAGAATTTGAAAATTCATAAATGAGAAAATTTGAAAAATTCATAAATTAGAAAATTCAAAAATTAGAAACTTCAAACATTCATAAATTAGAAAATTCGAAAAATTCATAAATTAGAAAGTTTGAAAATTCATAAATTAGAAAATTCGAAAAATTCATAAATTAGAAAATTTGAAAATTCATAAATTAGAAAATCAAAAAAATTCAAATTCATAAATTCAAAAAATAATAAATTAGATAATTAGAAAATTCAAAAATTCAAGAATTCGAAAATTCATTAATTAAAAAAATTGGAAAATTAATAAATTAGAAAATTCAAAAATTCATAAATTAGAAAATTCATGAATTAAAAAAAATTGAAAATTCATAAATTAGAAAATTTGAAAATTTAGTTAAAAAAGTTGAAAAATTCATAAATTAGAAAATTTGAAAATTCATAAATTAGAAAATTCAAAAATTCATAAACTATAAAATTTGAAAATTCATAAATTAGAAATTTTGAAAATTCATAAATTAAAAAATCAAACAATTCAAATGCATAAATTCAAAAATTCAAAAATTCATAAATTATAAAATTCAAAAATGCAAGAATTAGAAAATTAATTAATTCAAAAATTGGAAAATTCATAAATTAGAAAATTCAAAAATTCATAAATTAGAAAATTAGAAAAATTCATAAATTAGAAAATTCATAAATTAGAAAATAAAAAAAATCAAATTCATAAATTCAAAAAATCATAAATTAGAAAATTAGAAAATTCAAAAATTCAAGAATTCGAAAATTCATTAATTAAAAAAATTGGAAAATTAATAAATTAGAAAATTCAAAAATTCATAAATTATAAAATTCGAAAATTTTTAAATTAAAAAAATTGAAAATTCATAAATTAGAAAATTTTAAAATTCAGTTAGAAAATTCGAAAAATTCATAAATTAGAAAATCAAACAATTCAAATTCATAAATTCAAAAATTCATAAATGATAAAATTAAAAAATTCAAGAATTCAAAAATTCATTAATTAAAAAATAGAAAAGTTCATAAATCAGAAAATTCATAAATTAGAAAATTCGAACATTCATAAATTAGAATATTCAAAAATTCATAAACTAGAAAATTTGAAAATTCATAAATTAGAAATTTAGAAAAGTAATACATTAGAAAATTAGAATAAATTAGAAAATTAATAAATTAGAAAATTAGAAAATTCATATATTAGAAAATCTATAAATTAGAAAATTAGAATATTTGTAAAAAATGCATGAATTAGAAAATTTAAAAAAATCATAAATTCGAAAATTCATAAATTCAAAAATTAAAAAATTCATAAATTAGAAAATTCAAAAATTCAAATTCATAAATTCAAAAATTCATAAATTAGAAAATTAGAATATTTGTAAAAAAATTAATGAATTAGAAAATTAAAAAAATCATACATTTGAAATTTCATTAATTTGAAAATTCATAAATTAGAAAATCAGAAAATTCAAATTCATCAATTTAAAAATTCATTAATTTAGAAAATTAGAAAATTCATGAATTTGAAAATTTGTAAATTATAAAAATCGAAATTGCATGAATTCGAAAATTCATAAATTTGGAAACTCATAAATTATAAAATTCGAAAGTTTGAAAACTAGAAAATGTATAAATTTGAAAATTCATAAATTCAAAAAATCATAAATTATAAAATTTTAAAATTCATAAATTTGAAAATTCAAAAATTCATAAATTTGAAAATTAATAAATTCGAAAATTCATACATTTGAAAATTTATAAATTCGAAAAATCATTAATTATAAAATTCGAAAATTCAAAAATTATAACATTTTAAAATTCATAAATTAGAAAATTTGAAAATACATGAATTAGAAAATTTAAAAAAATAATCAATTTGAAAATTCATAAATTCGAAAATTCATGAATTAGAAAATTCATAAATTTGAAAAATCATAAATTATAAAATTCGAAAATTCATAAATTATAAAATTTGCAATTTCATAAATTCGAAAATTCATAAATTAGAAAATTAATAAATTAGAAAATTAGAAAAGTAATCAATTAGAAAATTCATGATTCAAAAATTCAAAAATTAGAAAATTAGAAAATTCATAAATTAGAAAATTCATAAATTATAAAATTTGAAAATGCATGAATTAGAAAATTTTAAAAAATCATAAATTCGAAAATTCATAAATTCAAAAATTCAAAAATTCATAAATTAGAAAATCCGAAAATTCTAATTCATAAATTCAAAAATTCATAAATTAGAAAATTAGAATATTTGTAAAAAAAATTAATGAATTAGAAAATTAAAAAAATCATACATTTGAAATTTCATAAATGCAAAAATTCATAAAATTTCAAAATTCATAAATTAGAAAATTAGAAAAGGCATAAATTAGAAAATCAGAAAATTCAAATTCATCAATTCAAAATTTATTAATTTAGAAATTTAGAAAATTCATAAATTTGAAAATTTGTAAATTATAAAAATCGAAATTTCATGAATTCGAAAATTCATAAATTTGGAAACTCATAAATTATAAAATTCGAAAGTTTGAAAACTAGAAAATGTATAAATTAGAAAATTCATAAATTCAAAAAATCATAAATTTGAAAATTCGAAAATTCATAAATTTGAAAATTCGAAAATTCATAAATTTGAAAATTAATAAATTCGAAAATTCATAAATTTGAAAATTTATAAATTCGAAAAATCATAAATTATAAAATTCAAAAATTCAAAAATTATAACATTTTAAAATTCATAAATTAGAAAATCAAACAATTCAAATTCATAAATTAAAAAATTGAAAAATTAATTAATTAAAAAATTGAAAAATTAATAAATTAGAATATTCATAAATTAGAAAATTAGACTGTTAGAAAGTTCATAAATCAGAAAATTCATAAATTAGAAAATTAGAAAATTCATAAATTAGAATATTCAAAAATTCATAAACTAGAAAATTTGAAAATTCATAAATTAGAAATTTTGAAAATTCATAAATTAGAAATTTTGAAAATTCATAAATTAGAAATTTTGAAAAGTAATACATTAGAAAATTAATAAATTAGAAAATTAATAAATTAGAAAATTAGAAAATTCATATATTAGAAAATCTATAAATTAGAAAATTAGAATATTTGTAAAAAATGCATGAATTAGAAAATTTAAAAAAAATCATAATCATAATCATAAAATCATAAATTCGAAAATTCATAAATTCAAAAATTCAAAAATTCATAAATTAGAAAATCCAAAAATTCAAATTCATAAATTCAAAATTCATAAATTAGAAATATTGTAAAAAAATTAATGAATTAGAAAATTAAAAAAATCATACATTTGGAATTTCATAAATGCAAAAATTCATAAAATTTGAAAATTCATAAATTAGAAAATGCATGAATTAGAAAATCAGAAAATTCAAATTCATCAATTCAAAAATTCATAAATTTGAAAATTTGTAAATTCTAAAAATCGAAATTTCATGAATTCGAAAATTCATAAATTTGAAAACTCATAAATTATAAAATTTTAAAATTCATAAATTTGAAAATTCGAAAATTCATAAATTTGAAAATTAATAAATTCAAAAATTCATACATTTGAAAATTTATAAATTCAAAAAATCATAAATTATAAAATTCGAAAATTCAAAAATTATAACATTTTAAAATTCATAATTTAGAAAATTTGAAAATATATGAATTAGAAAATTAAAAAAATAATCCATTTGAAAATTCATAAATTTGAAAATTCATAAATTCGAAAATTCGAAAATTAATCAATTAGAAAATTAATAAATTCGAAAATTCATAAATTTGAAAATTCATAAATTTAAAAAATCATAAATTATAAAATAAGAAAATTCATAAGTTATAAAATTTGCAATTTCATAAATTCGAAAATTCATAAATTAGAAAATTAGAAAATTTATAAATTAGAAAATTAGAAAATTTATAAATTAGAAAATTCATAAATTAGAAAATTTGAAAATTAAAAAAATAATCAATTTGAAAATCAATAAATTCAAAAATTCATAAATGATAAAATTCAAAAATGATAAAATTTGAAAATTCATAAATTCAAAAATTAGAAATTTAATAAATTTTAAAAAATCATAAATTAGAAAATTCATATATTAGAAAATTCATAAATTTAAAAAATCATAAATTATAAAATAAGAAAATTCATAAGTTATAAAATTTGCAATTTCATAAATTCGAAAATTCATAAATTAGAAAATTAGAAAATTTATAAATTAGAAAATTAGAAAATTTATAAATTAGAAAATTCATAAATTAGAAAATTTGAAAATGCATGAATTTGAAAATTAAAAAAATAATCAATTTGAAAATCAATAAATTCAAAAATTCATAAATGATAAAATTCAAAAATGATAAAATTTGAAAATTCATAAATTCAAAAATTAGAAATTTAATAAATTTAAAAAAATCATAAATTAGAAAATTCATAAATTAGAAAATCAAACAATTCAAATTCATAAATTCAAAAATTGAAAAATTAATAAATTAGAAAATTTAAAAAAATCATAAATTCAAAAATTCATAAATTCAAAAATTAAAATATTCATAAATTAGAAAATCAGAAAATTCAAATTCATAAATTAAAAATTAATAAATTAGAAAATTAGAATATTTGTAAAAAAATTCATGAATTAGAAAATTAAAAACATCACACATTTGAAATGTCATAAATTCGAAAATTCATAAATTTGAAAATTTGAAAATTCAAATTCATCAATTCAAAAATTCATTAATTTAGAAAATTAGAAAATTCATAAATTTGAAAATTTGTAAATGATAAAAATCGAAATTTCATGAATTCAAAAATTCATAAATTTGGAAACTCATAAATTATAAAATTCGAAAGTTTGAAAACTAGAAAATTTATAAATTAGAAAATTCATAAATTCGAAAAATCATAAATTATACAATTTGAAAATTCATAAATTTGAAAATTTGAAAATTCATAAATTTGGAAACTCATAAATTATAAAATTCGAAAGTTTGAAAACTAGAAAATTTATAAATTAGAAAATTCATAAATTCGAAAAATCATAAATTATAAAATTTTAAAATTCATAAATTTGAAAATTTGAAAATTCATGAATTTGAAAATTCATTAATTAGAAAATTAATAAATTAGAAAATTAGAAAAGTAATCAATTAGAAAATTCATGATTCGAAAATTCATAAATTCGAAAATTAGAAAATTAATAAATTAGAAAATAAGAAAATTCATAAATTAGAAAATTTGAAAATGCATGAATTTGAAAATTAAAAATATAATCAATTTGAAAATTAATCAATTCAAAAATTCATAAATGATAAAATTTGAAAATGATAAAATTCGAAAATTCATAAATTCAAAAATTAGAAATTTAATAAATTAGAAAATTCGTAAATTCAAAAATTCATAAATTCAAAAATTCATAAATTAGAAAATTAGAAAATTCATAAATTCAAAAATTCATAAATTATAAAAGTCAAAAATTCATAAATTATAAAATTCATAAATTACAAAATTTGAAAATTCATGTTAGAAAATTAGAAAATTCATAAATTAAAATATTAATTAGAAAATTCGAAAATTCATAAATTTGAAAATTCATAAATTCAAAAATTAGAAAATCAGAAAATTCAAATTCATAAATTCAAAATTCATAAATTCAAAAATTCAAAAATTCATAAATTCAAAAATTCAAAAATTCATAAATTAGAAAATCAGAAAATTCAAATTCATAAATTCAAAAATTCTGAAATTAGAAAATTAGAATATTTGTAAAAAAAATTCATGAATTAGAAAATTAAAAAAAAACATACATTTGAAATTTCATAAATTAGAAAATTCATGAATTAGAAAATTTGAAAATTCATAAATTAGAAAATTTAAAAATGCATAAATTAGAAAATCAGAAAATTCAAATTCATCAATTCAAAAATTCATTAATTTAGAAAATTAGAAAATTCATAAATTTGAAAATTGGTAAATTATAAAAATCGAAATTTCATGAATTCGAAAATTCATAAATTTGGAAACTCATAAATTATAAAATTCGAAAGTTTGAAAACTAGAAAATGTATAAATTAGAAAATTCATAAATTTGAAAAATCGAAAATTCATAAATTTGAAAATTAATAAATTCGAAAATTCATACATTTGAAAATGTTTAAATTCGAAAAATCATAATTATAAAATTCAAAAATTCAAAAATTATAACATTTAAAATTCATAAATTCGAAAATTTGTAAATACATGAATTAGAAAATTAAAAAAACAATCAATTTGAAAATTCATAAATTCAAAAATTCATAAATTTGAAAATTCGAAAATTAATCAATTAGAAAATTAATAAATTCGAAAATTCATAAATTTAAAAATTCATAAATTTGAAAAATCATAAATTATAAATTTGAAAATTCATAAATTTGAAAATAGAAAATTCATAAATTAGAAAATTTGAAAATGCATGAATTTGAAAATTAAAAAAATAATCAATTTGAAAATTAATAAATTCAAAAATTCATAAATGATAAAATTCGAAAATTATAAAATTCAAAAATTCATAAATTCAAAAATTAGAAATTTAATAAATTCATAAGTTCAAAAATTCATAAATTCAAAAATTCATAAATTCAAAAATTCATAAATTCGAAAATTCAAAAATTCGAAAATTTGAAAATTCATAAATTAAAAAAATCATAAATTACAAAATTTGAAAATTCATGTTAGAAAATTAGAAAATGCATAAATTATAAAATTAATTAGAAAATTCGAAAATTCATAAATTTGAAAATTCATAAATTCAAAAATTAGAAAATCAGAAAATTCAAATTCATAAATTTGAAAATTCATAAATTCGAAAATTCGAAAATTCATAAATTTGAAAATTCATACATTTGAAAATTTGAAAATTCATACATTTGAAAATTTGAAAATGTATACATTAGAAAATTCATAAATTATAAAATTTATAAATTATAAAATGATAAAATTCATAAATTATAAAATTTGAAAATTCATAAATTAGAAAATTCGAAAATGTATACATTATAAAATTTATAAATTATACAATTATACAATTTATAAATTATAAAATTCATAAATTAGGAAATTATAAAATTCCTAAATTAGAAAATGCATAAATTAGAAAATTAGAAAATTTATAAATTAGAAAATTTGAATATTCATAAATTAGAAAATTCGAAATTAGAAAATAAGAAAATAAGAAAGAAAATATGAACATTTGAAAGAATAACTAACTAACTAATAATAACTAACTTTTATGGTTCAATTAGATTTTATTAATTTTCAACAAAGTTATAAGACATAGTAACAAAGAAAAAACAACAAGAATGCCAGGGACCTGGGATCAGGTCTCTATACATACCAGGGTACAGAAATGTATATGAAAGTCAAGGTAGTGCAATCAATTAATCAAGTAATAATCATTTACAGTATTGCGTCGTCTATGGCCTCAGTATATGTAACAGTTGAATTTTATACATTGTATGCCCTGGTCTAGGAAGCCCCAATGGGGACCTTCTTTTTCCACGGACTCAGGGAGACTGAGTAGAAAGGCTAAGATAAATAATTGTCCAACATAATATCTATAGTAAAGTGCAAGAAACTGTTAACATGGAAGAGGTGAATAACATAAAAAATCCCCCACAGGGGGAAGGTAAACTTTTAGGAAAGATTGCATTTATAAAAATCATGAAAAACCTGGAGAAGGGGGTTGAAAATAAAAAGGGGGACTGAAGAAAAGAAAGAAAAGAAGAAAAAATAGGATAGTTCAAGAAAGGACAAGGGGGGAGGGGGAGGGGGGGAGGGGAGACAGCGAGCCTCCATCTGTCAAAGTAGCCATGGGGTGCAGCCGAAGTTGTGCTGCGGGGTCAAATACGACACTTAGGGGGAATTCGTCCCTTTCAGTCTCTGTTTGAGTTTGTCTGAAGTGGAGTAATGCCTCCAAACACTCCAGACATATGAAAATTTAGCTTGTTTGTCCAGAACATTGGCCTGCATTTCTTCCATTAACATAATGTTATTTACCTCACTGACCCACTCAATAATAGGGGGAGGAGCGGTTTTCCAATGTCTGGGTATAAGTTGTCTACCTGCACTAACGAAAAACTTCAATAAACTATTCTTTTGTGACTTTACGGTCCCAGGAAAAATGGAGAGGAGGGCGATAGTAGGAGAGGGTATTAGAGGTTTGTCATAGATCTCTGAATATATTTGGAAAATCTGTGTCCAAAATGGTAGAAGCACGTCACATTCCCACCAGATATGTATATAAGTACCTTTCATGGAGTTACATCTCCAGCACATATCTGAACTGGAAGGGAACATCACCCTAAGGGTTGTGGGTACTCGATACCACCTTGATAGGACTTTATAATTTTTCTCTTGCATGTAACTCAAAATTGAGGTCTTACTTGTGAAGAGAAAGGCTTTACTCCAGGCGCCCTCAGATATTTTAATCCCAACCTCCGTTGACCATTTTGTTGTGTAGGTAGGAAGAGCTGTGTAAACGTGCTCTGAAATTTGTTTGTATATAAGTGATAAGATGTGCCGTGGGGTTTCTGATGAAGTGCAGAGTTGTTCGAATCCGGTCAAGGGTCTATGAATTTGGTTGGAGTCGTGAATCTGTTTGCAGTATACATTTAGATGCCTATGAGTGAGCCAAGTCACTCTAGAGGTTGTGTCGGTAGGGATGGATGTAAAGGTACCCAGGGTGGTATCTACATAGTGTCATGCCGTGGGCCAAGAATCTCTGATAGTTGTCTATGGATTGTGTGGAGTGGCCCTCCAGAAGTTTTGGATTGTCGAACAGGAGGGTGAGGGGGCTGGGTTCAGAAGAAAGAGCGTAGGAATATTTCCTACGGTACCAAATCACAAAAGCATCTTTAGTAAGGGGGGACATTGTAGTGATTGATTTAAATGAATGATCGTATCCCCAGAGGAGCGCTCTGAAGTAGTATGTGGATAGATCTTGCTCCACAAGTGTGGTAGCTTTGGACATGGGTCGAGGGAACCATTCAAGGATACGGGAAATAACTGCGGACGTGTGGTATAGCTCAAAGTCCGGAAGGCCTAACCCACCTTTTGTAACGGGAGAGCATAAAAGTTTATGTCTCAGCCTCGGGTGGCTACCCTTCCAAATGAAGCGAATTGCCATTGATCGAAGAGAGCGGAAGAAGGCCGGGGGGAGGGCTATGGGGAGGGCTTGGAATAAGAATAGCAGTTTAGGGAGGATATCCATTTTTAATGTGTTAATACGACCTACCCAAGATACAGCTAAATCCATTTGTTCTTCCGTTAAGTGTCTAAGTTTTTGGAGGAGAGGGCTAAAGTTCAGAGCGTAAATATCTGAGGCATTTTTCGGTATAGCCGTACCTAAATAGGAAATGGAATTGGGTTTCCATTGAAATGAAAAGTTAGATTGGAGGGCTGAGAGTGTGGATTGTGGTAGAGAAATGTTTAGGGCCTCCGTTTTACTTATTTTAACTTATAATTGCTAAAGCGACCGAATCTATCCATCTCTGTAAGTATTGAGGGTATGGAAATATGAGGTTTGGTTACGTACAGTAGTAGGTCATCTGCATAAAGAGAGAGTTTACAATGAGATGAAGGGGTCTGAATGCCCTGTATATTAGGATTAGATCTAATGGCCTGAGTGAGGTGTTCGATCACTAGGGCAAACAGGAGAGGGGAGAGGGGGCAGCCCTGTCTGGTGCCATTGGCGATCGTGAAGTTACGTGATTGGGTGCCGTTAACTAGGACCGTGGCAGAGGGTGTAGAGTAGAGTGGCATAATACGTGTCAACATTCTCTGGCCTAGACCTGATAACTAACTTTTAAATTACAAGTATTGGAATGTCCTTTCAGATTTGGCTGTTAGTGAATGTGGCGAATACAAATTTATCTGAAGTTACGAATTATCTGAAATAACGAATGCTGCATCTAAACAAATGGAACAAAACAAATTAATAATGAATACTAATAATAATAATAATAAAAAGTTTTTATTTTTATTATTGTTATTTAATATTATTAAATAGTTACGTTACATTCTTTCGGACAATTCATAACTTTGGATAAATTTGTATTTGTTACATTCACTAACAGCCAAATATGAAAGGAAATTCCAATACCTATCATTTAATAGTTAGTAATAGTTAAGTTATTATTAGTTAGCTATCATTTCAGATTTTCCAAATTTTCAGATTTCGAATTTACGAATTTTCAAATATTCTAATTTATGAATATTAGGAAAAATTTGTTAAACGGGTTTTCTTTAATTTGAATATTTCTAAAATAAGGAATTTGTTGAAATTCGTTAAAAAACTAATTCAGAAAGAAACAAATTGTTGATGTCTAATTTTGTCTTCTGAGGGAAAATCTCACACAACTGTTCCTTGGAAATGTTAGGCAATGACACTTTCACAAGTCACCAGATGTAACTGTATGAGGTGTAGATCTGACCAAGACAAATGTACCTTGTAATAAAAGAAGAATAAATGACAGTCAGGTAATAATCTTTAGTCTCACAGTGAAGATACATTTATATACTTCCAGGTGGTGACATTTTCATTCTTCTACCGTACTTTGTGGAGAAGTTATGAGACATCATGACCATCAGACACCTCCCTCCATTGTAGGAAAATATATTCCCCTGTGTATAAATCTTTATTGTGAAATGTGGTGAAAACTTTATCTAACAAGCCCCTTTATCATCTGTTTTCTAATCCATCCAATCAAAATATATAAGAATTATCACATTTTATCTCGGAGGGGGATCATTTCCCAAAATTTGTAGATCAAAGTAATAACATTAAGATTTAAAAGAAAAAAACGATGATGATTCCTACTTGGGCTGCTTTATAGAATAGAATAGAATAGAAAAGAATAGAATAAAGCTGAATAAATGGAAAGGTTTCCCCAGCAATGTAAACATAATCAACAATGTTGAAAATAATTAATGAGAAATTTTTAATCATAAGGGTTTCCAAATGTCACAATATAATTAAATATATGAAAATCTGGCCAGATAATAGAATACATCATCCACACTGTAACATGCAAGCAAGGTAAACAGAGTTGAATAACAAGGTAACATAGCAAATACTATGGAGTGTTGAATCCCCAACGTGTTACGACCATGAAGTGGTCATCTTCAGGGGGATGGTTAGCTCTGTGAGACATATAATTTTCAGAATTTTAAAGCGTATCATCTTTCATGGCAGTACAGATATATATGTAACATAGTGGTATATTTACTGCTTGAAGGTGGAGTATGTGATTACTTGACCAGAAGTGTAAAAAGCTGTGGAGTGATCCGGGGGGTCATGTGACTGCCCCCCACCCCTCCATGTAGAAAGGACCCAGTCCAATGAGCTTACAGGAAGCCACACTAATGACGCCGCCAGGAAATAGGAGAGATCAGGAGAGTCGGCACCTGCAACAAGTTCCCAATTAATGACCATACAGTATATTAAATAAAGGGATTGGGTCACTTAGCTCTCAGTATATTTACAAGGGTATAGAATGTAAACTGTATATATTATATATATGGGATAACTAGAATCATGTTTATCAATATGTGCACATCAAATTATCCTGAGGTTCCAGGCGTACAGCTCACCAATATAAATGATACAACAATACATCAATCTATTTGTGGGGGTATTAGAAATAATAAAGGGTAATAAATAAGTGTGGGCGAGATAATAAATGAAAGGTGAGAACTGCAGTGTTGGGTGTCGGAGGGACGGCCCCGGGGGAAAGTGGGGTAGTGAGAAGTGATGGGGGATGGGAATAAAAAATGAAATAGTGATGAAATGAAGAATATATATGTGATGGGTGGCTGAAATGTCGGAAAACATGTGAAAAGATATTTATTCAAAGAGTATATAAAATGGTGTGTGATGAGTGCCAGCAGGTGCAAAGGAGTGTAAAATAAGTGAAAAAATGTTATAATATGTGATTATAAATGATTGGATCAAGTCTTGTGGTTTACCAGGACAGGGCCAGGACGGAGAGATCAGCACAGAGCTGGGTTGTGGATCTCTCATACCCCGCAGCACGCCGTATAGCGTTTTTGGCTTGAAATGTATGGTGCACACTAGCACCTTATAAATGTGAGTACCCCAGTGTGGGGATTGGGTGCAATTTTTAATAAAATATTTAGCGGTATCACACTATATAGCCTTTCTCTTTTTTGATATGGTGTTTGTGGAGCCATAGAGAATCTGCTTGGAGAATCATTTGGTATCAATCATTGAGCCCAGGGGTGGCTCCACAGCGTGTATTGACGCAGCTGAACACTGTGTCACACGCTCTAAGGCTGCGCAACCACATTGGGGGTCACCGAGGCCCTTCACGGCATGACTTGGGCACTTTGATTCAGCACTGGAACTTTTTCTCTGAAGCACTATTATTATACTACTATAAATTTCTTTTGGAACTTATCACTTCACATTGCTGTGTTGGAAGATTTTTCACAAATAAGGACGATTGTAGTCTTCAACATCATAAATAAAGACGATTGTAGTCTTTAATATCACTTATCACATAAGTGGTTTATTTATTTATTTATTTTCACCTATCACTTTTATAATTACAGTGGAGTTTGCATGTGATATATGTATAGTATATCATTTATTGTGCACAATTTTATTCAAGCATTTATATTTTGCTGTTTCATTTATTTATTTATGCAAAGGTGTTTTCAGATCCATATTGTTATATTTATATACCATATGATTTTAGATACGTATTGTTTGCACATTACACTTTGGGATTTATTGCACATGGCACTTTGCTGCACTTGTTGATATATTTATTTATTTAAGTATGCAGAGTTGGTCTTAGATCCATATTATTTGCACATCGCACTTTAGATTTATTTATGTGACATCACTAGGGTGTATAGACTCTCAGATATATTCCTAAGCGCAACGCAATTTTTTATTTATGTTTTTATTTTTATTTTTTGTGGTTTACCTTGTACAGCAAATGTGTCTTGTATAGGTTGGAAGTTGTTTGTTGTTGGAACCAAACTACAGATAAGGAAGAGAGGTAAAAACTCGGGAACAGAGGAGGATGTATGCAGTGCCCCCCGTCCTGCCTGTGTGGATTTATAGTGGGATTCACAGACAGACGGTCATTAATGTGTGCCTGGGTGATGGCAATTAGGGTCATTGTACACAGGTGCCATCCCTCACCCCTGGAAAAATGGCGTCTGGGCCATGGGTTGGACAGCCCAAAATGTGGCTCCCTTGGTGTACCGGAAGGCCGGTGTGCCACTGCCGTCATCTCCGCCGCAAAAAGCGAGATGTCACGGAGCTGTGAGCATGCCGAGCGATCTCACACATGCGCACTAAGCCGCAGACAGTCCAGAGATGGACAAGGGACGCACTTTTAATTTATTATCTCAATGACACCCACACTTATTTATTACCCTTTATTATTTCTAATACCCCCACAAATTGATTTATGTATTGTTGTATCATTTATATTGGTGAGCTGTACTCCTGGAACCTTAGGATAATTTGATGTGCACATATTGATAAACATGATTCTAGTTATCCCATATATATATAATATATACAGTTTACATTCTATACCCTTGTAAATATACTGAGAGCTAAGTGACTCAATCCCTTTATTTAATATACTGTATGGTCATTAATTGGGAACTTGTTGCAGGTGCCGACTCTCCTGCTCTCTCCTATTTCCTGGCGGTGTCATTAGTGTGGCTTCCTGTAAGCCCATCGGACTGGGTCCTTTCTACATGGAGGGGTGGGGGGCAGTCACATGAACCCCCGGATCACTCCACGGCTTTTTACACTTCTGTCATGTAATCACATACTCCACCTTCAAGCAGTAAATATACCTCTATGTTACATATATATCTGTACTGCCATGAAAGATGATACGCTTTAAAATTCTGAAAATTATTTATATGTCTCACAGAGCTAACGATCCCCCTGAAGATGACCACTTCATGGTCGAAACGTGTTGGGGATTCAACACTCCATAGTATTTGCTATGTTACCTTGTTCTTCAACTCTGTTTAGTTTGCTTGCATTTTACAGTGTGGATTATGCATTTTATTATCTGGCCAGATTTTCATATATTTAATTATATTGTGACATTTGGAAACCCTTATGAGTAAAAAATTCTCATTAATTATTTTTAACATTGTTGATTATGTTTACATTGCTGTCTAAAGCCCAATAGGGAAACCTTTCCATTTATACATTACTTGTTTCGGGGTGTGCAGCGTTTACATCTCTCCCATATGTGTTTTCTCCCTTTTTTCAGAGTAAAGAGTAAAGCTGAATAAAATACAGTATACTATAAAAGGATAGGATAGAATAAAACAGAATAAAATGGAATAGAATATAAAAGAATGGAATAGAATAAAACAGAATAGAAAAGAATAAAACAGAATAGAATAGAATATCATAAGATAGAGTAGGATATAATAAAAAGTATATAAAGAATCAAATAGAATATAAAAGAATAGCATAAAACAGAATATAATAGAAAATAAAAGAATAAAAAAGAATAGAAAAAAAGAACAGATTAGAATAGAACATGTAGAATAGAATAGAATAGAATAGAATAGAATAGACAATAGATAAGAATAGAATAGAATAAAATAAAGTAATATAACTGTCTTCCAATATTTGAATTTCAAATTGCAAATAGAATTCAATTATATAGAAAGAATATAGCCTAAATGTGAATAGATTAAAATAGAGAGAAGAATAACAAAATAGAAAGAATATAGCCGTCTTCCCAAATTAGAATTTTGAACAGAATAGAATAAAACAGAAAGAATATAGCCATTTTATATTTGAAATTAATATTTCAGATATAAAATAATAAATAAAAGCTGCCTTCGGAAATTCACATTTTGAAATAGGAATTTTGAATAGAAAAGAATAGAATTGAATAAAATAGAACAAATATAACCATCTTCTGAAATTTGAATTTAGAAAATAGTTGACCAGAATAAAATAGAAAGAATATAGCTTTCGTTTAAAATTAGAATTTTGAATTTCAAAGTTTGAATTTTTTTCAATTTTGAATTGAATAGAACAGAGTAAAAGAAAACAAATATAGCCACCATCCAAAAATCTAATTTAGAAAATCTGATCAAATAGAATCAAAAGAATATAGCCTTCTTCCAAAATGCAAATAGAATAAAATATAAAAATATATATGTGACTTGAATTTAGAAATGAATGTTTAATATAATAGCATAGAAGAAATAGAAAGAATGTAGATGGTTTCCAAAATTAGCATTTCAAAAAGAATTAAAAAATAGAAAAAAAATAACTCTGTCTTCCAAAATTTTAATTTAACTTTCAAAAAATATAATAAAAAAAGAATAGAATAAAATAGAAAGAATGTAGCTGTCTTCTGAAATTTGAATTTTAAATTTTAAATTTTGAATAGAATAGAACAGAACAAAATAGAAAGCATATAGCCCTCTTCTGAAATGCTAATTTTGAACAGAAAAGAATAGAATAGAAAATAATATAATTAAAAAAATAAAAAGAATATAGCATTCTTCTGAAATTCAAAGTATGAAATTGGAATTTAAAATTTGAAATACAATGGAATAGAAATTATTTAGCTACCTTCTAAAATCCATAATTTCAAATACAATAGAATAGAATAAAATCTATAGCCAAATTCCAAAAATTGAGTTTAAAATTTTGAATAATAATAAAGCTCAAAGTGAAGACCCGTGCTTTACTTTCAGAGAGCGATATTCTCCTTTCGGTGATACGATGCACGCCAGGGAAGAAAATGGTTTGTAGAAATTGTTAGTGTAACTTTAGGATATCATTAAGTCAGGTTAATGAGGACACAAGTTAGTATGATGGTGACTTTTATAAAGGATGGTAATTGCTAAAAACTGGAATGACATTGTGTTCTTTTATGTGAGTATTTGATGATTGTACAGTGAATGTCGTCCAACTCATCTGACCTTGTTTGACCCCTCCATTTTGGAAGGATATATATATCTATATTCTTTCCTTCATGATGGGTCTGGATGTGTTTAGTGGAGACCAGACCTAGACCCCCCACCAGACCTAGACACCCCCACCATTCCTAGACCCCCCACCAGACCTAGACCCCCCCCACCAGACCTGGACCCCATGTATTTGTGCAGAAGAAGATAATTTCTAATAGTGATCTATCGCTCTGACTGCGATCAGCCGGCAATGGACCTCTATAGCAGAGATGTGCTGCTACAGAGAGAGGCTGGACAGAGCTACAATGGCCTGATCCCTGATACTGACAGGAAATGAGGTGACGGTACTGACAGGAAGTGAGGTGACGGTACTGACAGGAAGTGAGGTGACGGTACTGACAGGAAGTGAGGTGATGATACTGACAGGAAGTGAGGTACGATACTGACAGGGAGTGAGGTGACGGTAATGACAGGAAGTGAGGGGATGATACTGACGGGTAGTGAGGTGATGGTACTGACAGGAAGTGAGGTATGATACTGACAGGAAGTGAGGTGACGATACTGACAGGAAGTGAGGGGACGATACTGACAGGTAGTGAGGTGATGGTACTGACAGGAAGTGAGGTGACAATACTGATAGGAAGTGACATCACCACACTCTCGATGCAATCACTATGGGGAAACACACAGTGCACTGCTATGGAGTGTTCTGTAGAATGATTGGACGTTCATTGTTTCATCTCCCAGGTATAATGCTTGATAGCGACTGTCACCAACATCCGTCGGTTCCCTCCTGAACCCCGGCAGAAGCTCCTGATTTCTAGTTCTTCTTGTAGAATGGTGCTGGGATGGATGGCTGCTATCTCAGTGCTGGGGGGAAATGGTGACTTGGGATGATTCCATTGAAGATGATCTCTTCCTATAATGATCTATGAGAAGTATTCCTGGTCACTGTCTGGGTGACATGAAGAAAAGATAGAAAGGTGAGAGGACAAGAAGGAGGATTGCTGGTCAGATTACAGCGGCTGAAAGGAACCAAAATCCCCCTTTAATAAATCCCTCTATGATGTTCTCTTAGAGCAGAAGATACAGAAATGTCATCACATAAACCTCCAAACAATGGATTGATGATTTCTCCATTGCTTTATTCTTCCATTCAGGAGAATGGGAAGATCTCTTCTACCCACCCAATGTAGAGCTGTAGCCAGGCCAGGAACATCCCATAATATACAGATTCTTAACAAGCAGTAACCAAAATTTAACCCTTTCCCTGCCAGATACATTTTTTATTCATGTTGGCACACATATAAAAATGCATTCCTATGCCTTTCCAGAATTTAGACAATGTATTGATTTATTTTGATTATGTACAGTATCTCACAAAAGTAAGTACACCCCTCACATTTTTTGTAAATATTTTATTCTATCTTTTCATGTGACAACACTGAAGAAATGACACTTTGCCATAATGTAAAGTCATGAGTGTACAGCTTGTATAACAGTGTAAATTTGCTGTCCCCTCAAAATAACTCAACACACAGCCATTAATGTCTAAACTGATGGCAACAAAAGTGGGTACACCCCTAAGTGAAAATGTTCAATTTGGGCCCAAATTGTCATTATTTTGTGTGGCCACCATTATTTTCCAGCACTGCCTTAACCCTCTTGGGCATGGAGTTCACCGGAGCTTCACGCAAGGCAGTGGTTGTCTTGGAGGTGTGTTTGGGGTCGTTATCAAGTTGGAATACTGCCCAGTCTCAGAAGGGAGGGGATCATGCTCTGATTCTGTATGTCACAGCACATGTTGGCCCTCATGGGTCCCTCAATGAACTGTAGCTCCCCAGTGTCAGCAGCACTCATGCAGCCCCAGACCATGACACTCCCACCACCATGCTTGACTGTAGGAAAGACACACTTGTCTTTGCACTTCTCACTTGGTTGCCGCCACACACGCTTGACACCATCTGAACCAAATAAGTTACCCTCAGCTTCTTTCTCCTGTTAAACCGCTGCATGGTCTTATAGCTTAGGACATCTTTATGCAGAGCAACAATACTTTTTATTCAGATCCTCAGAGAGTTCTTTTCCATGAGGTCCCATGTTGAACCTCCAGTGACCAGTATGAGGGAGTGAGAGCGATAACACCAAATTTAACACACCTGCTCCCCATTCACACCTGAGACCTTATAACACTAATGAGTCACATGACACCGGGGAGGGAAAATGGCTAATTGGGCCCAATTTGGACATTTTCACTTAGGGGTGTACTGACTTTTGTTGCCATCGGTTTAGACATTAATGGCTGTGTGTTGAGTTATTTTGAGGGGACAGCAAATTTACACTTTTGTGAGATACTGTATGTGTCCTAATATAGATCTGAAAAACATATTGGTTCTTTGGAGAAGACATACATTTCCTTCTGACTTTTGTATAATTACTTATTCAGGGTTCAGGGCCCCACTAGTTATTAGGGGGTTTGCTTTTTAAATGTGGAATAATAAAAGTGATATGAGTTTATTTAATAATGCAGACTTTTGATTTAGAATTTTCTTAGTGGTCAGCTTTGGGTTTAAATCCATTTAAAATAATTTCTCTGCTCTCAATTAGTGTCCTGGGATTAGAATCCAAGGCTGACATATAATAATCAGATTTATTGTTTATATACAGAAGCCCTTGAGTGAATAAGAGTTGGAAGAATTATAGAAATGTCTTTAAGGAGACATCGGGGTCCTTTAGAGTCTCAGGCTCAGTTCACACCTAAACCAACCACAGATCACACAGCAAAGCTGTCTGTCCCTGTTCTCCATTTCAGGGCAGAATCTTTGCCTGAATTTGGCGCTAAAACGGAGGCAAAGATGCACAGTGTTTCTGTGCAGTGCGCTCTGCAACCACCCCGGAGACATGTGAACTGGCTTCATAGAGAGCCTGTCACATTCTCCTGCTATGTGAATTGGATGCGAAGAAACCCACATCCAATTCACATAGGTGTGAACCCAGCTTTAATGTTACCTCTGCGCTCTGTAGGAACAAAGCACAATCATTCTCAAATATCTTCTTCCCTGGTCATGGAGATCGGGGAATGACAACACTGAACCCAGAAGGGATCAGAGCACATCACTTCTGGGTCCATTCTTCACAGGAAGACGAGGAGAATGTTCCCTCATCTGATGTTCTCATACCTGACACTCACCTTGGAGATCCTGGACGCCCAGATGGGACTGGTAATCCCTAGACACAGAGTTGGGGGGAGGGGCAGATGAGGCGGTAAGCATTTTACAGTATTTAGGGAAATACTTTCACATGAAAGCTGACAAGAAAATATTAACAATCTCCCAGGTGCTATAATGGTCAGGAGTCTGTTTACAGGTCAGTGAGTCACCAACATAAACCTTAAGTTGGTGTAACAGAAAGGGTTAAACCAATTTCTTACTGACCTTTGTAGCCAAAGGCACCATGGAGTAATTCATACTAAAATTCTTGAATGTACAGTAGCCATTAATCAGGGCTCAGCACTCTGTTCTCCCCTCCTCCTGTGTACCTGATCTGTGTATACATTAGATAAAACAAGTAAAACAGGCGCAATACAACGGTACCTTTTGTAAAATATTCTTGGATAGTCCAGGGAGGAGGGGGGAGGGAGGGGCGAGAATAAATATATATATGTATATTTATATATATATATATACATATATATATATAAGTAGAGAAGTCTGTCAGGGCAGCCACCGAGAGGACCAAAAGCAGGATCCACAAAAAGCTGAGAAAAAACAAGGAGAGGGGCGCCTCTGAATATATATCAATAAATCATTTATTTAAAAAAAAGCAATATCCACTCACATGAAGGACTGCATGTATGTGTATGAGCATGTCTCAGGAGGAGAATGGTAGAGGAGGACTACAGGTCTCAGCAAGTCCATGGATGGCTGGCATCAGATCCAATGGAGATGGTGTAAAATGGTGAGGCACAGCGGTTAGTCCTTTGGCTCATCAAGATAGCACACTTGGCAAATATGAAAGCGCTGTTGTTATCCAGGTGTAGGTTTCGGGGATAGGGGACAGAGACGCCCGGTCCTGTCACGGGCTGTGCCGCGGTATCTGAGTAGTTCGTCTGGTGTCCCGGTGGAAGGAAAGAAGGGGTGTGTCTTTCATGCTCTGATCTCATGCTTTCATCCCCTCCCACTTTCATATTTGCCAAGTGTGCAATCTTGATGAGCCAAAGGACTAATCGCTGTGCCTCACCATTTTACACCATCTCCATTGGATCCGATGCCAGTCATCCATGGACTTGCTGAGACCTGTAGTACTCCTCTACCATTCTCCTCCTGAGACATGCTCATACGCATACATGCAGTCCTTCATGTGAGTGGATATTGCTTTTTTTAAATAAATGATTTATTGATATATATGCAGAGGCGCCCCTCTCCTTTTTATACATTAGAGATTAGAAGTCTGGCAGGCTGTCAAGCATGGAAGGTGGATCAGAATGAAAGTATTTCTGCTGGAAACTTTGAATAGTATTTACTTCACAGTGTCTGTACCTACAGAGATGACTAGGAGTTTATCTGAACAGACTGTAGACCTAAGAGGGTATGGACCACCTGACATACTGTTCAATATTGACAAATTATGAATGTGACTTTGTGAAAGAGACAAGGAAGGAATCCAGCAGCACAATGAGATATAAGTAGAAATGTTTACAGAAAAAAATATTCGGAAATGCAAGTTTATCAGGAGATCATTCCACACATATGCTATATGGCCAAACATTTGTAGTCACCTGACCATCACACCTATATGGGCTGGTTGGGCATTGCATTTCAAAATTATGGTCATTAATATGGAGTTACCCCTCCCACTTTTGTGCCTATAACTGTCTCCACTTTTCACAAGTTCGTATTTGTGGGAATGTGTGCCAATTCAACTAAAACAACTGATGTTGGATGAGAAGACCTGTCTCACAATAAGGTTTAGGTCAGGACCGTGTTCATGACATTTGAGTTCCTCTACACCAAATATACCAATCCATGTCTATGGAGCTGGATGTGTGCTCAAGGGGCAGTCATGCTGGAACAGAAAAGGTTCAAAGAAAACAATTGCCTACATATACTGTAGAGGGGTAAATGTTCTTGGACCTCTTCTATTCTTAATCTACACCTCCTCCCAGGGTCAGTTGATATAGTTGATTGCCTCCCATGGCTTTCAATAACACTTCTATGCAGATAACACCCACATATATCTCCCTTCCTTTAGCTCAATCCATCAGTTTCCTCACTTTTCACCAACTTACTAACAGAGATATCAGCCTCTATGTTACACCACTTCCTCAAACTCAATCTATCCAAAACTGAGCTCATAATATTTCCTCCCCCTCATGCCTCTTCCCCTGATTTCTCTGTCAAAATCAACAGCTCAACTATCAACCCATCCCCCCATGCCTAGGTGTCCAAGGTGTAGTCCTGGAATCTGAACTCTCCTTTCGACCTCACATCTAATCACTGTCAATAGCTTTCCACCTCGCTGGTCATTTCTCACCTTGACTACTGCAACTCCCTCCTCATTGGCTTACCTTTAAATAGGCTATCATCCCTTCAGTCCATCATGAATGCTGCTGCCAGACTCATCCACCTTACAAACTGCTCAGTGTCTGCTACCCCTCTCTACCAATCCCTCCACTGGCTTCCACTCACCCAACAAATTAAATTCAAGATACTAACAATAACTTACAAAGCATTCACAACTCGGCCTCCAGCTACATCACTAACCTAGTAAAAAAAATAAACAACTAAATTATTCTGTTTGTTCCTTCAAAGACCTCCTGTTCTCTAGTTCCCTTGTCACCTCATCCCACACTCACCTCCAGGACTTCTCCAGGACCTCTCCTATCCTCTGGAACTCTCTACACCAATCTGTCCGATTATCTTGTACTCTGTCCACTTTCAGATGATCCCTGAAAACTAATCTCTTCATAAAAACCTATTTGGTCCCTACTTAACAACTGTACAATGTATTTTCTCCATCAGCACGTCCCCCACAGTTATTACCTCTTGTATCTCTAGACCCATCCTCTTAGAGTGTAAGCTCTAATGAGCAGGGCCTTCTGATTCTTCCTGTATTGAATCATATTGTAATTGTACTGTCTGATCTTATGTTGTAAAGTGCTTCGTAATCTGTTGGTGCTGTATAATTCCTGTATAATAATAATAGGGGGATGGTTGAAGTTGTTTCTGGTACTGTTACTGCTACTGGTACTGGTACTGCTACTGGATTGCACTTGTACTGGATAAAGCTTATACTGGCTGGTGATCTTGAAGATTTCATTCCTCTAAAACATTGATCAGTGTGTGAGCGCAAAGTGGTATCAAGCTGCTAACTGCAGGTGTTGATTACATTGTGTGATGCTTTGATTGGTCATAGCATATTTTTGTGATTGGCACCATCCAATGGACAGTGCAGTCACAGTACTTTGCTTGTGCAGGCTAGGGGGCATGTAAGAGCAAGAAAAAAATGAAGCTGTGATATATTTTCCCATCCTGTAACATCCACCTTCCATTTACTTATGTACAATAGGCAGACAGAAGGTAGTTAATATACACAAAAAATCATAATGATGATGATAAAGTCATTCATAATGATGATGATGATTTAACAATAATGCTGAATTTGTTTAATCTGGTGTACAGTATTATACATTGAATCAATGTGTTACATTTACAACATTCTTTTCCCCAGCATTGTTTTATGTGTATTAAGTTCGGGTTTGAAAAGTAAAATGTAGAGTTTTGGAGAAAACATACACAATAATATTCCAGCACTGGAGGTCAGTATGGCGAATATCTCCACAGCCACCATGTATTTCCCTCTGGTGCTCAGATAGGCCGGGATCATGGCAATCCAGACACTGCAGAACACCAGCATGCTGAAGGTGATGTACTTGGCCTCATTAAAACTGTCCGGTAATGTCCTCACCATGAAAGCCAGAACAAAACTCACAGCTGCCAGAAACCCCATATAACCCAACATAAAGTAGAACCCGATAACTGACCCTTCATTACACTGAATGAGGATCTTCCCAGGATAGGAGTCCATGTCATACTCCTGAAATGGTGGAGAGATGGACAACCAGAGAATGCAATTCATAACCTGAATGGATGAGCAGAATAACATGACTGTATTGGGAAGTTTGACTCCCACCCATTTTCTACAAGAGCTTCCAGGTCTGGTGGCTTTGAAAGCAATGAAGACCATGATGGTTTTGGCTAGGATAGAAGATGCTGAGATGGTGAAGGGAATTCCAAAAGTGACTTGCTGCAGCATACAGGTAATATCCACAGGACGGCCAAGGAACAGGAATACAGAAAGGAAGCTCAGTATAAGGGAGAGGAGCAGAATGAAACTGAGGTTCCGGTTATTGGCTTTGACTATGGGAGTGCTCCGAAACCAAAAAAATAGTCCAAGTATAAAGAGAGATGCTGTAGCAAATATGACTGAAGTTATAGAAAAAAATAAAACTAGAATGTCCTCCTTGTATGATAAATACTCGATGACCTTGTCAATACAAATAGTTTTAGCTTTGTTGGGCCATTCATTTTCAGGACACTTCTTGCAGAGTTCACTGTCTGTAGAGTAAAAATAAGTGAAAATAACATTAAGCACTGTATACCCAGAATGCAACTATTTGACAGTTTTGGCCTCCTCAGTGATATGATTTTCCTGACCATTACTTTTAGATAAATGTTGTAGGCGTTCTCAGACAGACAGTAGGAGGAAGCTATAGAAAGTATAAAACAGCGCTGGAAGCCTATATTATACAATACACATCCTAGTGATTAGTGCCATATACATCAATGTGTTTGTGACATACAAATCAAAATACAACAAAATTATATATAACATGCACAAATATGTAAAGTGCTTGGTGCTTCTATAAAAGTGCAATGGTGCTCCAATACTTTGAAAAATGTGAGGTGACTCCCCCTTCGGTGACCCAACTTACCAAAAACAATAGACCCTCAGCTTCACAGTCTGGGATCAAAAAATGCAGTGATCTATTGATCTGGGGGTATGTAGGATGGTTCCTCAACAAACTCTTCCAAGAGGGTGCTTTACGACACAAAGGATATGCCACACTCCATAGATGGGAAAATAGAGAAAAAACTCATAGTGAAATACTGCTTAATATAAATTATCAAGCTCATTACAAGCGCCACTTACAGGATATTTGGCAAAGACAGGCATCAGTAAAAAAAACATCTGAGCTGTATGGCATGCATTCCACTGAGGCGGAAATTGCGTCAATGGTTAGCATGAACCAGAAGTAGGTTGGCGCGTTTCACCCCTCCTCCAGGGCGTCATCAAAGGACATCACTTCCAGTTCCATTGCAATCTATTTATACCTGAGGGAAGATCACTCCTCCTTCTGGGGAGGACGAAGCGACCAATTACCATCAGTGTGAAAAAACACCAACTTCATCCTCTAATATCATTTCCTTTTGCCAAATATATATAAAAAAACTTTAATATAAACAGAAGCCAAAATGACAAAACTTGCTTATTTGGCTATAATAATACAATACATTTTTATTTTTATTTTATTTTCATTATTATTTTATTTTTATTATTATTTTTATTTGTATTTCTATTTTTTTTTATTTTCATTTGTATTTTTATTATTTGTTCTTTGTACTTCTTATTTACATTTTTTCCAAATTGTTTATATTTAGGTAATTTTTAATCATGTTTTGGAAATCTTTTGCAAATGTCTATCGCATCATGAGATTTGTTGTATTATTATAGTCAAATAAGCAAGTTTTGTCATTTTGGCTTCTGTTCTATTAAAGTTTTTTTATATGTATTTGGCAACAGGGAATGATTTTAGGGGAAGAGGTTGGTGTTTTTTCACACTGATCGTAATTGGTCGCTTCTTCCTCGCCAGAGGGAGGAGTGATCTTCCCTCAGGTATAAATAGATTGCAATGGAACAGGAAGTGATGTCCTTTGATGACGCCCTGGAGAAGGGGCGAAACGCGTCTATGTACTTCCGGTTCATGCTAACCATTGACTTATTTTTATTTTCATTTTTATTTTGATTTAGTACTTCAGTGCAAGTTTTGAATAGATTTATAGTAGGAGGAAGCTGGTTCTCGTTGCTTGCTGCAAAGTGTAAAGTGGTTACAGAATCACTTTAAAGGACTTTTCATTTTCTAATCCAATATCAGAGTTTCTATTAAAAAAAATCAAGCTTACCAGAATGGTTTGATATTTCTCCTTCTGAACAATGAGCACAATTATAACAACATGGGTGATATCCTTCTCTTACAGATTTTCTGAACCCTGGAAGACATTCCTCGGAGCATCGACCTCTTGGGACCTAAGATAATATAGAACAATATGAACTATTCAAGAGCAAAACTACAGATATAATAGTGCAAGTAATCCAAGCTTCTGTTGTGTACAATGATATAGAATGCATATCTTGGTGGAAAAACATGGACCATTCCAGAAGGTAGCCCTTTATCAGTCTGGATACCACAGAATATTTCTTCCGAAACCAGAAGACAGAAATTTAAATCTAGGAGTACTAGCAGAATCCTCACATTAGAAAGGTTACAGCAACAAAACTATCAGTACAAGCATAAACTCTGCCTTAAAAGTTCAAAGAAAAAATCTCCTACAATACAAAGAGAAGAAAACAAATAGCCTCGTACCTCTAGTAACCACATATAATCCAGCACTAGAAGGGATGAGAGAGGTAATGAAATAGATGAAACCTATAATAACAGAGGACAGAACCCTGAAAGGAATATTCCAACAACCCCCAGTGCTGACCTTCAGGCAACCACCAAACCTCATACATACATTAATCAGCAGAAGGCTTCATTCTGAGGACAGGGACTCAAAATAGGGAACAAAACCTTGCAACAACTAATGCTGCAAACTGTGCATCTACATAAATGTATTAAACATTGTCACACAAACAAAAGGAACCTTCAGTATTACAGGATCATACAGCTTGGCCTCCAGTAATGGGATGTACTTCATTCAATGCAGCAAGTGCAAGCATGGATCATACATTGGTGAGACAGGACAGAAGTTTAAAAAACAGAATGAATGTTTATAGACACTGGAATGGAAATGTCCCCCACACTCTGCTTGAGTGCTTCCATCATATACCACTTCCTCCAGTCTGAAGATAGAAATCAGATATTATAGCCACATATTGCAACCAAGAACAAGGTAGGACTTGTTTGGCTGCAAAGCTAGAACACGTTTATTTGAGCAAACTAAAACATAATATATACCCCACAGTAGGACCTCCCCCTCCTGATCATATTACCCTAACAATACAAACTGTGCACAGCAACTTTAGAACAACATACATATAACATTATATTAATTAACCACCTGGATGACTCAGAGGTTTCATTCTAGGTCATACTTGCTGACTTCTACACTACTGAATACAGTGTACTGGACAATACACATTATTACAAGTATAAACACAACCTACAATGGTTGCTTAGAAGACAGACAAACGGTGAGTTAATTAGCACAATGGTTGAAAGACCCTTAGGAAGCACACTAGACCTACTTGTATTAAACACATTATAGCAGGCGACCCCCAGACAGGTGGCTTGCTGATGACATCAACATTTGCTATGAGTCCCATAGTGTGGAGTAGGGATGAGCTTCGTGTTCGAGTTGAACCCATGTTCGACTCGAACATCGCATGTTTGTTCATTCGCCGAATTACGAACTATATGGGCTGTTCACGCCAAATTCGAGTGGAGCTTCACGGCCCATAATTCACTACGGCATCGCAGTGCATTGCTGGCTGATGATTGGAAAAGCATGCACTATGACCCCCGTGCTTGGCCAATTACACCGCCATCTGAACATTGGCTTTGGCCAATTATGGCTCAGGGGGTTTAGTACATGCCCCACACTATATAAGGCTGCCTGCACGGCGGCCCTGTGTAGTGTGTTCCGGCATTCAGAGATAGAGAGAGAGAGAGAGAGACAGAAGGTGTAATTTGATTTAAGTTAGATAGAGTAGACAGGTCGAGTCAGTTAGCTGCAGTTACAGTGTATTGTGTATATATATTCATCCCAGGTGTTATATATATATATATATATATATATATATATATATATATATATATATATATATATATATATATGTATATATATATATATACTATATTTAGTTTAGCTAGATCCTGTTCTTCTCTTCCTAATATACTGACAGGCAGGCAGGTGTTTTTAAAGTATTTCCAGCACAGTCTGACCTACAGTATAGCAACCTGCAGCCAGGTGCTTGTGTAGGCTCATTGATGTATTTCCAGTTACCGTACTGTGTACCCTGCACAGGCTGACCTACAGTATAGCAACCTGAAGCCAGGTGCTTGTGTAGGCTCATTGACATATTTCCAGCTACTGTACTGTGTACCCTGCACAGTTTGACCTACAGTATAGCAACCTGCAGCCAGGTGCTTGTGTAGGCCCATTGCAGTATTTCCAGCTACTTTACTGTGTACCCTGCACAGTCTGACCTACAGTATAGTAACCAGCAGCCAGGTGCTTGTGTAGGCTCATTGACATATTTCCAGCTACTGTATTGTGTACCCTGCACAGTCTGACCTACAATATAGCAACCTGCAGCCTGGTGCTTGTGTAGGCTCATTGAAGTATTTCCAGCTACTGTACTGTGTACCCTGCACAGTCTGACCTACAGTATAGCAACCTGCAGCCAGGTGCTTGTGTAGGCTCATTAAAGAATTTCCAGTTACTTTGCTGTGTACCCTGCACAGTCTGACCTATAGTATAGCAACCTGCAGCCAGGTGCTTGTGTAGGCTCATTTAAGTATTTCCAGCTACTTTACTGTGTACCCTGCTTGTGTAGGCTCCTTGAAGTATTTCCAGTTACCTTACTGTGTACCCTGCACAGTCTGACCTACAGTATAGCAACCTGCAGCCAGGTGCTTGTGTAGGCTCATTGATGTATTTCCAGCTACTGTACTCTGTACCCTGCACAGTCTGACCTACAGTATAGCAAACTGCTGCAAGGTGCTTTTGTAGGCTCATTGAAGTATTTCCAGCTACTTTACTGTGTACCCTGCACAGTCTGACCTACAGTATAGCAACCTGCAGCCAGGTGCTTGTGTAGGCTCATTTAAGTATTTCCAGCTACTTTACTGTGTACCCTGCACAGTCTGACCTATAGTATAGCAACCTGCAGCCAGGTGCTTGTGTAGGCTCATTTAAGTATTTCCAGCTACTTTACTGTGTACCCTGCACAGTCTAACCTACAGTATAGCAACCTGCAGTCAGGTGCTTGTGTAGGCTCATTGACATATTTCCAGCTACCGTACTGTGTACCCTGCACAGTCTGACCTACAGTATAGCAACCTGCAGCCAGGTGCTTGTGCAGGCTCATTGACATATTTCCAGCTACTGTACTGTGTACCCTGCACAGTCTGACCTACAGTATAGCAACCTGCAGCCAGGTGCTTGTGTAGGCCCATTGAAGTATTTCCAGCTACTTTACTGTGTACCCTGCACAGTCTGACCTACAGTATAGTAACCTGCAGCCAGGTGCTTGTGTAGGCTCATTGACATATTTCCAGCTACTGTACTGTGTACCCTGCACAGTCTGACCTACAATATAGCAACCTGCAGCCTGGTGCTTGTGTAGGCTCCATGAAGTATTTCCAGTTACCTTACTGTGTACCCTGCACAGTCTGACCTACAGTATAGCAACCTGCAGCCAGGTGCTTGTGTAGGCTCATTGACATATTTCCAGCTACTGTACTGTGTACCCTGCACAGTCTGACCTACAGTATAGCAAACTGCTGCAAGGTGCTTGTGTAGGCTTATGACATATTTCCAGCTACTGTACTGTGTACCCTGCACAGTCTGACCTACTAGCAACCTGCAGTCAGGTGCTTGTGTAGGCTCATTGAAGTATTTCCAGCTACTTTACTGTGTACCCTGCACAGTCTAACCTACAGTATAGCAACCTGCAGTCAGGTGCTTGTGTAGGCTCATTGACATATTTCCAGCTACCGTACTGTGTACCCCGCACAGTCTGATCTACAGTATAGCAACCTGCAGCCAGGTGCTTGTGTAGGCTCATTTAAGTATTTCCAGCTACTTTACTGTGTACCCCACACAGTCTGACCTACAGTATAGCAACCTGCAGCCAGGTACTTGTGTAGGCTCATTGACATATTTCCAGCTACTGTACTGTGTACCCTGCACAGTCTGACCTACTAGCAACCTGCAGCCAGGTGCTTGTGTAGGCTCATTGAAGTATTTCCAGCTACTTTACTGTGTACCCTGCACAGTCTAACCTACAATATAGCAACCTGCAGCCTGGTGCTTGTGTAGGCTCATTGAAGTATTTCCAGCTACTGTACTGTGTACCCTGCACAGTCTGACCTACAGTATAGCAACCTGCAGCCAGGTGCTTGTGTAGGCTCATTAAAGAATTTCCAGTTACTTTGCTGTGTACCCTGCACAGTCTGACCTATAGTATAGCAACCTGCAGCCAGGTGCTTGTGTAGGCTCATTTAAGTATTTCCAGCTACTTTACTGTGTACCCTGCTTGTGTAGGCTCCTTGAAGTATTTCCAGTTACCTTACTGTGTACCCTGCACAGTCTGACCTACAGTATAGCAACCTGCAGCCAGGTGCTTGTGTAGGCTCATTGATGTATTTCCAGCTACTGTACTCTGTACCCTGCACAGTCTGACCTACAGTATAGCAAACTGCTGCAAGGTGCTTTTGTAGGCTCATTGAAGTATTTCCAGCTACTTTACTGTGTACCCTGCACAGTCTGACCTACAGTATAGCAACCTGCAGCCAGGTGCTTGTGTAGGCTCATTTAAGTATTTCCAGCTACTTTACTGTGTACCCTGCACAGTCTGACCTATAGTATAGCAACCTGCAGCCAGGTGCTTGTGTAGGCTCATTTAAGTATTTCCAGCTACTTTACTGTGTACCCTGCACAGTCTAACCTACAGTATAGCAACCTGCAGTCAGGTGCTTGTGTAGGCTCATTGACATATTTCCAGCTACCGTACTGTGTACCCTGCACAGTCTGACCTACAGTATAGCAACCTGCAGCCAGGTGCTTGTGCAGGCTCATTGACATATTTCCAGCTACTGTACTGTGTACCCTGCACAGTCTGACCTACAGTATAGCAACCTGCAGCCAGGTGCTTGTGTAGGCCCATTGAAGTATTTCCAGCTACTTTACTGTGTACCCTGCACAGTCTGACCTACAGTATAGTAACCTGCAGCCAGGTGCTTGTGTAGGCTCATTGACATATTTCCAGCTACTGTACTGTGTACCCTGCACAGTCTGACCTACAATATAGCAACCTGCAGCCTGGTGCTTGTGTAGGCTCCATGAAGTATTTCCAGTTACCTTACTGTGTACCCTGCACAGTCTGACCTACAGTATAGCAACCTGCAGCCAGGTGCTTGTGTAGGCTCATTGACATATTTCCAGCTACTGTACTGTGTACCCTGCACAGTCTGACCTACAGTATAGCAAACTGCTGCAAGGTGCTTGTGTAGGCTTATGACATATTTCCAGCTACTGTACTGTGTACCCTGCACAGTCTGACCTACTAGCAACCTGCAGTCAGGTGCTTGTGTAGGCTCATTGAAGTATTTCCAGCTACTTTACTGTGTACCCTGCACAGTCTAACCTACAGTATAGCAACCTGCAGTCAGGTGCTTGTGTAGGCTCATTGACATATTTCCAGCTACCGTACTGTGTACCCCGCACAGTCTGATCTACAGTATAGCAACCTGCAGCCAGGTGCTTGTGTAGGCTCATTTAAGTATTTCCAGCTACTTTACTGTGTACCCCACACAGTCTGACCTACAGTATAGCAACCTGCAGCCAGGTACTTGTGTAGGCTCATTGACATATTTCCAGCTACTGTACTGTGTACCCTGCACAGTCTGACCTACTAGCAACCTGCAGCCAGGTGCTTGTGTAGGCTCATTGAAGTATTTCCAGCTACTTTACTGTGTACCCTGCACAGTCTGACCTACAGTATAGCAACCTGCAGCCAGGTGCTTGTGTAGGCTCATTGAAGTATTTCCAGCTACCTTACTGTGTACCCTGCACAGTCTGACCTAAAGTATAGCAACCTGCAGCCAGATGCTTGTGTAGGCTCATTGAAGTATTTCCAGCTACTTTACTGTGTACCCTGTACAGTCTGACCTACAGTATAGCAACCTGCAGGAAGGTGCTTATGTAGGCTTATTGACATATTTCCAGCTACTGTACTGTGTACCCTGCACAGTTTGACCTACAGTATTGCAACCTGCAGCCAGGTGCTTGTGTAGGCTCATTGAAGTATTTCCAGCTACTGTACTGTGTACCCTGCACAGTCTGACCTACAGTATAGCAACCTGCAGCCAGGTGCTTGTGTAGGCTCATTAAAGAATTTCCAGTTACTTTGCTGTGTACCCTGCACAGTCTGACCTATAGTATAGCAACCTGCAGCCAGGTGCTTGTGTAGGCTCATTGAAGTATTTCCAGCTACTTTACTGTGTACCCTGCACAGTATGACCTACAGTATAGCAACCTGCAGGA